>NW_027507696.1:743466-945966 GCF_037356315.1 Lithobates pipiens | reverse complement strand
AAGGTATTGCTTGCTATATTTATGGTGGAACTGGTTTATGTTAAATACTTGGGACCAGCAATGAAGTACATGACAGAGCTGTCTCCTGTATGATTCAGCTCAGTAAGAGATATATATCTATCTCTCTATCTCTATCTATCTCCTATCTCTCTCCCTCTCTCTCTCCCTCTCCCTCTATCTCGATCTCTCTATCTCTCTATCTCTCTATCTCTCTATCTCTCTATCTCTCTATCTCTCTATCTCTCTCTCTCTCTATCTCTCTATCTCTCTATCTCTCTATCTCTCTATCTCTCTATCTCTCTCTCTCTCTATCTCTCTATCTCTCTATCTCTCTATCTCTCTATCTCTCTATCTCTCTCTCTCTCTATCTCTCTATCTCTCTATCTCTCTATCTCTCTATCTCTCTATCTCTCTCTCTCTCTATCTCTCTATCTCTCTCTCTATCTCTCTATCTCTCTATCTCTCTATCTCTCTATCTCTCTCTCTATCTCTCTATCTCTCTATCTCTCTATCTCTCTCTCTATCTCTCTATCTCTCTATCTCTCTATCTCTCTATCTCTCTCTCTCTCTATCTCTCTATCTCTCTATCTCTCTCTCTATCTCTCTATCTCTCTATCTCTCTCTCTATCTCTCTCTCTATCTCTCTCTATATCTCTCTCTATATCTCTCTCTATATCTCTCTCTATATCTCTCTCTATATCTCTCTCTATATCTCTATATCTCTATATCTCTCTCTATATCTCTATATCTCTCTCTATATCTCTATATCTCTCTCTATATCTCTCTCTATATCTCTATATCTCTCTCTATATCTCTATATCTCTCTCTATATCTCTATATCTCTCTCTATATCTCTATATCTCTCTCTATATCTCTATATCTCTCTCTATATCTCTATATCTCTCTCTATATCTCTCTCTATATCTCTATATCTCTCTCTATATCTCTATATCTCTCTCTATATCTCTCTATATCTCTCTCTATATCTCTCTCTATATCTCTATATCTCTCTCTATATCTCTATATCTCTCTCTATATCTCTATATCTCTCTCTATATCTCTATATCTCTCTCTATATCTCTATATCTCTCTCTATATCTCTCTCTATATATCTCTCTCTATATCTCTCTCTATATCTCTCTCTATATCTCTCTCTATATCTCTCTCTATATCTCTATATCTCTCTCTATATCTCTCTCTATATCTCTCTCTATATCTCTCTCTATATCTCTCTCTATATCTCTATATCTCTCTCTATATCTCTATATCTCTCTCTATATCTCTATATCTCTCTCTATATCTCTATATCTCTCTCTATATCTCTATATCTCTCTCTATATCTCTATATCTCTCTCTATATCTCTATATCTCTCTCTATATCTCTCTATATCTCTCTCTATATCTCTCTATATCTCTCTCTATATCTCTCTATATCTCTCTCTATATCTCTCTATATCTCTCTCTATATCTCTCTCTATATCTCTCTATATCTCTATATCTCTCTCTATATCTCTCTATATCTCTATATCTCTCTCTATATCTCTATATCTCTCTCTATATCTCTCTCTATATCTCTCTCTATATCTCTCTCTATATCTCTCTCTATATCTCTCTCTATATCTCTCTCTATATCTCTCTCTATATCTCTCTCTATATCTCTCTCTATATCTCTCTCTATATCTCTCTCTATATCTCTCTCTATATCTCTCTCTATATCTCTCTCTATATCTCTCTCTATATCTCTCTCTATATCTCTCTCTATATCTCTCTCTATATCTCTCTCTATATCTCTCTCTATATCTCTATATCTCTCTCTATATCTCTCTCTATATCTCTCTCTATATCTCTCTCTATATCTCTATATCTCTCTCTATATCTCTATATCTCTCTCTATATCTCTATATCTCTCTCTATATCTCTATATCTCTCTCTATATCTCTATATCTCTCTCTATATCTCTATATCTCTCTCTATATCTCTATATCTCTCTCTATATCTCTCTATATCTCTCTCTATATCTCTCTATATCTCTCTCTATATCTCTCTATATCTCTCTCTATATCTCTCTATATCTCTCTCTATATCTCTCTCTATATCTCTCTATATCTCTATATCTCTCTCTATATCTCTCTATATCTCTATATCTCTCTATATCTCTATATCTCTCTCTATATCTCTCTCTATATCTCTCTCTATATCTCTCTCTATATCTCTCTCTATATCTCTCTCTATATCTCTCTCTATATCTCTCTCTATATCTCTCTCTATATCTCTCTCTATATCTCTCTCTATATCTCTCTCTATATCTCTCTCTATATCTCTCTCTATATCTCTCTCTATATCTCTCTCTATATCTCTATATCTCTCTCTCTCTATCTCTATATCTCTATATCTCTATATCTCTCTCTCTCTATCTCTATATCTCTCTCTCTCTATCTCTATATCTCTCTCTCTCTATCTCTATATCTCTCTCTCTCTATCTCTCTCTCGGAACAGGGAAGGGGTTTGCTGCACAAACAATGCTCAGCCCGAAACGTCACCTGAATTATACCTGATGTGATATAAATTTTATCAATAAATTTACTTTTGTTTGTGCAGCAATCCCTTTTCTGCTTTTTTATATTGAGTCTTTGGGGACAGACTCGATTGCTGGCACACCTGTTTCACTGACCGTGTGTGCATCTCACCTACTACTTTTTTATATATATTTATTATTAAAAAATTTTTTTTTTAACTTTAGTGCTTTGTCTTGCCTGGAAATGAATGGCTTGCTTTATACCTTTTTTGTAGCACAGATTATTATCCAGATATTTCCAGGAGAAGCTGCTGAGATGAGCACAGGTTGCTCTGTAGAAGAGCTTGGGGCTGCAGTAATTGTCGGATTGAAGGTGCCTCTTGAAGACCATGAGGTGATTTCAGGCTGTGAGATGGCTGCCGATCTCAGCTCTGTTAAATGGTTTCCATGGCCCATGTCTGATCAGTAGAGGGAGCTCCGTCATTCAGACATTGCAGACTGTCAGCTCAAAATGTCTGATCTGTCTACCAGGCCATAGCACTTCTACATACAGGTACAGTCAGTCTGCCTGTCTGCCATCTTGCTCCTGTCTCTTTGTGTTCATCGCAATCTTCTCTTATAAGCTCCAGCACAAAGGAGTAGGAGGGGGGGGATAGAAAACATGGAAGCTGTAACAGGCCTGGATGTCAAGTCCTGTACTGTACTTATTATAGTTTACTGTGAGAGCTCTGACATGAATGTGACATATGTTTACACTAAATCCTGCTTTGTTGTGCAAAGATTCCAGTAGATGTGGTAGTTATAGACTACGCTATCAATGTTAAAAATGAACCTGCTGCCGAAAAAAAAAAAAAAAGTCACAGATCTCCTCTTCCGACCTATTTTGAAGCCTTTTCTGGAAGGCTGTTGGATCTTTGAAGACCGTGTGCTCAGTATTTTTTTTTTTTCCTTCTATTGAATGTTCTTTGGTCTTTTTAACAGAGTAACATTTTTATTTTGGTCTCCAGATATAAACGTATGAAGATGTACTAAGCTTGCCGAAGCTTAGTAATATACTAGACAAAGTGGACAAAGCTTAGTAATATACTGGACAAAGCTTAGTAATATACTGGACAAAGTGGCTACCAATACAGGCATGTTGGCCGGTGGGGCACTGTCTGTCATTTCATATTTTATCTTCTGCATGAGGTTTTGTATTTCTTTTTTTTTTTTTTTTTTTTTTATTGCTAAGGGGAAAAAAAATGTAAGCAGGTGAAACAAGTTAAAAAGTAAACATTTTTATTTATCTTTTTATATGAATCCTATTGAGTTGAGTTTGTAATGAAAAACTTGTTAGTCCCCTGGATATATGCAAATATAGAAAAATAGAATGATTGAGCATGAAAACCACTCTGGTTTATATTTTACACAAAAGTACCACATTGATATTTCTATTTTTTTTTCAGCTTTTTTCCTGTTTAATCTCCCCATCCCCCCCAGGCATTATCAAAAATCATTTTTTATAGCTTCTTTAGGGTTTCTCTTGTGTGTTCACAAGGGGGTCTACTCCCCACGGGTTTTAAGGCAAAGAAAGAAATTTCCCCTAGGAGGTCGTTTCCTATTCACGCTGCATAATACCCATTTCTTCCTTAGTTTGCTGTAAGGCAGGATTACCTGCATTAATCTACACATGTAGGCTTTATAAGAGTCTTGATTTATTTTTTATTTTTTTATATATAAAACAACTTGAACACTGGAAGCGATTTTATTTTTATTTATTTATTTTTTTTATTATTATTTTTTCCCCATTTATTAGTATTTTAAAGCCATTTTAAAAATATTCCTAGACTGCTTTTGCCTTTTGACATTGTGGTAATTGAGGGTTTTACTTCATAGAAGAATTAGTAATAAAACTTCACAACTATCCATGTAGATATCGAGCAATCGCCCAGCGGGATTCATTTATGCAATTTTTGGTAATAACTGTGCCTTGTATTTGTTGACTCTTAACTGGAAAATGACAGCCGGGATCTGATTGGTGGTCACAAGCAAATACATATCGGGTTTATGAGAGTGAGGCCCACTCTCATTTTTGAAAGAAGATATTACAAATGTTATGTTAGGTCTGGACACTTGGGTTCCAGCAGTAGAAAATGGCCTTGGGTTGGAGAAAGTGACACATTTTAGATGCACCTCTTTAGTATTAAAGATTTCCAGTTCCACCCAATCGCTTTGCAAGGTATTTTTGATTTATTTTTTTTTTATTAAGGTATATACAGACACACATATAAACCATTAAAAGGGTATCCTTGGCAGCCGCCAGGACCCTCAGCGACCAACATGGCCGTTACTAACATACCATATACACCCTGGCTAACCTAGATCTCCGGCTATGCGTAAAGCCATATCTCCCCCCCCCAACCCCTCCAACTCAGTTCGCTACCCACCATTCAAGATGAAAAATTGACCCCCGCAACTGCAGGGGTATACTCATAGTTTACACATCCTGCAGAGTATTGTGACCACGGCCATTATCTTATTATACCACGCTCCATATTGGCATCCAAAGAGCCTACCAACCACCCTCAGACCCACCCCTGTTTATCCCAGGAGAGTGCCTGTGGGCCTCAACCCCTTGCTCATTTAGGCTGCATTCACACCTGAGCATAGCGTTTTCAAGCAGATGTTGCGCCGTTTTTTTACCGCGCTTTGCCGCGATTTTGTGCAAGGCAAAAGGTCACCAATGTTAAAAGAAGAAAAACACCCAAATCTGCTCAATTTGAGCGACAAAAAAGGGTCCGGAACTTTTTTGAGCTTCAGGCGACATGGAGTGGAGATGTGAACCGTCTCCATTGAGAATAATAGATTTTTTTTTCTCCTCTAGCGTTTTGTAGCTTCAGGCTTCAAGCTACAAAACGCTCCGGTGTGAATGGGGTCTTGTATAATACACCCAGAGAGGAAGTAGGAGACAGTTTATCCTACCGTCGTATCGGAGGCAACCCAAGTCTGCCAAATCTTAGTAAACTTTTTGCTTTGCAAGGTATTTAAATTGGCTGCATCGCTGTATCCTGAACCAGCAGTTGTGCATTATTTTTATTTTTTGAACAATATACTAAATATTTTAGTTTGCAGTAGTTCTGTATTCGCTGTTTGTTTTTTTAGGGGTTGTACTGCTGGAGCTAGAGATAGACATGGTAATAAATATGCACAGACTTAAAATGTAGGCGAAATATAATCTACATTCTATACAGCTTGGTTTTGGATTAGAGAAGTTTGTCAATCTGAAAAGCTGTCTGTGAGAGTAGTTGCTGTTTTGAGAAGTTATTGTTTAAGGTTTAGAAGCTGGTTGTGTGAGTATGGCTGGTCATCAAGTCTGTAAACATTGCACAGGAGAAATGGCCGTGTGTTATTTGAGCATGCTCAGGAGAGGCCTGTAGGGGGAGGTGGTTGATGATCTAATTCATTGCAATCCTAAGGAATAAAGGGGGGGAAAAAAAAAAGGCCAGGCATGATTTTAATGACAGAGCAGAAGACTTCAGGGACTGCTTGACTAGGCCGAAGCCTGTGTTTTCACACCTGGGGACACTGGTGCTCTCTCTGTTTTGCTGTATCCTTTTTGTAGAAGGCTTCAAGGCCTGGCTGGAAAGAGTTTTGTTAGGCCAAGACTGTTGATTTGATCACAGCTCCTGATTCTTAGGAGCCAACAAATGTAAGTGTGGTGTGTGCTTTTTTTTTTTTGTGTGATACCTCTGTGGAATCGAGCAATTATCTATCATGATCATCTGCATTTAATGTGCCTAGACTTGCTTGCAGTTGGCTGTGAAGACTGGAAAGGAGACCAAGTTCTGTAGCATTATCTGAATTTCATGTTGATATTGAAGCCTTCTAGATTGATCAGAGCCTGGCCCCCCCAACTGTTTTTGACACATCGGTTTTAAGAACCTGCTTTTCATTACTTGCCTAGTAGTTCTTATATGAAGGTATTTTATTTTTGTCATTCTGTGCATTGATTAAACCTGCTTTGTCTACATCTGAATGACACAAGTGATTAAGTAGAAATCCTTGTGGAATTTTGATGTTTTTTAAAAGCCCATGTCTACCGATTTGAGAGTGTCCATCGATGAGCTAGTCTTTCAGAAGATTAAATAGATTTTCAACTGAACAATTGCAACATACTCCTTTTTATAAAACACTGATTGCTTCTTGGATTCGGAAATAATGGTCAAATCCAATTTTCAATTTATTTTTATTTACCGTATTTATCGGCGTATAACACGCACCCCAAGTTTAGGAGGGAATTTTAAGGAAAAAAACTTTTAGGAGGGAAGTTTGAGGGGAAAAAAAAAACTTACATTTATATGCCCATCAGTGTCATCTGCAGCCTTGTCCACCATTGCAGCCTTGTCTATTTTATTTGCTATTTGTTTTTTATTTTTTAAAAATGCCACCACCGAGATGCAGTCGGATGTGTATCTCGGCGGCGTGCGGTAGTTCTCGGCGGGCCTTCGGCTCTTCTCGCCAGCTTTCGGCCATTATCAGCAGCTTTCGGCTGCCGAGAATGGCCGGAGGCGGCCGAAAGCTGCCCGAGAATGGCCGGAGGCGGCCGAAAGCCGCCCGAGAATGGCCGGAGGCGGCCGAAAGCCGCCCGAGAATGGCCGGAGGCGGCCGAAAGCCGCCCGAGAATGGCCGGAGGCGGCCGAAAGCCGCCCGAGAATGGCCGGAGGCGGCCGAAAGCCGCCCGAGAATGGCCGGAGGCGGCCGAAAGCCGCCCGAGAATGGCCGGAGGCGGCCGAAAGCCGCCCGAGAATGGCCGGAGGCGGCCGAAAGCCGCCCGAGAATGGCCGGAGGCGGCCGAAAGCCGCCCAGAGGCTCAGAATTTCGGGGGATCGGCGTATAACACGCACCCACGATTTTCCCCTGCTTTTAAGGGGAAAAAAGTGCGTGTTATACACCGATAAATACGGTATTTTTTTTATTTTTTTTTTAGAACTAAAGTCTAAAAGGTGTTTGCTGCTATTCAAAGCGCCATAAGCAACTTTGCTTCTAGAGAAGTGTTTTACCTGTAGAAGCAACTAATGTTATCCTATGTTTCCATTCGCAATAGGTCGTTTAGAGGCATTTTTAAAGCTCAGTGTTTGGAGGCAGAAAGATGAAGAAAAACCTTTTGGTTTTTGTATTTTTGAGAGTTTTTTTTTTTTTTTTTTTCTGGCTGAAAAAAAAAAATGCTAAAGGGTCCTAAATGCTAGTGTGCAGGGACCCTAAGGCTGCTTTCACACTGAGGCGTTGATGGTAAAGGACCGCTATTTTTAGCGCCACTTTACTGTCGTTTTTGCGGAGGTTTTCGGCTGCTAGCGGCCTTTTAAGCCGCGTTAGCGGGCGAAAAAAAAGTATTAAAACAGCCTGCAAAGTGCCATTTCCATGGGCAGGAGCGGTGGAGGGGGTATATATCTTATGCGTGGAGAAACATCTCATCACATTGACTTCTCCTCCAATTTTGTATGCTGATCTATTGTGAACTTCATGTAGATGTAAAAACCACATACTGTATAGTCCAGCTGCAACCAGACTTATTTATGTATTTATTTTTTGACAATATCCCTGTGACTTACCTTCTGTCCTCCCTTGTCCAGTCGTTTGAGGTTCACAGACAGCAGTAGAAACCTTACAGAGGTGTTAAGATTACTCTACTCTATTCAAAAGTTCAAAAGAAATCCAATGTTGAGCTTTCATGCAATGATCATTCTTTGAAGAGCATGTATTTTAGATGAAACTGAAAGAAATGGCAGAATTTATGGTGTTGACAACTTTCTACCATTGCCTGTGCTACAGCACTCATATTAAAGTGGCGTTAGACCCAAAAAAGGAAACTTCAGAAAGTCTTCACTGCCGGTTTCCCTAACAATGAATGGCAGCGGCATCACCCTGACAGCCAATCCGAAAATCGCCTGGGGCGCCGACATCGCGGGCTCCCTGGACAGGTAAGTGTCCATATATTAAAAGTCAGCAGTTGCAGTTTTTGTTGCTGCTGACTTTTTTATTTTTTTCCCCCCCAGGCGGAACTCCTCTTTATATAATGCAGAATACAAACAGTCTAACATTGTGAAAATCCCAATAGGAGCAGAAGCACAAAGATGACCTTAGTTGACTGTCTTCATCTAATCAGCAGGTTGATGGTTGTATTCCATAGCTTAAAGTTCTTGGCATTTGATGTGTTGAACACAAATGTCCACTGTGGTAAGACTCGATTTGATTGTGGTAAGTGACCCACAATCAATCTATTGATGGATATGCAACTTTCTCTAGTGCCCAACAACACTGTTCTGTTGTGGTGCATTGAGGATACAAATGTGATCACTTATCTTGAGTATTGTTGGGAAATTATAGCCAATGCTTTGGGGTTCATTCACTTGCCAACACCCTGCGCTGTGTTAGGGTGATATTCAGAATAAACAACACCGCAATGTAATCATGATTCATTAGCACAAAGCTGTGTTGTGAAAAGGCCCTTAAAGTCTTAGCAATGGAGTGTGTATATGTGTGTGTGGGGAAAAAAAAAAAAATATATATATATATATTATATTTATTATGTATGTGTGTGTGTGTGTGTGTGTATATATATATATATATATATATATATATATATATATATATATATATATATATATATATATATATATATATATATATATATAATGAAAATGTATGTGTGTGGTCAGCTTCTGGATTCAATAGCTTTGAATAAGCAGGCACTGAAATGATGTGTAGGGAGTTTCTCAGTTCTATAACGGACCCGGACCCCTTGATTTCTCAGTACGAATATTGTCAGATCAGCTCTGTAACTGACCTTTCAATTCCTTGATATGAGTGTTATCAGATCCGGGCCATAAGTAGGGCTGCAACGAACGATTATTTTCATAATCGATTAGTTGACCGATTATTATTTGTATTAATCGGTTAATAACCTTAAAAAAAAGGGTGGTGTCTTATTTAGTTAATATGTAAAGTTTAAAAAAAGGCAATTTATTCTTAAATATCTCTATATGCGGTGGTAAATATAAATAACCAATTATATGGTTAGGGAGTAAAATATCTAATCCACTCTGAGAATAACAGACAGAAGAGATATACTGTATATATTAGAGGGGATATATACTGTATATACTATTAGAGGAGAGATACTGTATATACTATTAGGGGAGATATACTGTATATACTATTAGGGGAGATATACTGTATATACTATTAGGGGAGATATACTGTATATACTATTAGGGGAGATATACTGTATATACTATTAGGGGAGATGTACTGTATATACTATTAGAGGGTAAATATAATCAGACTCATTAACTTTAACCCCATTTTGTTATTGGCCGACTAATCGATTATGAAAATGGTAATCGATTAACTTCATAATCGATTAGTTGTTTCAGCCCTAGCCATAAGTATTACTTAATATCTCAATATGATTATTATCAGATCCGGTCTGTAAAGGACACTGATTTCCCGGTACGGTGTTGTCAGAAAGTTCTATAATTGACCCTTCAGTTTCTTTTCAGACAAGTCCTGAAACTGATCTTTCAATTTCTTCGACCCGTCAGAACAGATCGGTACTTCACCTTTTGGATTAGGACTGTAAATGACCCTTTTTGATTTTCCTGTACGCGTTTTGCCATATTGCTCTATAGCTGAGAGAGGACAATATCTCTTCATCTTCTTATAGCTTCCAATCGTTTAGAAGCCAAAACAGTCCTCTAAGAAACTGGGGCCAAATTTTTCCTCATCGGGTAAAAATAAAACCCATCGGATAATATACATTTTCAGGGAAGGAAAAACTATCCACAGTTATTTATAATTGTGGATATCCTTTTTCAGGGATAACATTTGTATAATTGATAGTGATGGGCAATTTTTCTTAAATGTATCTTTCTGAAACACTTTGAGAATCGGATTATTTCTCCATCCTGTTACTATTTTCTCTGAAGTCTTCAGCCCATTTATTTTCCTGATCAGTACTGTCTGCTCTGGTTTTGTTGTGTGTGTGCTAATGACCCTGGTGGACTTTAGATTTTACTCATTGTATTTGTTCTGGCTTCTTGGTTTAGTTGTAGGATACTTTGGGTTAAATTGTGTCAGCATGTCGCTGAATTATGTGATACAAGCTAGCAGCCTACTCTCTCTAGCATTGTCTTAATGTGACTTCCTCTACACATTGTGTCAGAACACGAGGCAGCACTGAAGGAAAAGGCTCCATGCTTTGCAGCTTGCATTTTTTGTGTCCCTTCTTCCCTCCACTTCAAGATTTAGAACGGCAGGCCACCCTCTCAGCTGTTCTTTGACCATGGAAGCCCGTTGTGAGCCTTGAGCTGTAGCCAGCAAGTACAGAAGGTCTGCTAACGCTTCGTTCAGTGGGAGGAAGGTAGTGAGGACTCTTATTGTGAAAGCAGACGGTGTTCTGCAGTTGGCTTTTGTTGGGTCTGAGCTGTCAGCAGACATATTTGCTGGGTGGGGGTTGGGCTGACCCACAAAGCAGCTTATACTGGCCCTTTGGAAAGGAATTAGTGTGGGATTTTTTTGCTTTTTGGGGGGGTGAATAAAAGTCTTGCTTTACAAAATAAAGTTGAGATGAGCTATATTCTATTTGTTGCTGTCAGCTGCAGCAGTATGTTGAGGAAGGCTGGGTCATTTGTGTACAGACTATGACATTTGAATATGTATGTAGTGTTTAGGCTTGGAGGGTAGACTTATAAACTTGTTTCATGTTTTGAACAATGCAGGTGATGGTGTTTTCATCCTCCCTTTTCATAAATGGCCAGCTTTTCTCCTATAACATGCATGAATGCATCTATGTATCCATGTATAACAAACATATGGTTGTTGGATCTTTTTATTTGTATTTTTAAGTCACAGAAGTAAAAGAGAGCTCTGCTCATGTCAACGGGCTGGCGTAAGGTAATGATTGGTTAGGCTGGAGGGTTTTTATTTAATTATTTAAAATTTTATTTTTTATTTGTTTTTTTCCTTAGTGCAGCAAAACCTTCAGCCTTTACAACCACCTTTACAACCACTCTTAAAGTATTTGTGAAGAACAGAAAGCAATGCAAAGAGAATGGGATACCGTTTAACATAAGTACATGGTACAACAGGCGCATATTGGGTATATGATATGTTGGGGTAAAGCACATTTTAATATAGTTGTAAAACCCAAGGCTCGATCTCACCTGCCTGCACATTAAACGGGCTGTTTTTAGTGCGCAGGCTCGTGTCTACTGTGTCGGGGGCCGTGCCTGGCTATAAAATGCAAGTATTGACTTAACTTTATTGCAACCTCTTTTATGTGCCCTGATGTGATATGGACAAGCCCTGATAATAGTAAAAAAAAAAAAAAAAAAAAAAAAAAAATTACATATTCTTTGTTATGCGTTGGACTGCATATCAATAATCTATGCCTTCGGTTGGTTTGTAAATAAAGAGATTTGTAGATTGGCAATTGTAAGGAGAGCTCTGTCCTTCCCCAGTGTATTGTTTTCCGGTAGTGAGCTCCAAGGAATGCATTGAGCCACGCAGAGAGTGTTCATATCTAATAAGTAAATATGGCTACCCCCATTTATATGTTTAATTTAAATTGTTTAGAGGATATTATTTTTTTCTGGCTTACTCTAAAAATGCTAGTTGTCTGATTGTGTGTGTGGCTTCAGTACCTGATTCACTGACCTGGAACAATTAAAGGGGTTGTAAAGGCAGAAGATTTTTTTTTTTATCTTAATACCTTCTATGCATTACGATAAAAACACTTCTGTGTGCAGCAGCCCCCCTAACACTTAGCTGAGGTCCCTCTATGTCCACGAGTGTCTCAGCTGTCCAAGATTCTCCTTCCTGATTGGGTTGGACACAGCAGCGGCGACATCAGCTCGGTGCTTTGCGGAGAGCCTGAGCCAGCCAATCGCTCCAGTGAGTGCTGGAGATGAGAGCAGAGGGCCGCTGACTGACAGTCGCCGCTCTCTGCTCAGAGTGGAGGGGGAGAACTGAGTGATCAGCGGTGTCAATTCTCACTACTGAACTGGTGGGCGACAGATGCAGCATCGGATCGATACGGCATCAACCTAGGTCAGTGATGGGGAACCTCGGCACCCCAGATGTTTTGGAACTACATTTCCCACGATGTTCAACCACACTGCAGAGTGCAAGAGCATCATGGGAAATAGTTCCAAAACATCTGGGGTGCCAAGGTTCACCATCACTGACCTAGGTGATTATAAATGTTGACTTTTATTTCCAAAGCCATGCTTCTCTGCCCAATGATCAGACATGGTCATAGGGAGGTCAGCAGTTGAAGCCTTCATGTCGTTATTACAATTTCCTTTAGTGTAAGTCATTCCCTGCTGCATGCTTCTATCAGGTCAGTGATTCACACAGAGGCATAAACACAAGAAAGAGGGTGCAGATTTTCTTAAAAGATGTAAATTTATTTGTAAAGCAGTTAAATTTAAACTCGCATATTCCACGAAAAGTATGGGCATTAAAATCAGATCGCATGATTCGCTCCGTCATTCTGTTCATCCAGTCCACAGTTGTCCGTTGCTCCTCTCTCTGCGTCTCCACTGTTTGAGTTAGAAATGCCGGCTACAGTGGACGCAGTGTATGTAGCGAAAGCGAGGCTTGGAACCATGTGGCAAGCGTGACGCGAGTGAATGACGTCACTTCCTGTCGACGCGTTTCCTGAGCGTGCAGGTCGCGATGGGTAGACGACCGCGCTCTTTCGTCAGGCCAATCCTCAATTTTTTCCTGTGTATGCATTATGTTTCTGTGAGGATTTTTCTCCTCCTTGATTGATATTATTTTTGGTGTTTTTTGCGCTTTTACTTGTCTTATATTCACACGGAGGCTACTAGGAGTTTAAGATGGACTCCAGCAATGGCAGCTTCTGTACTTTATAACGGTATACATTCCAAAAACAAGTTCTAGAAAGATCTTTGGCTTAACATGAGAGCTCAACATTATATCGGGCACTAATATTTTACCTGGGCATTTTAAAGATGGATATTTATGTAATATTTTCATTCTACTGGCAGGCAAAAATGCCAGCGCCTATAAACACAATCAAAAATGACTTTGTGTTGCTTTTTTGACTTGCATTATTAAACAGCTGTGATACTATCTAGAAGCTACCTGAAAGCTAGACTTGATAGGTCCTGAGGATTGATTCTGAGAAAAAAAAATGGGGTTGCCCATCGCAACCGGTTAACCTCCATCTTACTTTCACTGCAAGCTTGCTGCTTAGCTGCATTAGAAACATGAAACGGGTTGTTATGGAAAAGAACAATGCTATTTTTTAGACAGTTTGAGAATTATTTTAGGGGACTATAACCTGCAGAGTAAAATTTATTGTGCATCTTTAATGTTTCACAAATCCACGGCTGTACAAGTGTTGGTCTTGTATAGCTGAATTAGAGGAACATTCCTATACAGATTCAGGATTCATTTCAGAATACTTTTAATCCCAAAGGAAGTTACTATATGAAAAGGGCAGGTGGAAGCCAAGCAAAATCAAACCTAGTTTTAAATGTGTGAGCAAAATTCCAGCACCTTTAATCCAGGCTTGTGTGTGTTTTTTAACTTATTTTTGTTTTTGTTTTTTATTTGCAGCGTGTAAGCGCAGGCAAGGCAGAGTCTCGGAAGGATTTGCTGAAAGATATTACCAACAATAAGGAAGACGGTAGGTGGTCATCCATCTCATTCTTTTTTATGGCCCATTAAAATCACGGAAATAGATCAGTAGTCAGATTGAACTAACAACCTTAATTTTCCTGTTACCGCAATTGTGCAGTGTGCCTGAAAGGCAATATGCAGTCCAGTAGACATCAAAGTTAGAACCAGTGTACTTGGCGTAATGGTAATTGGTGGTAACAGACCTGGTTAGAAGCCATGTCTTCTCCCGGCAATAATTGCAGGTGAAATTTGTCAGGCTGGTTGTACCCAAGTTGATCGATTGATCAACTTGGTACATTCAGCCTGTCCATACCCAGTTCAAATCTCAGCCGGTTCCTGCTGGAGATTCGAACGCTCTATGGCCGGCATAAGTACTTGTAGTAAGAGGTGTGGGTGTTGCTCAGCAATGCCAGTGTAGAACTCTGCAGTGTGAGGGCAGGAAAAAGCAGAAAAAGATTTCCAGTTACAAATTATCGTATGCGATTTCCAGGTCGTGAAGATAAAAATGTGCAAGAATACAACTTGTTTTAAGTTGTTTTTGTATTTCAAGGATAAACTGAGGGCTGAGTCAGAGGCACAGGCTGATGATGTCACAACCGTCGAGGTCTCTGCTCGAAGCCAGAACACAGTGCGGTATGCTGTATGTAGCCTCAGCTACATACAGTTTATACAGAACATCCAGCGGCCTCACATATTCGTGAGGGACATAGTTCGTTTGGGCCAGCTTGGCCCAAATGAATTATTTAAAGTGGATCAAAGCTGGAGTTAAGCTTTAACATTTTGGGCTGGTTATCAGTTTTCTGTGTTTTTAAGAATACCTAAACCTCTATCTTTTGTGATTGACAAAGATCTGTGAATTATTGAACTACAAGTTCTGTTTGCCACAGCAGCAAGTAAACTTTTTTTTTTAGTTCTCAATGGAATAATTGTCCATTAATGCTTCTCTAGCAGAAAGCTTATACCTTGATACAGGTAGGGAGCAAGGAAGAGTCTTCAGGAGCCTGGCATTTCAACCATGACCTTTTGATCGTGAAGTTTTCAGGCTTGTGAAAAAAAATACTAAATGCACATTTTTTTTTCCCTTGCAAAAATATATATATTTTACATCACATTGATTTTCTTATTTCAGTAAACTTCCTGTTTATTGCACATTATGTTATAAAACCATTGCATTGCGAACAGGCTGCATTAAAAAACAATGGCTTCCTAAACACAAGTTGAATTTGCCTGCAGTAAAGCACATTCAATTTTATGTATGTTTAATTGACTTATCAGCCTGGTATGCTGTAATAAGCATGTTACCTTTATCGTCAGGTGTCATCGCCATTGGAAAGATCTTGTCAATCAAAAAATATACAACAATAAAAATATTTATTTTGAATGGTAGAGAAGGGTTATAGGCTCTTTTGTTCCTTTTGGGAAATGTGGTCAGTGGTCACCAGGACAGGAAGTGAAATCTCCCCAGGGATACTCAGAAGTTAAACCAGGCAGAAATTCAAGTTCTACCCCACGCTATCCACAAAAGAAAAAAAATAAGTTTTGACTGGAGGGGCACTATACTAATAAAATGGATTGATTGGGGCTGAAGTTCCAACAGGTGCATCAATTAGACGATACACTCTAAGACCACTTTCACACTGAGGCGCTTTTCAGGTGCTTTCACGCTCATGAAAACTTCTTTCCATTAAAATCAATGAACGCTTTCACACTGGGGCAGTTCGCTGGCAGGGCTGTGAAAAACTCCCCTCTCCATTGAAATTAATGTAAAGCGCTTCAAAAGCACCTGAAAAGCTCTTTCAAAGCGCTCAGTGTTTTTACTGGCAGTTTAGAAGCGTCTCAGTGTGAAAGTGGCCTAAGGCTCCTTTCACACGGGGAGGATCAGTGATGATCCGCCCCGTGGATATCCGCTTGCACAGCGGGGATCGCCGGAGCGATCTCCTCTGAGCAGGCAGAGGACAGGTCCGTCTCTGCACACTGCGCAGGGACGAACCTGTCACAGAGCCGCTCTTCCTTATGGAAGATTGGGTGACAATGGACCACAGTGTCCGTCGTCATCCGATCCGATGACGGATGGAAAAATAACTTTTTCCTCCGTCGCACTTTTTCGGATCGGAGCGGCTCGGATGTCAGCGGACATGTCACCGCTGACATCCGACGCTCCATAGTGCTCTATGGAGCATCCGTTCAGGTCCGCCTGAAAAACTGACAGGCGGACCTGAACGGATCGTCCGTGTGAAAGGACCCTTAGAGTCCCTTTTGACCAAACTTGCTAAGTATTGTTTTAGAAAGTAACTGCTTGCAGGCCAGTCTTCCCTTGTGTGTGAATAACATTGATTGTTTTTTAGTAGCTGATGCCATGGCCGGAGATGAAAATTCGCCGGAGCGAGTCAGTGATTCAAAAGGCTCTTGCGACAAGAGTGACTCAAAGGAGCACACACAAGATAACACCAATAATCCACATCCGGACTCAAATTACAAAACGTGTTGGGTGGCAGAAAACGGGATCTGTGAACGGGACACAGGAGACATCCGGCAACAGCACCCTTTGAAAGTTAACCCCACACAGACTTCAGTAGTAGGGAGCAACGGGTACATATTAAACAAATCTGTTGGCCTTCAGCAGCCTTTACGGACTTCTGGTTCCCCGCTGAGCGGGCATGCCGCAAAGACTTTGCCCGGAGCATCTAACAAAGCTAAGGCAGCCGCCAGTGCACATGTACCCCCGTCCCTTTCTCCAACACCACCACAAGCAGGTGATCAGGTCAGAGATGACAGCCCAAGCTCAACAGACTCAACTGCCCCAGACTTGAAAATACACAGAGCACGGAAAACCCTACCGAAGACTGGCTGCAGTTCGGTAAGACTGTCTTAGAAGCGTTGGAGTCATTTTTGCATAATTGCATCAACTTAGAATGTTGGGTTATAACTAAATAGGCATTTGAATTATTTTATTTTCTTACGTGTCAAAGGATTTGTATTTTCAGCCAAACTAGAAATGCATACGTTCTGTCACACTGCACAGTCGCAGAATGATGCCACTATGACATGTTTCAGCTCTACAGTTTTCTGTCTTTTATCTCCTTGTTGGACAGTGTGGTGATGCTGCATTGTCCAGAGGTGAAGCGGGAAGCTGCACAGATAAATTAGAAAATAGTTGTCACAAGACAACTTTGACTGGGCAAAGCTAGAAATCATTTAGAAGGTGCAGCTGTTCACATATATGTATTTCAACTGTACATTAGGCTGGAGTGCCACTTTAATATCACAAAAATATCAAATGAGGTATAAGTAAAATGTGTTACACTGTTAAATCTAGTTTTCCAAATTCACCATTTAATGTGTGTATAAAAGTTAGTTTCTCTTATATTCACCGACCGACACAGCTCCTCTCTTAGCCATTGGGTTGTTATGCCCTATTACTAGGAGATACTAGGCATTAGTTGTAATACAACACCTTGGGCAACAATAACCCCCCCCCCCCCCAGCCTGCCATGCAGTCATCAGTTTTATTTTGCCTAGTGAAGAAGGACCTAGGAACCCTGCGGGCCCATCGGTCCGTGCTTTTTTTTTTCTGCAGAAGTGTGACTTTTTGCGCAAGATGATTGATCCTGTGATCTACTATCAACAGCCGGCTGGGTGACAGGCTGGATCCTCTTATCCTTGTAGTCTCCCCAGTCCGGCCATCAAGCGTGTGCAGGATGCAATGAAACCTCAGCTCCAGAGGTGGTCGGTGAGCTTTTATGCTCCGGGACATACATATGACCGGGCTACAGATGTCTGCGTCACAGTTTGCCGGGCCAGCAGCCACCCTGTACTGATCAGTGAGTGGGTCTGTGATGGAATGTCTCCCAGCTCTTCAGGACTGGTAAGTACAGCTCTCCCTGCTTCGGTGGCGCTGAGCAGCTGGGCATTCCCTGGGAGGTTGATTCGGGGGTCCCTCACCTCCCTCTCTTCTCTTCCTGTCCCTATTTCCCCCCCCCCCCTCCCTGTGGGGATGCTGCATGTGGCTGCTGAGTAGTGTGTGTGTGTGTCTATGCAGGGGCTCTCACCTGGGGGGGTGTTGCCCTGGCTAGCTGTGTCCTGGGTCCTGTTCTTCATGCCCCTGGAAGAGGTCTGTGAGGCCATGCTGATGTCCTGCACAGCGCTGTGCTCACCGCCATTGATTTCTCCCTGTACCTCATGGAGCTGCTTTCGGTGGCCATTTTAGGTGTGGGCAAAGGCAGCATGCTCTCCTGGGCTTCAGCTGTCATTTCCCTTGTGATTTCCTATTCAGAACACGGCGGACATTTTTTTGTAGCCTGAACACGTTTTTTTGAGTGTTCTCTAGTGGCAGCATGTGCTCCTGTGCTCTCACAGCCACTTTCCCTGTGTTTTATGTCCTTGTGCTGGACGCTGGGCGGCCATTTTCTTGAAGCCTGAGCACACTTCAGAGCGGTTTTAGCGCCATTTTCAGCTGCTTCCACCGACACAGCACTGTTTCCTCTGCACCTGGGAGCCAACAGGGACTACAGGCACTACCTGCTGAATAGCGCAGTACTCCTCAGGGTGGTGAGTCCAGCGGGAAAGAAACCCTCAGCCAGCGGCAGTAAGGAGGGTGGGACTGTCACTGTCCTAAGTCCCCTTTGGGTGGCAGACAAGGTAGGGTCAGCATGGCTTCAGAAACTGGTGTTTCTTCCCCCGAAATCCAGGCAATTTCAACCGGATCGCCTGCGGACTGCGCAGTTCCTATGGACACCCTGGCGACGGTCCTCAATTCGTTCACTGCCAAGATTGGAGGCGGAACATGGGCAGAAGGGTGCAAAAAGGCGGCCCCTGCCCCCCCCCCCCCCGTCCTCTGGGGAGAGCTCTGACGCAGACTCGGGTCCTGCTGAGGCTGGTGACCCCTGCTTTGTCTTGTCAGATGACGCTGACCAGGACTGTTTGGACAGTGAGGATGAGTCCCTGTCCGGGTCCGTGCACGACAAAGCGGTTGTTGGAGCTCTTATTACAGCTGTGCGTGATACCCTGAAGATTCAGGAGCCAGCAGATCCCTCTGCAAGCCAGCACGTTCACCTAAGGTGTTCCCGTATCTGACTTATTTTGACAAGTTAATTTACAAGGAATGGGGTCGCCTGCAACGGACCTTTTCGGCCCCCAAATCCATGGTGGTGCATTACCCTTTTGAGGAAAGCCTTCTCCAGAAGTGGTCGGCTCCTCCGGTCTTGGACCCCCCAGTATCCAGGTGAAGTAACTGATCAACTCAGTCTAGTCTTATTATTATCAGTTATGTATTCCTTTGTCTAGTCCCTATAGTTCAGCTAATCTATCAATCTATTACGCCAAGCACATGTTATTGTTAATACCACAATGCTACCACCCTTGGCTATGAAATCAATACACGGTCTAAGGTCAACTAAATCTTATTTATTTCCCAAGGAAATAATACAGCGTGCATAAGGTATCAATAGAAGTTACAATAATACATAGCATACAATCACAGTGCAATATAAGCCTTATACTTATCGATCCTCATGACTGGGTCTCCTGATGGAATACAGAGGACAGAGCTCAGGTCGCAACCCTTTTTGTCAAACATACCTCAGCCATACCACACCCCATAGCCCATCCTACTCTTTCCCGTAGACCAATCAGCGTCTCTGGGGTGTCTCCTCCCCCAGGCTAACAGTCCTGCCATACTTGGCCTCTGGGGGCAGTGTTTGCCCATGGATCTCGGACGCCCCACCAGCTGTCCCCTGTTCTTGCAGACAAGCCGGCGCCATATCATCTTTGAAGTTCAGTACATTCCAGGTGGGCTGAATAGAAACTCATTCTGCTATTCAAATTGTGTCACATTCCTTGCTTTTAAACATGTGTGAAACTGCCTGGCATCCATATGGCTGAGTTCGGCTGTACCAACAGCTGTGTAGATGTATAATAATAAATTCCTGTCTGATTCCAACACCAGGTTAAATAAAGTAACCACAATCCCGGTAGAGGGGACTCCTGCATTTAAGGATCCCACGAACAGGAAGGCCGAGGCAGCGGCTCGTTCCTTGTTTACGGTTATGGGGTCCGCCGTGCGACCTGTACTGGCGTTCGCACTTGTGTCGCAGACACTAATTGAGTGGGCAAAACTGTTGCACCGCAAATTGGGAGAGCAACAGGCTTCTCCTGTCTGCGTGGAACTTGCTGACCAACTAGTGCAAGGCCTTGAGTACGTTTGTGACGCGGCCTGGATACTCTTCCTCTGTTATCCAGGGCTTCAGTGTCAGTGGTGCTGAGGCGCCTGATTTGGTTGAAATGCTGGTCTGCTGACCAGGCATCCGATAAAGCCCTAACGGATCTTCCCTTCCTTGGCGACCGGCTCTTTAAAGCCTCTTTGGATGACATTATTAAAAATGCCACAGGTGGTAAGAGTACTCTACTCCCACAGGCCAGCGAGGCTAAGGAGCCACACCGTAGGCAAGGGCCCTCTTTGCGCTCAAACGGCTTTTTCCTCCGCCCGGAGCTTCGGCTGGTGGTAAGAATACCCTACTCCCACAGGCCAGGAAGGCTAAGGAGCCACGCCGGAGGCAAGGGACCTCTTTTTTTCGCTCACAAACTGCTTTTTCGTCCGCCCTAAGCTTTGGCGAAACGTCCCCAGCCAGACAGGACGCCTACGGAGGCACCAAAACGTCCCTGGAACCGCAAGCCTGCGAACAAAAGGTTTGCCCCCACCCATGTCTCGGGTGGGGGGTCGCCTTCGGGAGTTTGCAGCCCAGTGGTCCTCTAGACTATCCGACCAATGGGTCTGCGATCTGATTTTCCTCCAGCTACAAGATAGTTTCTCTCTTGGCCACCAAACAGATTCTTGCCTACAGCATACCCATATCCCTCAGCTTGCCGGGAGGCCCTCTTGGAGGCAGTAAGGGACCTGTTGAGTCGTGGGGTGGTTGTACCGGTTCCGGAATTGGAACGTTTCCAGGGATTCTACTCAAATCTGTTTGTAGTTCCCAAGAAGGAAGGGGTACGTCCAATCTTGGACCTTAAAGCCCTCAAGCAGAGGTTCAGAATGGAAACAGTTTGCTTAGCAGTCGCTGCACTCCATCAAGGGGACTCCCTGGCGTCTTTAGACATCCAGGATGCGTACCTGCCCATACCCATATGCCTTCGGCATCAAGTTTCTGAGATTTGCAGTCGGGGAAGCCCACTACCAGATTGTGGCTCTCCCTTTTGGTCTGGTATCAGCCCCCCGAGTCTTTACCAAGGTATTGGCTCCAGTTTTGGCGTTGCTGCGGCAATGGGGGGAAGTCGCTCACATACTTCAGTGGGCAGAGAGACACGTACTGGCCCTGTCGGCCATTTACATCCCAGGAGTGGAGAACTGGCAGGCGGACTATCTGAGTCGCCAGATGCTGGATCCAGGAGAATGGGCGTTCCATCCAGAGGTATTCAGGCTACTGTGCCTGAGGTGGGGCACACCAGACGTGGATCTTCTGGCCTCCCGTCTCAATCGGAAGGTGCTGAAATTTGTGTCCAGGACAAGAGATCCGTGGGCAGACGTGTCAGACACGCTGGTGGCTCCGTGGGACCAGTACCAGCTGATCTATGCCTTTTCTCCACTGAAACTGTTGCCACGTCTGCTTCGCAGAGTGGAAGTCGAGGGGATCAGCACAGTGAAGCTTATTAAGAAGTGGAAGGTATTTGTTACAACCCAGACCCTCCCTGGATCGGGACATTGCTCCAAACTGAATGAAAGAGCCAGGAGGAAACTGGTCAGAGAGGCTACCAAGAGGCCCTACAGCAACTCTGAAGCAGTTGCAGGAATTTATGACAGAGTGGTCATTGTGCGTATGTGACAACAATATCACAAATTCTCCACAACTGGGGCTTGTATGAGAGGGTTGCAAAAAAAAAATCAATGCCACCAAAAGATATAAAGTTAATTTGTGTACAGTGTTGCATGACCGCACAATTGCCAATCAAATTAGCGCAGTGCAGAATAGCAAAAAATTGCCTGGTCATGAAGGGGGTAAAACCTTCTGGAGCTTTAGTGGTTAATATGGTGAAATCGCAGCATTATGGAAGGAGAAGACACACTAATATGGGGGAAATTGCACCATTGTGGGTGGACAGGAGATGCAAACTGCTGCATGGAAAGCTTGCCTGTGAAGTCTCTAAAGAATGAAATCCAGCTATTAAAGTGGACTTTAGTCAGAAAACGAAGTCCTGCCAGATCACTTCAGGCCCGCCCCTTTTTGCAGGTATAGCTACAGTGAGAGGAAAAAGGGTGTTTGATCCCCTGCTGATTTTGTATGTTTGCCCACTGACAAAGAAATGATGAATCTATAATTTTAATAGGTTTTATTTTAACAATGAGAAACAGATTAACAAAATCATCCATCAAAACGCATTTCAAAAAAGTTATGATTTGATTTGCATTTTAATGAGCGAAATTAGTATTTGACCCCTTTCCAAAACATGACTTAGTACTTGGTAGCAAAACCCTTGTGGGCAATTACAGAAGCCAGACCTTGCTTGTAGTGGGCCACCAGGGGTTCACACATCTCGGGAAGGATTTTGCCCCACTCCTCTCTGCAGATCCTCTCCAGGTCATTAAGGTTTTGATACTGATGTTTGGTAACTCAAACCTTCAGCTCCCTCCGCATATTTCCCAAATCGCCTTTCAGGACAGCACCTGGAGAGAGCGTAGTTCTGCCTACTTTAAAATCCCTCCTCTTCCGTCATGGCCTCAGTGATTGTGTTTCCCCAGCCATGGGGGAAGCGCTGCAGGGAACTAAAGTAGGAGGCTTACCTCCTAGGTGTTTTTCTTAGGTGATCATCCCAACACCCCCCACCCTCGGTAGGGGGGGGGGGGGGGGGGTGTTCATTCCAGAACCTCCGGCCTTTCCAACTCAGTGGAGCAATAGCCTGCAGGAAGGGCCAGGTATATATGCCTGGGGGCTGTGGGTTTTGGCTCGCTGGTGGCCAGGCAGGGACCCCGTAGGCAGGATTTCCTGTGAGGGCATGGCAACATTGGTTCTGGAAGGCAACGGTCAGGGGGCGGGCAGATCTGTAGGCCGGTGCTTCACTTTCCAGTCCTCAGAGCGCGAGGACACAGGAACCCACAAGTTTAAAATAATAGGCGTTTCTCTAGTACTCTGCTACCCTCTCTGCCAGATGGAGGCGAGATCAGCAGCATCGGCGGAAGCAGGCGCCGCAAGCACCGGCCAGGCCCAAGTAAGAGGTGTACAATGGTGCCCCTAACTTCCCTAATTGGGCTGTGCATTTGTGTATCGGCTGTCCTTCCCTTAGGGGGGAGGTGGCACTCGGGCCTTGCAGTCTAGAAAGGGTGTGTGTCAGGGGTGGCTGGTCTAGTACACTTTCGGGGGTCCCTATTTTCTTTTCCTGGTTGTCTTGGGTGGGGATTGTCTCACTTGAGGTTATATATGTAGATCTCCCTGCAGATTGGGTAATGTGTGGCCCTTAACATTTTTTTCAAATGGGATTTATCTGTTGTGTTGCAAGGGTTTATGGAGGCTCTTTTCGAACCCCTAGAAGAGGCATCTCTAAGGAATTTATTTCTAAAGACAATTTATTTTTGGTGGCCATCACGTCGGCCTGAAGAATAATCGAGCTTCAGACTTTGGCGGTCGCGGAACCCTCTTTAGTGATTTTCCCTGATCGATCCTTAGAACAGATCCGGCGTTCCTTCCGAAGATTGCAAAGTCTTTTCATCGTACGCAGGAAATAGAATTACCCACTTTTTCTTCAGCCTCAGCCCATCATTTTATCTCACTGCAAGACTTTTGGATGCATATTAATATCCAGCCATAAACCAAGTATTGCATTTACATTTCAGGTTGCTGCAACACCATCCCTTCCCACATGTACTGAGGCACGAAGTCTCAAAATTTAACAGATAAAGATCAAACACATGCTGCATCCCTCATCTTTAGAATACCCTAAATAATACAGCAGACACATGCTCAGAAAGTAGGCTCAACATCAATATTTCCTTAGTAACCAGGGTGGATATAAATCAATATATATTTTTTTTTAATTAAACCTGATTTTTTTTATTTATTTGAATCTGATTTTTTTTTTATTTAAATCAAATTTTTTTATTTTTTGCAAATTTATTTTAATAAAATGCTTTTGGAGTAAAAATCTATCTAAAGATACCTTCATTTTAGTTTATTCGGCATGAAATGGTGCTTAGTTATGTAGCATGATGCTGTATATTCTGCAATATTTAAAAATTTTGGTAAATTAATTTAATATGCACTGCATTGATGCATTCACACAATTTCACAGTAGCCATGACATCAACCAAAACTTCAGGAATATTCCTTTATCTCATTGGTTTGCAAATCTATGTACACTACAAACTGTATGATTGGATCGGTTCTGATATCGCTGTTTTACTAACCTGACAGCTTATTATTCCAAATAGTAATTTTGTTTGCAAATATTAAAGATTCTAACTAGCAGCAATAAGTCCTTACATTTAAAAACCTGTCATTTCAGATTCATCATGGCAGCGCCCGTTAGCGGGCATCCATTCACCTGCTGCCACCACATCCCTCATCTTTTTGTGTCACTGCCACATCACCAGCCGTCCCATTAAAGTGAATGGGACTGTCGGTGTGTCGGCAGTGGGTCAGAGGAGCTGCTGCAGGACAGAGATGACAGTTGCCCTTTAAAAATTATGTTTTAAACAGAGTTGATTTAAATCACGCCTTTTTACTAGTGATTTAAATTGTGATTTAAAGCGGGAGTCTGTCTTTCTTTTTGTTTTTTAAAAGCCAGCAGCTACAAATACTGCAGCTGCTGACTTTTAAAATAATGATACTTACCCGCCCAGCGCGCCCGCGATGTCGGCACCCGAAGCCGATCTCTCGATCGTCTCTCGGGTGCTGCCGCCGTCTTGGGTATGGGAATCAGGAAGTGGAGCCTTTTCGGCTTAATTTCCCGGTTCCCTACTGCGCATGCGCGAGTCGCGCTGCGCAATAAGGATGGTCCCCGGTGTCTCTGGGATCCATTAGTTTCCCAGCAGGCAGCGGGGGACGTTCAGAAAGGGGCGTAGATTCTGTGGAAAGGGGCGTACCTTCTGCAGAATCTACGCCGGAAGTGAGTGCAGATACCTGTACTGTACAGGTACCTGCACCCCCCTCCCCCCTGAAAGGTGCCAATTGTGGTGCCGGAGGGGGGGGGGGGAGGGTTCAAATGAGCGGAAGCTCCACTTTAGGGTGGACCTCCACTTTAAATCAAATCCACCCTGTTAGTAACTGAATGGAAGGAAACCCAACCACGATGTTCTGACTCGCTGCAATGCTTTCCCAGTAAAGTGAAAACTAGTGAAGCGGGAAGAGAGGGAGATGCACAGCTTCATATTATTAGCCTTGGTTTGCGTCAGTGATGGACGGTCAGATATCCAGATAGTTTTGGGCTTATTGGGTAAAAAATATCTTCATAATAGAGCAGCTCTTGAAATTGGCCACGTTATATTGCTAAACAGGATCTTGTCTTTGTAAACGGTGGGATGCTTCGTTCTATAGCATCAATTCACCGATTTATCATACCCGTCATTTACCACAATTGCAATGAGAGCTGTCAACGATGACCATTATGGCAAATTAAACAGAATAGAGCGAGTGTAAGTGTATCTGTGGTCAAAATGCTTAATCCTGTTTTCATTTCCACATTGGATTTTTATTAGTTCTAGCCTACTCCTTTTTAATTAGAATGATTCCTAAGTGTGTGAGCCTACTTTTTGCGGAATCTCACAGATTTACTTCCTTTACGTCAGTGACGCATACTCGCTGCACACGGAATATGCACGGCTGTGTGTCCGAGCTGCGGAAGAGGCATTTCAGGAGGTACAGTTTGTACAGGAAAACCCCACACCTGGCACCAATGTAATATTGGATATATAGTCCTTAGAAATCAAAAGTAAACCACACAAAGCAGCTGAGAAGGAATCAAGGAAGTTGTTGGAAGAGATGGCTGGCAGACAGGCAGCTCTGACAACCTAAAATAATTTTAAGTAAACTTGTATTAGATGGTCAAAAATAACGTTTGTATTGCTATTACAATGCTGATATAAGTGTGTGATCTGGCTATAGAACTCCTGTAACCAGATATGTTGTGGCGGGTGGGCTACCAGAAACTAAACAGCCCTTTCTTCAGTATTGTCCCCACCGCACACGCACACACACACACACACTAGTATGCTCTGCCCCCTTAACATCACCCTCCCCAACAGTAGTATGCTCTGCCCCCTTAACATCACCCCTGCCCAACAGTAGTATGCTCTGCCCCCTTAACATCACCCCTCCCCAACAGTAGTATGCTCTGCCCCCTTAACATCCGCCCCCCCCCCCCCAACAACAGTACCAGTAACACTACCCCTTCACATCACCCCGCCCCCACAGTAGTATCCTCTGCCCCCCTTCACATGAGATCATTGGTGTATATAGCTCTGATAAAACTGGATTAGTACCCTCTCATTTGTGCTAGTAAAAAATATATCTAATTAAATATTTGTTTTTGTGTGATGCTGCCTCAAGCAGCAAAAAATTGGAATAGGTGCAAATGTCGTGTTTTTTTTTTTTTTTTTGTTTTGTTTTTTTAATTTTATTGTTTTTGAATAATTTTCACTTTGTTTTATGTTCAAGCCTCAACATAACGACTCCCAGGAAATGACAGAACAAGAGGAAGCCATGGAAGAAAGCACACCCAAAAATAGTTTGGAGGTTGCAAATCCTTCATCGCAGCCGCAATCAAATGCACTACAAGAGCTTCTACCTCAGGGTCAGAGCAGCATGGCACTGGCAAGAGCTCAGTCTGGTAAGATTTTGTTTAAGTAGAATTGTATTTATATACTATTATATATTACAAATAAACATAATTTACATTTTACAGCACAGGACACAGGCTGCATATTTACAGTGTAATCAAAGTATTGCAATGGCCTCTGTGTCCCTAAAATGTCTCCTCCGAATTGTGCAGGGTAGCAGAGAGGTCTTCCGTGTCTATGAGCTCATTGACTTTTGAAAACCAAAGAGACTTCGAGGACGGGGGTCACAGATCTCCAACAAATGGGGATGCATGCCTTAGCTGCGTTCAGCAACAGGGCTTCTTTCCTTCAAATGTGCCCCCTCTCAAAGGACCCCACTCCATCAAATGCACCCCCTTTCACAAGCCTCTGCACCCTCAAATGCACCCTTTCACATTGCACAACTTTAAATTTTAAATTTACAGAGCTGTGCAGCCTACTCGCATCTTCCATGTGAGAAGGAAAGACTACACTGCTCCTCTTTTGACCTGCAGACAATGCCATCTACTGCTTTGCCTATTGGTGTGGTGGCACATGCCCATGTGGAGGGCAGGAATGAAAGGAGATCGTTTACCTTGGGGCAAATGGGCACGTGGTAGCAGCAAAGTTGTGTATTGCCATTGTGGCACCTGGTGAGACAGGAGACGGGCAGTGTTGTGTGGTCCATTGACAGTGCAATGTGGTGTGTGTCTGACCCCCATGTTGTCATCATCCTAACATCACCTGCCACATGGGGGGCTCTGCTTCTGACACAACTTACTGTGCTTGAGCCCTTCTCACACCTCCTGCCTCCATCTGTGTTTCTGTATTCACAAAACTTGCTGCACTTGTGCCCTGTTCTTACACCTTCATAAACAATGTCTATGCCTAACCCACTCAGTGTCATCATGCTGACTGACAGCAGAATTCTTTCCAGAGCAGGCCAGCAAGGCTTCAGCTTCACAATGGAATTGTGCTACTTTGCATAGAGATAGCATTCTATCAAGAATGCTGGCATGCATTGCTATTAAATATTTATTTCACTACCACATTTTTTTTTTTATTTTTTTTTAGGTGAAACATAGATTTAACCAATTGTCAACCAGATCAATTTTGACATTTCTCTCCTACATGTAAAAATCCTATTTTTCTTGCTAGAAAATTTACATAGAACCCCCAAACATTGTTTGTTTTTTTTTTTTGTTTGTTTTTTAAGCAGAGACCCTGGAGAATACAATGGCGGTCATTGCAACGTTTCATCTTTGCGCATCAATTTTTCAAATGCTTTTTTTTGTGTTTCACGCTTTAAAAAAAAAAAAAGTTAGCCCAATTTTTTTGCATAAGATGAAAGATGATGTTACGGCGAGTAAATAGATACCGCACATGGCACGCTCAAAAAATTGCAAATGCTTGTGAAATGGTGCCAAATATTTTTCAAAAAATATATTTATTACTTTTTTTTTTAAATCTTTATTTAAGGAATGCGGTACAAATAATGCGGTTTCATAACAAATTGTTCACCAACAGAAATTTTTTCGGTGCCAAACCAAAGAGACAGTAGATCATCGACGTCCGTAATTAATACCTAATAAGACCAATATTCATAGGGCTATCAACCCTATGTGGCAATCCGGAAGTCGGACATGTTCATTTCCCCCCCCTTATAAATTGTTGTAATCCAGGCCCCTCCCCCCCCCCCCCAAAAAAGGGGGGGGCCCGCCGGACCCGTGTCAAATGGTAGAGTGGGACATGAAAGGGGGGTGTAGACCGTTTGTAAATCAGGGCAGTACTGTGCCCTTGTGGTAGGCCACTACTCATCATTACTTGTGGGCTTGTATTTCAGAAAATGCACCCATCGTGGTACTTAGCCCATCGGACTGGGTTTGCGGTGTAATGCCCTAGGTTTCCCGCATTCCAAGGGTATTTTAGCATAAGGAGGAGAAAAAAAGATAGAGATAAGGAACATAGAAAAAAAAGGAAGCAGGGGGTACACAAGAGGGGAAGGGGTGGGTGGGGGAAAGACTTCGTCATAGCCCGCAGCCCTGGCCGTGATCAGACACTTATTTTTATTACTTTTATTCCGATTACAAGGAATGTAAACATCCCTTGTAATAGGAATATGGCATGATCGGTCCTCTTTACAATGAGATTTGGGGCCAATAAGACCCCACATATCTCCTCTCGGCTGGGACAGCTGAAATAAAAAAATTATAATAATAAAAAAAAATCTCTGCTTCCCCGCCGAGGCGGCATCGTTTGAATGCAGAGGCCAGGCGTGACGTCATAACATTGCGCCCGGCCTCCAAACGATCATAGAGACACCCGCGACCATAACAGCCGTTATGATCGTTCTTATGGTGTAGGGAATCGCCGGCTGAAAAAAACGATATCTGAATGATGCCTGTAGCTTAAAAGTACTGAATAACATACATTTGAGCTTGCTGTGTTTCTCTTGCGCTATAGCTGCTGCAGTGTCTCGAAAGAAGAAGCGACGAATGGGAACATACAGCCTGGTGCCCAAGAAAAAGGCCAAAGTGCTGAAGCAACGAACAGTTCTGGAGATGTTTAGGAGCATGACCAATGCCTCCTCCAGTCCCAAGGTAAGGACTTCTTTACCCTTGTTAATTCTAGCCACATTCCCACTTCTCTAAAACTTTGAGGTCATTGAACGCTTTTTTTTTTTTCAGAATCCATTTTATTAGTAAAGTAGGCAATTAAGTGGCGGAATTACTGCCCCCCCCCCCCCCCCCCCCCAAGAGTGTTCATCAAGGTCTTTGCTTCTGGAGACCAATGTGTCGCCCACGGTGCACACTCTGGAGACATTTGGATGGGTTTTGTGTTTGCAGAAGTCTGCTTTAATCCCAGCCTAGAGGTTAGACTATCTAGGGCTGACCCTTTAGGCTGGGTTCACACTGCTGCGGGGGGAGATCCGGATGTGATTCGCACTGCAGTGCAAATCACATCCGATCTCCGTAGCGATGCGAGTTCAGCCATACAGATAGTATGGCTGAATTCGCATCACTCCCGCAGCAAACTCGCACGGGACCCTTTTTTTGGTCCGCAACAGAATCGGATCGCATGGGGGTTCACACCATGCGATCAGATTCCTGTGCGAGTCGGCAGATCGCACTGCGATATGCGGATGGATCTGGGGGTGTCATTAACATATCATTGACACTCCCAGCCGTCCGCATAGGGCAGTGTGAACTGCCGGTGGGAGTCATGCGATGCGGGAAAATGCCGCGGATTTGCGGCGTTCCCGCATCGCTGTGGTGTGAACCCGGCCTTAAGGACTTGACTTGCTTAAGATGCTGATAAATCCCTTGATTCACCTTTGAATGAGTGTTCTGGGAAAGATGGTTGCCTCCTTTAAAGGCAGTACCCTTTGCCCAGTTTTATTCAAGGCCCCTCCAACAGAATATCTTGGCGGCATGGGACAGGAGGACAGGTTCCCCGATGCTGTTGCTCCCGAGCATCAGACTGTCTCCTGACTGATGGATCTTCTCACAGATGTTGTAAAAAAAAAAGGAAGAAAAGAAAGGCACAACTAGTATCAATTCCTCCTTATCTCAGCGCAATGACGTTCAAATAAATTCAATATACATATATATGCACATAAAATTAGGTTTCCCTAAGGGTATGCAAAAGCAGCCGCTTACTATACAAAAACCAAATATCTTCCATATGATAAACACACCTATTAGACAAATAACGTCAGATGACATTCATCATAAGTAGTGCTCCTGTCCATAATAAAATTACCAGACTAGCTTTATGTTAAATTTAACAAAAATGATAAGAAATGAACAATAAACACAGGATAGCGGTATCAGATGGTAGTAAGAGTCCAAACACAATTGGTGATGTCAATGTTGTCTGAACAGCCTGAGATTGCATGGCTTCCTTCCACCTCCTGCAGGAGGAAGCCCTACAATCTCAGGCTGTTCATGAGCTCTTATAACTTGGAGATCTCACTGACATGGGGATGGAAAGACAAGGATTCTGTCAGAGCTAGGATTTTTTTTAAGCAGTGGATACAAGATCAGATGCCAATGACCTTTGAATTTGAAGAGAACCTCCTCATTAAACAAAAACAGAACTACAGGCCAAGATGTGTGCAGACATCACCCTGTGATCATGTGGGTCTATATGCCCTTCAAGGAAAGCACAAGGAAGCAGCTTCTTGGGATATCTTAGGCCTGATATTCTTGGTAGTGTGGTGAGTTTAAACCCCATAGGGGAGTATGATGCACTGGTGGAGTGATCTGGTGAAAGGGTGCACAGCCAACAGACAACATTGATATCACCATTTGTGTTTGTTTCTTGTCACCATCTGATACTGCTATCCTGTGTTTATTGTTAATTTCTTATAATTTTTGTTAAATTGAACATAGTTAGTCTGGCCATTTTATTATGAACAGGAGCGCTGCTTATGATGAATGTCTTCTGATGTTATTCGTCTAATAGGTGTGTTTATCATATGGAAGATGAATGTTGTAGGTGGGTAAATTGTTTCTTCCTCTTATTTTGAAGGGTCTTGATGACAGATGTCAGCTTGATACATTGGGGTGGAGTTCTGGACTATATATTGGTTCAGGGCCCTTGGTCACCACAGGAGATGGTTTTGCCCATCTACATCTTAGAATTGAGGGCAATTTGCCTTGCCCTGCTGCATTGGTCAGTGCAGCTGAGGGGCCTTCTTGTGAGGGTTTGGCCGGACAATGACACAGTGGTGAAGGCACCAGAAGTAGTGTGAGCCAAAGGCATTGAAAGAGCTCTGCCAGCAAATTGGGAACTTCAGATGGTGTTTTGCTGGCTTCCAGGTTCAATGCAAAGCTGGGAAGGATTGTCTCTAGGACCCAGTTATCCTCTAGCGCAGTGGTTCTGAACCTAGGTCGGGACCCTCTCGGGAGTTGAACGACGATTTGCCAGGGGTCACTGAATCCTGGGCTGTTCCTGAAGCCTGCACCGCTCTCCCAGCCTTTTCCTGGCCGCTTAGCAGGGCTGACCCTGGAGCCTATGGCTGCCCACTCAGCCTCTTTGGAGCCGTCCTTTCAGTTCACGTCATAGCTGGGGAGCAGAGACTGTAGGTCAGCTGACTGGTGAGGAATGTGAAGTGGGAGGGGCTGAAGGAGACCATAGCTCCTGATTTCGGCATAATTGTCACTGCTTAGAGACACAGTGAAGCCGGAGACGCAGTGAGTAACACTACCTGTGATTTGAGTTGCCATTAAAAGTCCCCATTACAGTTCTCAGATGAGCAGATGACCTTGATCAAGAGCACCTGAGTTGGCTGATCGGAACTCCTCCCAGCACTGCCACTGATCCCACCCCCCCACCAGCCCTGCCACTCATGCCATCCCCCCCCACACACCAAGGAGTAAGAGAAGGAATAAAAATAGAGAACACATGGAAGGGAGAGGAAAAGAGGGGGGGGGGGGGCAAAGAAAAAGGGAGAAAAAGAATAAGAACAAGAAAGTCAGTCAGCTAGAGAGAAGGCTGGGGGAAAAAAATAACAAGAAATTTGGATAGATTGAGATAAAAGGGAAAGAAGAATACTGTACGGGTGGAAGGGACCCGGAGCGCTAAATATCTGGGTTAGGGGCACAAATTACTTGTCTTGCCTTGGGTGCTGACAACCCACACTACAAAAATTTCGCTTTTAGGGGTCCCCACAACTTGGGAAATTTTATTCAGGGGTCGCAGCACTAGAGAGGTTGAGAACCACTGCTCTAGCATGTTTGATGGATTCTCTGGTGAGTCCAGTTCTCCCTAATCTGTGCCTTGCTATCATTACGGCTTCTCCCTTGTCTACTTCCCAGGATTTGAGTGAATGGAATTCTTAAGATTCTGATTTCCCCGGCCTGGCCCAGAAGAACTTGGTACTCCGACATTGTGAACTATTCAACGGATGATTATTGAACCCTTCTGTATCGACCCGACCTACTGATGCAAGGTTCAATATTCCATGCTTCTTTGCACTGGCTTTAACGGCATGAATTTTGAAGCCAGGCCCTGAGGGAAAGGATTCTCTGATTCGGTCATTCCTATCCTAAATGCTAGGAAGGCAACTTCTAGAAAGATTTATAACAGGACATGGAAGTCTTAATTTATTTTCATCCCTGCATCCTTTTGTGGGAGCCTTTGTGCTGGATACTGGATTCTACTGGTTAAGATCCTGTTTGACTCGGTAGGACCTCAGCTTGGTACATTCTGTATTGTACAAATCACTGTTTGCATTGGTATATTTATTTTAGTTCTTTATTTTTCTGATTGCCATTACGTTGGCTCACAGTGTCTTAGGATTGGCTGTTCTTTGCTATACGGAACTGTTTCTGCTGCTCCACTGTGACATGGTGGTGGTTTATGGCCTCAGCTGTCTTTTTTTACCTAAGGTGGTTTCTTCATTCCATGTCAATTGGGGCATTGTGTTGCCAGCCTTTTGTCCTAAGGCTTTAGAGGTCTGCTGCAATTGTCAGTAGAATTCTCTTTGTGCTACCTAAAAGCCCAAAGACAGGCCAGGAAGGCCATTAAAGCTACATCTCTAGATGGATCTGTCCGTATATTGCTCAAGATTCTAGTCTAAAAGTAAACGGAGCTTCAAAGGGAAGAGACAAAAGCATAATTAATAGTGGGTATTTGCTACAGGCCCCCTAGCCTGAAGGATGAAGATGAGACTGATATCCTTGCACAGTTAGAATTGGCGGTGAGGCAGGGCAATGTTGTCATCATGGGGGTCTAAATGTTCACTAGGCGGATGGAGCTGCTCAATCATCAAAAAGGCTTGGCACTTCTAAATGTCTTGCGGGACACTTTTATGTGTCAGTTGGTGGATGCCCCAACTAGAAACAAGGCTCTTCTTGAACTACTAATTACCAATAACTCAGAGCAATAGCTGATGTTGAAGCAAGGAATAACTTGGTATTTATAGGGCAGTTATGTTCACTGTAAGACCCCTTTCACACTGGCAGTGCCCCGCCGTTAGTGTTAAAGCTTTTTGACTTCTAGCGGGCTGCTTTTTTTTTTTTTTTTTTTTTTTTTTTTTAACAAAAGTTAAAATGTCCCATTTTTGATGCGCTTTCAAATCGATTTTCAGGCGCTTTGGAAGTGCTGCCTATTCTTTGCAGTGGGAAGAGCGTTTTGGGAGCACTATTTACAGTGCTCCCAAACCGCCCCAAAGATGCTGCTTGCAGGTCTTTTCGTAACGTTTTCAGGTGCTTTTCAGAAGCTATTTCTAGCACTAAAGCGCCTGAAAACCACCTCGGTGTGAAAGTAGCCTTAATCATAGGAAAAGCAGACACAAGGGTAGGACATGTACATCGAATTTTCAGAGAACCAACTTTACCTAACTCTACTTCACAGGTCTTGGCTTTAAATGGGGAGATATTCTACAAACAAAAAACAGGAAAAAAAGTGGGAAAGCTTTAAGAACATTTTAATTGCAATAGTCTGTGTGTTCCAATGGGCAATAAATATAAAAGAACTAAAGTTTGTGATTGTGGCTAAACTTGAGTGTAAAAAGGCACATTCAAGGGAAAAAAATGCGCTTTAAAAAAATGTAAGCATGAGGGGGCACTGTCAGTATTCCAACATTACAAATAATGTAATGTAAGGACACAATCGGGGCAGAAAAAATAGACCATGAGAGAGACAAAGCAGAGGAGAGTAGAAGAAATAGAAAGCAAAGTTGGCACATTGGCCCCATAAAGGATAGTCAGGGAGAGTTGGTTACAAGTGACAGGGAGAAGGCAAATGTATTAAACACTTTCTTTTCCTCAGTATTCACTATAGAAACAAAGGGTATAATAGACAAGACAATAGCATTAGCAATACAGCAAGGAGTGTACCCTAGTGGCTAACGGAAGCTAGTGGTCTAAAAAAAAAAAAAAACTAGAAAAACGTAATGTGGACAAATCACCAGGGCCGGATGGATTACACCCAAGAGTCTTAAACGAAGTCAGCCAGGTCATTGCTAGACCCTTATTCCTAATATTTAAGGACCTCTTACTGACTGGAATGTTACCAGCGGACTGGTAGAGACCTAACGTGGTGCCATTATTCAAAAAGAGCCAAGATACAGTACATACCTGGAAACTACAGGCCAGTCAGCCTTACATCGATATTTGTAAACTATTGGAGGGGATAAGGGACCATATCCAAGAATTTCCTGAAGAAATCAGCATCAGTAGTAACCAGCATGGATTTATGAAAGATCGTTTTTGCCAGACCAACCTGATAACATTAACTTTAAAAACCGCAGCAAAATCACAATAAAAAACGTGCGACTTTGAAACGCTCAGGTGTGAATACAGCCACAAGAAAAGGATCAGTCCTAGTTAAACACGAACTGAGGAATAGCATGTCTTGTCAAGCTGCAGTATGCAAGACCCGCAGACTATTGGCATGCATTAAAAAGGGGTTGTACTTGAGAGATACAGTGCCTCTTGCAAAAGTATTCACCGCCCCCCCCTCCTCTTGGCTTTTTACCTATTTTGTTAGATTACAGCCTTTAGTTCAATGCTTTTTTAATCTGAATCATATGTGATGGGTCATAACACAATAGTCTAAGTTGGTGAAGTAAAATTAGAAAAATATATACTTAACTATTTTTCAGAAATAAAAAAAATTGGCATGTGCGTATGTATTCACGCCATTTGAAATTAAGCCCATAAAAAGCTCTGGTGCAACCAATTACCTTCAGAAGTCACATAATTAGTGAATTGATGTCCACCTGTGTGCAATCTAAGTGTCACAAGATCTGTCATTACATATACACATCTTTTTGAAAGGCCCCAGAGGCTGCAACACCTAAGCAAGAGGCACCACTAACCAAACACTGCCATGAACACTGCCAAGGAACTCTCCAAACAAGTAAGGGACAATGTTGTTGAGAAGTACAAGTCAGGGTTATAAAAAAACAAATCTTTGATAATCTCTAAGAGCTCCATCAAATCTATCATAACCAAATGGTAAGAACATGGCACAACAGCAAACCTGCCAAGAGACGGGCACACACCAAGCTCACGGACCAGGCAAGGAGGGCATTATTCAGAGAGGAGCACAGAGACCTAAGGTAACCCTGGAGGAGCTGCAGCGTTCCACAGCAGAGACTGGAGTATCTGTACATAGGATGACAATAAGCCGTACGCTCCATAGAGTTGGGCTTTATGGCAGAGTGGCCAGAAGAAAGACATTACTTTCAGCAAAAAACAAAATGGCACATTTTGATTTTGCGAAAAGGCACGTGGGAGACTCCCAAAATGTATGGAGGAAGGTGATCTGGTCTGATGAGACTAAAATTGGCCATCAAAGAAAATGCTATGTCTGGTGCAAACCCATCACATCACCCAAAGAACACCCTCCCCACACTGAAACATGGTGGTGGCAGCATCATGCTTTATGCTGTGGGGATGTTTTTCAGCAGTCGGGGCTGGGAAACTGGTCTGAGTTGAGGGAAAGATGGATGGCGCTAAATACAGGGATATTCTTGAGCAATGTACCGCTATGACAGAGGTTCACCTTACAGCAGGACAATGACCCCAAACACACTGCTAAAGCAACACTTGAGTGGTTTAAGGGGGAAACATGTAAATGAGTTGGCATGGCCTAGTCAAAGCCCAGACCTCAATCCAATAGAAAATCTGTGGTCAGACTTAGATTGCTGTTCACAAGTGCAAACAATCCAACTTGAAGGAGCTTTAGCAGTTTTGCAAGGAGGAATGGGCAAAAATTCAAGTGGTAAGATGTGGCAAGCGCATGGAGGCTTATCCAAAGCGACTTAGAGCTGTGATAGCCCCAAAAGGTGGCCCTACAAAGTATTGACTTTAAGCGGATGAATAGCTATGCTCATTGACTTTTTTTCTGTTATTTTGTCCTGTTTGTTGTTTGAATCACAATAAAAAAATAAAAATCTTCAGAGTTGTGGGCATGTTCTGTAAATTAAATTATGCAAATCCTCAAACAATCCATGTTAATTCCAGGTTGTGAGGCAACAAAACACGAAAAAATGCCAAGGGGGATGAATACTTTTGCAAGGCACTGTAAATCTATATAGTTCTACTACTTTACAAAACTGTGGTTCAGCCACATCTAGTTCTGGTCACCAGGAGAGATGTTCTAGAATTGAAAGGGTCCGGAAAAGGACAACCAAACTATCAAGGGGGCTGTGGGACCTCGGTTATTAGGAAAGGCTACACACATTAGGCTAGTTTTCGCTTTAGAAGAGACACTTAAGTGGAGATGATTTCAAAATCTAAATGGTGATTCTAGTATAGGGAGAAAACTTTTCAGTCTCGGGTTGCTCAAAAGGCTACATGGTCACTTCATTACATTGGGCAAGAAGCGGTTTAACCTTAAAGCGGAGTTCCACCCAAAAGTGTAACTTCCACTTTAAGCACTCCTCGCCACCTAACATGTCACATTTGGCATGTCATTTTTGAGGGGGGCGGAGTGGGTACCTGGTTATGACAGGTACTCCGTGCCCCACTTCCTCCTTCCGTCTTCTCGCTGCCTAGGCGGCGACTCCTGTCATCATTGGCAGCCCCTCCCTCTCTGCAATCTTCTGGGACACGTCACAGGTCCCAGAAGATGGCCATTAGGAGACTCGTAAATGCATAGTGCACGCCCAGCTGTGAAGCCGCAAGCTGTCACAGCCGGGTGCCCACAGTTGCAATGATGGTGCCACGGAGAGGAGCAAGGCTTCAGGCAGCGGCATCGCTGGATCGTGGGACAGATGACTGTCTGTTAATTAAAAATCAGCAGCTACAATTTTTGTAGCTGCTGATTTTTAATAAACTTAAAAAAAAAAAAAGAAAAAAAAATGTGGAACTCTGCTTTATAAATTGTAATTTTTATTGAGAGAATTTTTTACAGAAAATGAAAAGATACAGAACTGACAATATTCAAAGAAAATCTGGAGCATACCTTATTGGAGAGACTGATATAACCTCATGGTGACTACAGACATACAGTAGCAATTGAAGGACAAAAATAGATAACTAAAAGAAAACAAAGCAAAATAAAATGCAGAAAGGAAATAAACAGAAAAGTATTACGTAAAACATTATTGAGAGAGACAACATATATGTCGTAATGCAGGGGTTGGGGTCTTGAGCAGGTGCTTCAATAACGTGACTAATATCTGACGGAACTCGGCTTTAAAGAAGAGTGCTAGGCTCCTTAAAAAAATAAAAATAAATTTTGAAGTCGGCAGCTTCAAATACTGTAGTACTGTAGCTGCTGACTTTTAATATTAGGACACTTACCTGTCCAGGAATCCAGTGGTGTCCTCGCCTCAATTTTTTGGGTCGGCTATTGGGAGCTGCCGCCGCCATGTCCACTAAGGGATACCAGAAGTGAAACATTGTGGCTTCACAGCCAATTCCCTACTGCGCATGCACGAAGCGAGCTGCACTCTCTGAATGGGTCGGCTGCAGGGGAAGGAGAAGGGGAGCCGAACTTTCGGCTGAGTCCACCACGGCAAACTCAGCTGAAAGTATAAGCAGGTACCTGTGAAAAACAGATAAAGCCCCCCCCCCCGCCCCAAAAGGTGCTGAACGTGGCAGCAGAGTGGGGGAGGAGGCAGACAAGTGGAGTATCCCCTTTTGGGTGGAGCTCCCATTTAAACCGGGTAAGGAGTCCTTTACTGTTAGAACAGTAAGGATATGAAACTTTCACAATCGGTCATGTCAGCGGGAAGTGGCGACAATTAAAAAAAAAAAAAAAAACTTTAGATGGGCATTTTAGTGTAATATATAGAGATATGGGAAGTGTTGGAGAGATAAATCCATCCACACCCACACATGGTGAACTGGATGGACTAATGTCTTCATTCAACTAAACCAACTGTGTAATTGTAGAACATATGGTGAGATATTAGGAAGGTAAATCATAAACATTATAAAACCAGCTATTTAAAAACTAAAATGAAATAAGTGAGAAAGTTAGGAGGGAGGGAGCAGAGACTAAACGTACACATATAGTGAGAGGTCTGCTTTAAGGACTTCTCATTAGGCGATTTTCTTGTTCATCTGCCCTATCTGAATGCTCAATTCTTCACAATACAATTTGTATATCCTCTTATAGAGTGACAAGGAGTCGGAGATCCCACACATGAATGGTGAGAACATGGAGATGGATTCTGATGAGGAGGACTCCGAGGACCCTGAAGAGGAGGATTACCACAGTGGTGAGCCAAGCATCTCCGAGCACCAGGATGATCTTCCAGCTCCATCTGAAGGCACACCAGAATCGGACACCCTAAAGAAGGTAAAGCTCTACAAATGGGGGGTGTTCTTTTATTTTGCTCAAAAAAGCCCACAAGTAGTCCTTTCTAGGTTGTATGCATTACATTTAATAAGACATTGCCACTGTTCTACTGTGGATTAAACCTTGTACAGGACCTTTTTTTTTTTTTTTTTTTTTTTTTTGTATTTTTAACAAATCATTTCTGTAGAATATAGTAGTAGTAATAGTGACATCTGCAGGTAAAATGGTGTACCACATTATTTTTACTACAAATAGAACATATTTAATGTTATAACCATTGCCCAGAATCCCTATTCACTATGCCTTGCTCTGCAACATAGAGGTCTTTTTAAAAATTCTCCTATAAGTTAGGAAAAGCAGATGTTCATATGAACTCCTCTCTGGCAGGGTCCCTCTGAAGTATATTTCTTAATCTAATCTATAAATATACTGACCATAATAATTATATGGGAATGACTAAATTGAGAACAGCTCTTATAAGGTATCCCCGGGCCTTGATTAAGTCAGGGCTAGACAATTCTCAGTCGCCATGACTGCTAAAAGAAAACCTGTCTGGTGACCGAGTAATTTAGAGTCGAGGACTAGAGACTCTGTTCAGGAATAGCCTGAGGCATGTAGAGGACTGCCAAGGGTGGTGGATGAGTGTGGAGGAGTCCCCTCTCTCACTGATGACTGCCACTCATCTGAGACCCCAACTGTTGAGGGAGGTAAGAGGGGGGGAGTGTTCTCTCTGATGTCTCTTCCTACATCCACTGTATGTAATGTTCAGTATTGCAGGTTTACATTTGCTGTCCCATCCATTAGTCCTAAACATCCATCTATCATTTTAGGCACAGCAGCAAGCTAAGTTGGTGGACAGAATGTAGCCACAATCCAGTGAAGTCTTTTCTTTCTTGATTTCCATGGGAAAAGTAGATCTGTGGTGGAAATTGTGTGCAATCCATAAATTCAGTAGTTCTACATTCTGGTGTGTGGGCATTGTGTACAGAAAGCTAATTTCTATTCATATACAAGGATTCATGGTTCCTACTTATCCTTGTGTTCCTGGGTCCATGAGCACAGTATTGTCTACACACGATCAGAATTTACTTCCGATCGTGTGTAGGTTTTCACTAAGGCTTATGCTTGGAAGGATAGGAATCCTCGTTTCCATATTAAAGCCCCACTCTTGTGCCGAGGTACTAGATCCCATTCTTTGACTTTGGAACCCGGTTCCCTTGTTTTGGACCTATTAGCTTTGCATGCAGTAATGCCCTTCCCTTGGGTGTTTTGCTGGAAGTCTCCCATAGTCAACATTTAAGAGTCCCTGTTATATACTGTACAATTAAGAAATCATAATTTTAGACTTGCCTAAAAAATCCTTTTCTTTGGAGTAGAGCTGCACGATTATTAAAAGATTGTGATCTCGATTCAACCCAACAATCTTAACCTGACATTTCCTTGATTCTATGATTCGAAGTGCAGAGCTGCTTAGAGCTGTCAAAAGAAATAAAGCTGGCAATGTTTATCAAAATTGTTCAGTGCTGAGAGATGGAGAAAAGATGCAATGTATCTCTCGTTCTTTTAGATCAAAGGAATGATCTTCTGTGTGTAAATGAGCTCAGTTTAACCACTTAAAGACCAAACCTTTTTCGGACACTTGCTTACAAGCTAAAATTGGTACTTTCTGCTAGAAAATGCCTTAGAACCCCCAAACATTCTATATATATATATATATATATATATATATATATATATATATATATATATATATATATATATATTTACATTTTTTTTTTTTCCCAGCAGAGACCCTAGACTATAGAATAAAATGGCGGTAGCTGCAATATTTTATGTCGCACTGTATTTGTGCGGTGGTCTTTCAAATGCATTTTTTGGGGAAAAAAATACTCTTCAATTAATTTTAGAAAAAAGTTAGCCCAATATTTTGTATAATGTGAAAAATTATGCTATGCCGCGAGAGTCGTGATCTTCATTCTAAGCAAAAAAAAATAGAGATTCTCATTTTAGCCAGAATCGTACAGCTGTACTTTGGAGTAGAGTATAGCACACCCTCCTCCCCTTTGTTCTGGTGCGTTTGCTTGCTAGAAAATTGAGGGTTGCTACAAGCCGCATTCTCCACCTAAAAGTGACAGCCTATGACCCATAGTAAAGATTTAAAGGAGCGTGCATCCTTTGTTGTATGTCAAGGTAAGGATTTTACAGGCACGTAAAAAAAATCCTTCTATTTTGTGGCAGGACTACAGGGGGCGCACAGTATGACACATTGTGGGCCTGTTTTCACTTTAGTTCTACCGCTAAAGTACCGTAATTTGTTCTATGTTTTATTGTCAAAATTAACAGAATAAATATTTTGCTTTTAAATGTTGGTAACTATGTATTTTTCAGCTACCTATTATATAGTTATACAGTATGTAGTGTTGGCTGGAATTATGAAATATTTTAATACATGTCAGGATTGCATTACACAGTTATCAATACTTGCTGTATTAAAAATAATTCAGCCCTTTAAAAGAATTTACCGGCGTAAAGCTGGCCATACATTATACAATTTTATTCAATTATCTTTAGATTTACCTTCAACTGTGTAGTGCAAGGGCCTGCCTGATTGCATACAAATTGAAATTGTTTAGGTGTGATCTCATATTTTAGTTTTGGAAAATCTAAAGGAAAGTTGTACAAGAAAATTTGTATAATGTATAGCTAGAGTTAAATTTTACAGGTGCTCCATCCACAGCCAAAATACACTGAATGAAGCCCAGCCTTTTAAGCCCCAGGAAAGGAGAAAGACAGACAGATATATCATATCATCCTTCAGACAGCCTGCTGTTTTTATTGAAAACAGTTTGTTCTCTTTGTGGCTTTTTTTTTTTTTTTTTTTTATGGGTTGTGCGGTCACCATTAACAGACTTTGACTTATTTAGCTTTTTCTCAAATGCGTATCAATGTATGAAAAAAAAAAAAATCCTGATGTACATCTATATGTATGTATGTATAGATAGTGACAAGAAAAAGTATGTGAACCCACTGGAATTAACTTGTTTTCTGCAGTAATTTGTCATAAAATGTGATCTGATCCTCATTCAAGTCACACACAACAATAGACAAACACAATGTGCTAAGGTTGATAAAAACAAAAATTTTAACTTCTCGTTTCTTTTTTGAACACGCCTATTACACATTCACAGTGCGGAAGGAAAAAGGTAAGTGAACCCTAGGCTTTAAAGTGGTTGTATACCCTGTTACACCTCTTTTACCTACAGGTAAGCCTATAACAGGGCTTACCTGTAGGTACCTTTATCTCTTAAACTTGCACAGTTTAGGAGATATTCAGTATATGCGCTACTGTAGACGTCATCGGCACATGTGCACTGTAGAAACAGGCCCCTGGTGCAGTTTCTTCAGTAGCTATGCTGTGACCGCCGACTCCTGCGCACATGCACGGGAGTGACGTTACCACGGCTCCGGCCAATCACAGCCCCGGAGCTGCAAACCTCGAGGGCCTACGCCGATCCAGGGCATCGTTCTAAGGTGTGCGATGCATACCTATCTCTTTGTCTTGCAGGTTTTGTTTTTTGTTCTTTTTTTTTTTTTTTTTTTCCTCCTGAGATTTACAACCTCTTTAATAGCCGCTCCAAACCTCTTTAAGTAGCAATGACTTTAAGCAAGCGCTTTCGGTAGCTCTGAATCAGCCCTAACAAAACTGCTTCAGCTCAGACACATTTGTAGGATGTCTGGTGTGAACGGTTTTACTTTGATGCTTAGGGTCATTGTCCTGCTGCAGCACCAACTACTATTAAGCTTCAGCTGGCGGACAGCCACCCTGGCATTATCTTGTACTGTAGAATATTTTGATAAACTTCAGTATTCATTTCCCCTCGATTTATTGGTTCAGGCCATGAGGCAGGGAAGCATGCACAAATCATGATATTCCCTCCACCATACCTCACCATTAGAATTATGTTTTGATGTTGATATCCTGTGTGCTTTTTGCGCCATACATAGTGCTGACTGTTCTTCCCAGACAATTTAACTTTTGTTTCATCAGTCCACAAACTATTTTCCCAGTAGCATTGCGATTTGCCAAGGTGCTCTTTTGGCAAACTTCAGGCATGCAGCAATGTGTTTTTTTTGGAAAGCAGAGGCTCTGTGGTGTTCTGCCATGTACACCCTGCTGTGGTAGACTCATGAATAGGGACGTTTGCCAGTTCCAGTGATGTCTTCAAGCCTTGAAGACATCGTGTTTTTTTTCTCTGTACATTGCCCACTTCTAGAGACAGTAGTCACAGTACTAAACTGTCTCCATTTATAGACCAGTTGTCTGTCGACTGGGGGAAGCCTAAATACTTTGAAATTGGTTTGTATCCCTTTTCAGCCTTAAATCAAATACTTTTGAGTGTATGTCTTCAGAGAGCTCCTCTTTGCAAAGCATGGTTCATGTCAGCTGATACTACTTATGAACAGCAATCTTAAAATGTTTGAATTTCTTTTACCAATCAAAGTAGCTCAAAACCAAACCCATTTAATTAATTGGACTCCAGGTGTGCAATCTGCTGGCCCCAGTTATCTTTTGTTAGACCCCTTTCACACCACACCCCCCTTTGCATCGGCGGTAAAACGCCGCTATTTTTAGCGGCGATTTACCGCCGGATTTACGGCGCATTTCGGCCGATAGCGGGGCGTTTTTACCCCTGCTAGCGGCCGCGAAAGGGTTAAAACCGCCGGCAATACGCCGCAATCGTGGCGTTTTGCCGGCTGCATTACAGCGCTGCCCCATTGATTTCAATGGGGAGGAGAGGTGGAGGAGCGGTAAACACACCGCTCCTTCACCGCTCCAAAGAAGCTGCTGGCAGGACTTTTCCCTGACGTCCTGCCAGCGCACCGCTGTAGTGTGAAAGTCCTCGGGGCTTTCACACTGCACACAATGGTGCAGCTTCTTTAGGGCGGATTGCAGGCGCTATTTCTAAAGCTATAGCGCCTGCAAAACGCCCTGGTGTGAAAGGGGTGTCAAAGTAGTTAGTCTATGGGTTCACTTATTAGATTTGTGTTATTAGCTTAAGCACATTGTGTTTGTCTATTGTGACCTAAGCTAACCATACATTATACATGTTTTCTCGTTCAATTTCCTTTTAGATTTACCTTCAGCTTTTTAGTGCAAGGGCCTGCCTGATTGAATACAAATTGAAAGTATTTAGGTTTGACCTCCTATTTTAATTTCAATAAATTTTTATTGTTAAGAATCTGGTTTACAACAAAATGGTAGAAGATATTCCATACATTTGTACAGCATTAAACATAGAAAAGTCACTGTAAATTGAGTTAATCAACATTCGCAAATAGAACATAACAAGGGAGAGACGAAAAGTTAATTTTTTTTTTACCTCTAGGATGTTGGCATTCCATTAAACCATTCCACTAGACTACTGAAGTAGTCTGCTGACTAGAGTGCAGTGAGATCCATACCATATATTCCAGCTAGACCATTTTAATCTCATCGTTTGATAATTACCTTGGGTTGCTGCAAAAAGTGTTTCATATGTAGCATGTGTATTCGTTGTCTCTAACTTCCTGAAAAGATGGAGGGTTTACATCCCTCCAGTGGCGCAATATCACCAATCTGGTGCTGAGGAGGATATGTGTGGCTATGGTTCTAGTTTGTGGCGAAATCCGTTCTATTCCTAGGGATAATATCGGCATAGCTGCGTTAGGGGTAATTAGCGATCCCGTAATGGGTAGAGATCAGGTTAAATATTTTAGACCATAACTGGAGTAGTGCAGGGCAGTTCCACAGAACATGGTGCAGTGTACCAATTCCTCCGCAGTTCCTCCTACATAGGGGGGATTTTTGAGAGGTATATTTGGAAATTCTATAAGGAGTTAAGTACCACCTCAACATTATTTTATGAGCTATTTCCCAAAGGTTAGCATTTTTAGTTGCCTTAAAGGTTTTTTGTAGGGCTTTTTCCCATTGGACTTGCGGAGTACTCTGCACCAAGTTGACCTCATATTTTAATGGTTTTGGCAAAGAGAAAATTATATAATGTATGGCCAGCCTTGGGCAGGCAATAGACGATGCAAATTTCTAATTCCCTAATCAACACAGACAGTGTTGACAGGGAAATCCCTCCTGCCGAGCAATTTGCTGCTCCCAGCAGGGGTGGGCGGGGGAAGGCGTCCCTGCTTGGAGAAGACAGGGATTATTGCTAGTGGCTATAGCAGCCGCTAGTGATAATCCCAAGTGAGTTTCGCAGGCTGGTTGTACCCAAGTTGATTGATCAACTTGGTACATTTAGCTTGCCCACACACAATTTGAATCCTGGCCGATTTCTGCTGAACTGGCCGAGTTTCATACAGTCTATGGCCAGCCTTGGGTAGGTATCAGATCACATTTTATGGCAAATTAAAGCAAAAAAACAGTTCATTCCAAGGTTGTTCACATACTTTTTCTTGCCTGTGTGTGTGTGTGTGTGTGTTTATCTATATATAATTGTTTTTAAACTGTGTATGATGCAGGTGGATGATCTGGAATCGGATGGTGACGAAGAGGCAGAATCTATGGAGTCACAAGAAGAGGAGGATGGGAATGAATCAGATTTAGTAAGTATTATAAAGAAAATTTGGCTCAAGTCACTTCAGGTATGGCATATAATCGTTTTTTTTATTCCCGCACCAAAAGCTGAAGTTCCCCACCCCCTCTCCAGGAATGTAATCCTATTGCCCCATTTCTGGTTTGCCTCTAATGAGCCCTTGTAGTTTCCTTTTGATTGAACACTGAAATTACCCGGTTTATTTACAAAAACAATGAACGCGATATTCTTATTGTAGTTCATTATTTCGATTCGATCATCTGAGTCTGCATTTGTGCTGGACTGTGCTTTCTGTGTCCCAGTTGTTGATTAATATCCAAGAGGAATTAGGCTGGGAATAATTGTATTATATGGCCACTCTATATAATGGATTTAGTTCCATAATGAATCTTGATGATTAGACAAGCAAACACTGATATATGAAAGAAATCGAGAGATTTTCTCTGCAATTTTTACTGTGCAGCCCTAGAACCTGCAGTTATAATAGAAGCACATTAAAGGTTAAATCTAACTTACTCCCAAGGTTTTCGAATCAAACAAAAATGGCAGTGTAGATAATGCTATATCGGTTACTAGTAATGGTGATTTCTTGGTTACGAAGGTAACCAAATGCATAATTTACTGCTTCTAACCCCCCCCCCCCCCCAAGGCCCGGTGTTCCTTTAATAGGGTCTGTACACCTGGGGGGAGAGATTGGAGATCACGTGCCCGCTGTGATTACTACATAGTCACATGGATAACGATGGTTAGTACGGACTGAGAACGGTCACGCGTTGATTGCAGAATAAGTTCACTTCCGTGGACACGCATCGGAGTTGCACAATTTCTGCCAGCCAATGAGGAGGTCCAAAGAACTGACAGCTGGGAAAAAGCTGAGGAGAAAATGTCAACAGCAAGGGGCAGCGAGTATTCGTAGACTTTCAATTTGCTTTATTATAAATCTTTTAGTTTTTATCAATAGGTGTTAAAGTCCTTTTTCTAATTCTAGCATGTAAAAGTATTTGGAAGACCTATTTGCTCATTACATAGGTGTTCTGTTTCCTCTTTGGTTGTTTTGCACAGTGATTCTGCTTCATTGGCCTCCTCTCATAGTAGTTAGATCTGACCTTACTGAAAACTATGGACGCTTTTAAACCAAATCTTACCATACACTAATAGCCTGTGGGCTTAATGCAAAAAAAAAATCATAGATTCCCAATCCACGCTGAACAGCATGAAAGAGAAAATCTCCTACTGAGGCTAATACAGTCTGAGAGCTACTGGCTGCCAAAATGCAGTGGGCGGAGACTGCAGCTGATTGGCTGCAGTCACTATTTGGCAGAGAGTTTTCTGCCCTGCTCCAGGGGATTTTCTGATTACAGAATGCTGGGTGGTAGGGTGCCGACAGGACCACCCACTGCTTGAATTTTTTTCCCGTTCTTCAGAAACTGCATGAAATTCAATCAACATACGGCTAGCTCAGCTGGGGTTATCTCAGCAGGGTGCCAATTATGTTTTCTGGTGTATAGATGATGGCTAATGGGAGCCTTTACAGACCTATAGAAATAATGAAAATATGGAACACAACAAGGGAAAGTCTCCACGTCAAAAATTACTTTCAGATAAAAATTCCTTGAATGACTCAAAATGGGTTCTTGCTGGTAATTCTCACTATAGCTTACCTCTAAATGAGACCTGTACTGAGAGATGTATATGAAGTATAGGTTTTCTAATAATCATACTTACCTAGGTGGCTGCAGCATTGGCCTGATGCTGCATCTGTCCCCCGGCGCCTCTAACACTGAGAAACGAGTGATCCAACACCGCAGATCGCTTGGTTCTCAGAGCCCCCCGAGCAGCGAGATGATGACTGTCGGTGGTCGGCTCAGGCTCTCAGCAGCTCACTGAGAGGCTGAGCCAGGTGCAGGTCCAGGCATATGGGCAGAAAAAGAAGAGACAAGGCATAGCGTGGTACTGCAAGACAAACTACTGCATAATCGTCGTTTCACTCACAAAACTTCTCTATTTGGAGCATAGAGTAATGGCAACTATCAGGTTGTACTCCTCCTCACAGCCTCCCCGTGCTTCCGTACACTGCAGGCTTGGCGTCGCTGGCGTCACAGGTCACGTGACATTCTCAAGGGATTTCCTTATTTCTATATCCTTTATATTTATCCATGGAACACGTATTGTGAAGTATTTACGGTTAGTTTGTGTACACGGATTTTTATTCATCCTATTTATTTTGGCACAGTGTCATATGATATTAGCACACAAATGATCTTTTTTTAATTTGTGAGGGTTCACTATAATTGGTGCAGCTTTTAATTTTAATTTATATATTTATTTTTCTGATTTGCATTTACTCACCTTACCAGCGCTTGAGCACTTTGCGCGTTATCAAATTTTCTGATCTGTGTACTTGTTCAGAAAACAAGAAAACCTCTGGATTACCATCAATGTGATGGAGAGGTCAGCCTCCAAATTTCTCTTGGCACAGGTTTTCTTTAGGATGACCCTGGAGGCTGATCCTGCCTCTTTTGTTACAGAGCTCAGAGTCCAGTCTTCAGAAGAAAAGCCAGGCAAAGCACAAAGGGAGCGCTGAGAACCCATGGATGAAAGCTGCAAAGACGAGGAGAGCGAGGATCAAAGCAAAGGCCAATCCAGGTAAACATGTCTGTGGTATTGAGTAATGTCAGAATAATTTACACATATTGTCTCTGAAAGGGCAATTGGGACATTCTGCAGACAGCAAGGTCTTGACCATCATGGTGGTTGGCAATTTTAAAGATTTCCCCTTTTAGGTTTATAGACCGCAGTTAGGAGCAGGCAGGGGGGGCCCAACCCTGTCCCGTTCCATTCAAAATTTAAACAAAGTGGGCATTATAAAACTACTTGGATAATAGTACCCTGAAAATAGGTTGACCAAATTTTCCAACTTGTCGGAAATATTTTCCAACAAAATGCTCCGATCGGACATACTCCGATCATGTGTAGAGAATTCCGATCGGACCAAGTGCCACGCATGCTCAGATCAAATTCCTACATCAAAACTATTGGCTACTAGCCTGAACGTAGTCCCATCGTAACGAAATTACGTCATCGCGTTCTGAAAGATCGGATTTTCTGACAACTTTGTCCGACCGTGTGTATGCAACAGTTTCGGACAAGATCCGTCAGACAAAATCCGACGGATTTGGTTGTCGGAATCTCCGACCGTGTGTACAGGGGCTAATATCAACAAAGGTGAATCGTTGCTGAACAGTTGTCAGAATGTTTGGCAAATCTCTGCAATCTGACAGGTTGTTGCAACAGTTCCCCTTAAATTTGATGCTTCACTCATGACAACTGTGTATTAATGGTGTTCATTTAAAGCGGAGCTCCACCCTAAAGTGGACCTTCCGCTCATTGGAATCCTCCCCACCTCCGGCGCCACAATTGGCACCTTTCAGGGGGGAGGGGGGTGCAGGTACCTGTACAGTACAGGTATCTGCACCCACTTCCGGGATAGCTCTCTGCGGAAAGGGGCGTAGATTACGCCCCTTTCCGAAAGTCGCCTGCTGGGAAACACACAGATCCCAGAGGCAGCGGGTCCATCCTTATTGCGCAGCGCGACTCGCGCATGCGCAGTAGGGAACCGGGAAATGAAGCCGAAAGGCTCCACTTCCTGATTCCCATACCCAAGATGGCGGCGGCAGCACCCGAGAGACGATCGGCTTCGGGTGCCGACATCGCGGGCGCGCTGGACAGGTAAGTGTCACTATTTTAAAAGTCAGCAGCTGCAGTATTTGTAGCTGCTGGCTTAAAAAAAAAAAAAAAAAAGGCGGACTCCCGGCGGACTCCCGCTTTAATGAAGGAGGAATGAAGAACATTCAACCAAATTGTCCTGGGATAGAGTGGTGATGACCTTAGAAGTGTCCATGTCAGCGGCATGTGTCATATCGAGGCTTCAGAGGATGAGTGAACTCAGCGCACACCCTGATGCCTTCTGTGGTTCCAGCTGTTCTGGTAGAATTGCAGTGCTAGCATATGTGGCATGCGTGTTATCTTACACAACAGGGCGCACAGTTACTTAACTTTTTTTCCTTTTGCTTTTATAAAAATTCATTATGACTATAACTATTATTGTATTTACACCATCATGTTCAGTAGCTCATTTAAAAGCGGGGTACACAGTAAAGGTGGTCTGAGTGAGATTTTTTTTACCTTTTGGGGTTATGATCTACTGGAGAACAGGAGGTATAATTGCACTAACCCATAGCAGGTGATTAGTGTCTAATTAAAATCATTACAAAGAGTTCTTATTGGTAACTTTGCCCATAGCACATTTTAATAAACTGAAAAGGAGTAAGTGTACACAGTGGAAGACAGTCTGGCATGCTGACCTCAGAACTGAGCTGATATGGCTTTAAGGTATCTACAGTCATTCAGGAGACCTCTCTATAACCCTGGCTTATACTACCTGGCAGATGCTGGAGGGAAATTCATTGGCTGGTGTAGGTGTTTTCAGCTAATCGTTTTCTCAGTTTCTCTTGAAGCAGCACATGCCTGCAGCACTGGCTTCATTGTTCGTAGGTACAAACATGCAGGTTCACCTGATGCAGACTTCCATTTTTTTGATTGATCTTTTATGGAGCACAGGGTCAAAAGAAATTCTAATATGCATTGTTTTGCCCTTATCCGATGGTCTGTCCTCTGCACCTAAAGCTTTCACCAAGGTGCTATCCCCTGTGCTTGTTCTACTGTGTTCACATGGCATTACCATTGTGGGACACCTGTATAATCCCCTACTGAGAGAACAGTCAGCTCAGACCCCATCGGCCAACGTATGCAGAATTGTTCAGATTCTTCAAAAGTTCAGTTGGGTCATGAACTTTTAGAAGTCAGTGCAGGAACTGACTTATTGCTTGCAGGATCTAGGTGATCTTCTAGAGTACTTGTAAGGTTAGAATTATTCTTTCACAAGGTAAACTTTTGACTGCTCACATTTTTGGACTCTACAATCTAGGAGCCTTCCAACTCGCTGCTTTTGCATTGTGGGGTTGAGGCTGTCCTATATGCTCAATTCCACTTCAAACCGTTGCACCCCATCACTGACTTTGTGGAACAAAAGAGTACAGTCTTGGAATCGCCCAGTCACCCTGACCATATTGTCACGCCAGGTGCCTCACTAATCTAGCCCTGCATTTGGGGGAATCCTTTCTTCCATTGGTCTGGAGGGTTTGCACAACAGAAGCCATTCTGACAGGCTTGGGAGGAGTTCTTGGCGCCCTTTCAGTGCAGGGAACCTGGTTACTGGGGTCCCCTCCCAATAAACATCCTAGAGCTTCAGGTGATTTCAGTTCACTGCTCGTCCTCTCCAGATACAGTCGGGCATTGTCACAGCAGTGGCATCAATCAACCATCAGGTAACAAAGGTCTCTCTGTTGCTGATGGAGAACATCAGTTGTTGACCTCCTGGCCTCCAAATTCATCAAACACGTCTAGGGATCCTCTAGCCTTATCAGTGGATGCTCTGGTGACTTCATGGGATCATTGCAACCTGATCTACACCTTTCCTCCTATGAAGCTCCTTACTTTGTCTGCTCTTCCGGATCAAATGGAGTCCTTGTTGATTCTCATTACACCGATTTGGCCCAGGCAGATACTCTGACTTCTTTAGACTCCTGACAATACTTACCTTTGGCTATTGTACATCGCCTACATCCTTTGTCACAAGGACCAGTTTACCACCTTACTTCACAGCATCTGGCGTTAACTGCATGTGTTTGCAAAATATATTGTTTTGATAGCTGTATTTCTTTTCTATTTTTCATTGCATCACCATACTTTATCAAAAGACATGTACCTTAAGGCCTCATACACACAGGATGTTTTGAAAACTCTCCTAAAAGCATTTCTCCCTGGCAACAGCATTTTGGCATAAAAACACCTGACGTTTCTAAAAGTGTGAAATGCGTTAAGGGATGTTTACAGGCATCCAGCGCTTGGCTGTATATTCATTTTATCCGACAGAATAATCATTTACTCTGGCCATTGAAATGAACGCTAAATCGCTAAACACACCCTGCATTAACATGCCTTAAAACGCGTTAAGAAGCATCATGTGTTTTCTGCCAAAACGCTGCTGCTCCTGGGCACACTGGCAGTCCTTTTTTTTTCTGCCTCTAAAAGCCCCTACTTCCAAACGCTGTTAAAATTCTGTGTGCATGGACACATAGGCTAACCTGCAGCAGAGCTTAGAGGCAGGTAAAAAAAAAAGTAACGCCCCTAGGAATAGCTGCAAAAATATCCAGTGTGCATAAGGCCTTAAAATCAATTCCAGTTATTGTTAACTTATACATATGGCAGTTACAATTGTCCAGCTTGGACTAACGTAACTGTATACTATGTATACACATAATATTTCAGAACTTGTCTTGCATTGTGCCAGCATCCCTGTATGCATAGAGAGTAGTTGGAAATTTTAAAGCAAAAAACTAAAAACTAAAGGTATACTAAAAGCTTGTACAAAATCAATATAAAAACCATATAGTTGAAATAGATATGATGTGTATCTATCACAGGGTGGTTCTGTGGATACACTATAAAACGAAAAACCAAATGCCACGTCCTTTATATATCTTGAAAGAAAAAAAGGGAAGGGAACGGAAGGGAAAAACACAAAAAAAACCTCAACAAAAAACGTTGGTTGTGTTGGACTTTTTCGGCATAGTGATATATTTAAATGTAACTAAAAGGGAAAAGAAAAAGAATGTATTAAATAAAAAAATATTTATTTATAAAAAAGGAAAAAGAAAGAAAATGTATATAAAACATACCAAATACTGTTTCATATCCTGTCTAAACTAGTACATTTTAGCAATGTCCATATATATTCCCATTAGGCATATGAGCCCCAAAAAAAAGACATTAATACTCAATATAAAAACTGTTTACAGTAGACAGGATATTAGTTGCAGAACCAATTGGATATATTCTGATGCTCAAAAGTCCAAAACAACCAACATTTTTTGTTGAGGTTTTTTTTGTGTTTTTCCCTTCCCTGTTCCCTTCCCTTTTTTTTCTTTCAAAAACCATATAGTGAAAAATAGATGGCTAACATAGTATACACAGTGCACAACTCGTCCAGATATAAATATCGTCTATCCATGCCAATTCCCACATGGGATAAATCAATTCCTGTTGTAGTAAACACGATTCCGGGACCCAGTAATCAGTAATCCTCTTCAGGGGTTTGAGTAGCCATAAATGTACAAAGAGTGTCAAAACACATTTAGAAAGCCAGAGTATAAAAACAAAAGGTTCATCCCTCAGCTAGAATTCAAATGTAGGAGCGCACACACCCCATACATAACATAGGCTTTCCCTGAACACTGTGACTGTCGATTACTAAAGATGCACCCCAATTATGGTTGGCTGCCTAGGTAGAGAGACTGTCATTGTATACACCATACCTGACCAATGCCTCTGCAAGCTGGAAATCCCTGACGTAGACACCACTACTCCAGTCATCTCTACTTGCTTCCAGGTCCTGTGCTGAGCGTCCCCTGGAATATTGTGAACACAGGAGGACACCATTCAGAGAATGTGTTTTTAGTTTCCTGAATGAATGAAAAGCATTCACTGATTGGAAAAGGTTGAAGGAGCAATGATGTCACACTCTCCACCTCATCCAATCGTAAAGCACTTTGCATTCATTTGGAAAATGAAAATCATTACCGGAATGACACCACTGCCAAGATCCTGACAACCTGAGTTTAGAATGCAGCAGGCTAGTCACTCAGAACCCAGATGTAGTGAAGATCAATGAAGTAACCGTGTCTAATTCAGTGATTTCCAGCTTTTCAGGGGCATCCGATGTGGACCAACGTAGCTATGTATAAAATCTCAATACTTGGAATTCATCTTTAAATGATATCATTCAAGGTGATATTTACATGGCATCTTCTGAACGGTGCAACTCTCACTAAGACCCCATTCACACCTGAGCTTTTTGTAGCTTGACGCCTGAAGCTACAAAACGCTGGAGGGGAAAAAATCCATTATTCTCAATGGAGATGGTTCACATCTCCACTCCAAGTCGCCTGAAGCCCTACGCCTGAAGCTCAAACAAGTTCCGGACCCTTTTTTGTCGCGCAAATCGGGCTGATTTGGGTGTTTTTCTTCTTTTAACATTAGTGACCTTTTGCCCTGCACAAATTTGCGGCAAATCGCGGTACAAATCGCTGTAAAAAACGCTGCAAATCGCGGTAAACGCCGCAAAAAAACGCTTGAAAACGCTACGCTCAGGTGTGAATGCAGCCTTACAGAAAGCTATTCATCAGTGAGGTTTTTTTTTTTGTTTACTATATTTATGATATGTTGAGATATATATATATATATATATATATATATATATATATATATATATATATATATTTTTTTTTTTTTACATTTATTGTAGCCTATGCGATATGATGGTCCACTAGCTGGTACAGCACTGTAGAATGGACTTGTGCAGTAAGACAGTGTACATTGTAGGACAGACATTGTCTCTCTCCCCTCTGCAATAAATGAAATTTTGGTGACTGTAGGCTGCTAGGAATTTGTCCCATCTAATAAACCTCACTACAGTATTATTGTTTAACTGTTCTTAACTGATTCTAATTTTTCTGTCATATAGTGGGTGATGGTGAGAGTCAAGAGACCAGCGCTGAATATACAGAGGTGTCATTGGATTCTCTGGACCTACGAGTAAAAGAAATCTTATCGCCTCAAAAAGGTGAGGAAATAACCAGTTCTTCAAGCTTTTTCCTTTTTCTTTAGTCTTAAAATGTTACTAAACCCACAACAGTAAAATCAGTCTATATATGCACTAAAGCATGTTTGTTATACTCACTCTGGAACCTAAGGGGTTAATCTTCCACATTGTGTAAAAAGGCTGTTTGATCTTGTCTTTGATTCTCCCCTCCTTCCTCTGTCCCCTAATGGTTTACTGATTGGGTAGATAGCACAGAGTTTATGGAGTCAGGCTGCACATGCTCAATTTGGTGTGTGTTGCTAGAGAGGTTTTTGTTTATTTTGTTCTTTGGGGGATGCATGTGATCAGCATAGGGCCAATCATCACTGTCCAGACAGAGTCGGGTGGGGGGGGGGGGGGGGGGGGTCTTACAGTCTCACAGGACAGTCGGAAAGCTCCTCCTACAAACTTTACCAGTGCTTGGCTGGACACTGATAGAATTCACAAGGTTGTTCTAACTGCTGATGAGAAAAGGTATTCAGCAGTTTATATTTACTAAAATAATTGCATCAGGGCTGGGACAAGGGGTGGGCAGGAGGGGCGGCTGCCCTGGGCACAATGGTTTATTGCAGAGATGGGGGCACCCTAAAAGAAAGGGGAGGGGGGCGCAGTTTGGCATCTTTTGCCCTGGACACTGGATGATCTTGTCCCGGCACTGAATTGCATTTCCATGTTCTGTGTACCGTGGGACACCAGGTATAGTAAATGCAAGGTCCTGGGTTTAGTAACACTTTAAGTGTTGATGCAAAGACAGTTAGAACTGACTCAATTAGCCTGCAATTGTTAAGAGAACAAAAAACAATCCTCTCTAGGTCAGCTACTGTATATCCATTGCAAGGGTATAGGAAACTTTATTGCAGATCATTACCTGCTCCTGTACTGTTGATATATTTGGGCATAGGGTATGTAATAACATTGCCATATAACTGTTAAAATCCTTTGTAAATTGGAACTAGGATGTTCTGCCTTTATCATAACCATATGATCAGTCCCAATGTTATAAAAAGTGTTTTATTCTTGGTATTCCCTTAATTTGCATATGTAAACCAGAAACAAACTAGAACTGCAGAACACATGAGAAATGTGCATGGTATGTTAAATATCGCATGCAAAAGCAGCCCTGTAATTGGTCCTCAGACATCTGGTAGAGGCAGTGAACTGCAGAGCAGGGGAACAATACTTTTGTGAGATCCTATTGTGTCTTTGTTTTTTTATTTTTTGTTATACATGTTAGCTGGCTTCATATTTAAAAAAAAAAAAAATCCTTTTTATTACCATAGAATTTCTTTTGTAGTAGTTGTACAACCCCAATTTCCAAAAAAGTAGTAAAATCTACATAAAAACAATGTGGCGATTTGCAAATCTTATAAACCTATATTTTGTTCACAATAGAAAACATATCGCACATTTAAACTGAGAAAATTTACTACTTAAAAATAAAAAAACAGGGAATTTCGGAATAGACGGTAGCAATACATCTCAAAGTTGGGACAGGGCACCAAAAAGCTGGCAAAGTAAGTGGTACAGAAGAGCTGGAAGAACATTTTGCAATTAGGTTAATTGACACGGTCATTGACATGATTGGGTATAAAAAGAGCATCTTGGAGTATCAGAGTGTCTCAGAAGTAAAGCTGAGCAGAGGTTCACCTATCTGTGAAAAGCTTTGTCAAAAAATTGTCAAACAATTTCAGAATAATATTCCTTGGTGTAAAATTGCAAAGACTATATATCTACAGTACATAAAGCAAACTAAAACTAGAGGCAATTCAGTTCGCATTGTGCGCTATACAAGTATTTCATTCATTCATTCAAAAGAAATCTGTGAGCAAGGGGCAAGGCTGAAACCAATATTGGATGCCCGTGATCTTTGGGCCCTCAGACAGCAGTGCATGAAAAACAGGCATAATTCTGACATCACTGGGCTCAGCAATATTCCCAAAAATCACTGTCTGTGAATACAGTTCCCCATGCCATCCAAAAGTACAAGGTAAAGCTCTGGACATGATCCAAAAATGCCGCCATCTTCTCTAAGCCAAAGCTCATTTAAAATAGTCTTTTATATGGTCTGCAATAGAGTTGAAACTTGAGATTCTTTTTGGAAACCATGGGTGCCGTGTCCTCCCCACTAAAGAGGAGAGGGACCTTCAGGCTTAACCACTTAAAGAGTCTGTTTTTCAGACTCAGTTTTTACAAGTTAAAAACAATTTTTTTTGCTAGAAATTTACTTAGAACCCATAAACATTATAGGTCATTGCAATACTTTTTGTCACACCGTATTTGGGCAGCGGTCTTACAAGCGCACTTTTTTGGGGGAAAAAAATTAACTTTTTTTGAATTAAAAAATAACACAACAGTAAAATTAGCTCAATGTTTTTGTTTTATATATTGTGAAAGATAATGTTAAGCTGAGTAAATTGATACCCAACATGTCACTTTTCAAAATTGCGCCCACTCGTGGAATGGCGTCAAACTTTTACCTTTAAAAATCTCCATAGGCGACGTTTAAAAAAAATTCTACAGGTTGCATGTTTTGAGTTAGAGGAGGGCTAGAATTATTGCTCTTGCTCCACGGATTGCGGCAATACCTCACGTGTGGTTTGAACACTGCTTACACATGTGGGCGCTGCTCACGTATGCGTTCGCTACTGTGTGTGAGGTCGTTTTTTTTTTTGTTTTTTTTTCTTATTTTACTTTATTTTATTGATTTTAAAACTTAGGAAAAAAAGTGATCCTTTTTTTTTTTTTTTTTTTTTATTATAAGGAATGTATACATCCCTTGTAATAGAAAAAAGCATGACAGGTTACTTTAAGACGTATGGGTGGAAGTGAGGTTTTGACGTCGCTTCCGCCCTGCTATGGCATGGAGACATGTGGGGCCATCTTGCCCTCCCTCATATCCATACCCAGCTAGGAAGAGGACCTGATTGCCTCATTAAGCGGCAGAGGGCACGGGAGGGGGGGGGCCTCTCCCCCTGCCAATAACTGTGATCTCGTGGCGAGTCTGCCGCAGAGACCACCATTATCATAGACTGGACCGCCCACTGAAGAGATGGCTATCTCGGGTATGGCAGCAGCTGCTTCCGTTACCGAGATATCCATTTTAAATTGCCGATGTATGTGTACAGTGGGCGGTCCGGAAGTGGTCAATGGCGCTCAGTTCAAAAGCCTGCACCTCTGACAGTATAGGGGAGCTTGCGCATCTGGAAAGGCACCGTCAATGCTGAAAGATAAATAACCAGTTTTTAGAGCAGCATATGCTGCCATCCAGACAGCGTATTTTTCTAGCGAAGGACTTGCATATTTTAGCAACACAATGCTAAACCGCATTTATGACAACATCATGACTTTATAGTGGAAGAGTTGGGGTGCTTAATTGGCCCACCTGCAGTCCAGACCTTTACCAACTGAAAATTTGGCAAATCTTTAAAAAAAAAAGACAGTACAACAAGACACAGGACTGTTGAGCAATTAAAATCCTATATCGGGCAATAATGGGACAACATTCCTCTCCCAAAAATCCAGCAACTGGTCTCAGTTCCCAGACATTTACAGACTGGTGTTAAAAGAAGAGGGAATGCTACACCGTGGTAAACATGGCCCTGTCTCAACTTTTTTGAGACATCAGTGCCACCAGTTTCAAAATTATCATATTTTTTTCTTAAAATAATTTTTTTCATTTCAAACATTTGATATGTTTTCTATTGTGAATAACATATGGGTTTATTTGTAATTTTGTTTGTATAGATTTTACACAGCTTCTACCTTTTTTTTTCGGTTGGCGGAGCAACTTTTTAACAAAACGGTAACTTAGTGTTACCAAACCCACAACTGTAAAATCTGTCTGTACCTGCAGAATAGCATGCTTGTTATACTCACTGTGGGTTAATCTTCTGCATTGTATAAAAAGGCTCTTTGATCCTCTATGCACAGATCCTCCCCCTCCTGCAGGGTCTCTCTTGGCAAGGCCAGATCAGACAGTTAGGGTAGTAAAGCTGCACGTGCTCAGTTTGGTCTCTATTGCTGGAGAGAACAGTTGCTTGTTGAGCTGAGCTTTTCAGGTCACATGATATTGACATCACACATTTCCGGGTGTGTATACAGATCCTAAATGACAGCCCAGTCCCTTCTTCCTCCCTCCTCCCTTCTTCCTCCTTCCTCCTCCCTTCTTCCTCCTTCCTCCTCCCTTCTTCCTCCTTCCTCCTCCCTCCTTCCTCCTTCCTCCTTCCTCCTTCCTCCTTCCTCCTTCCTCCTCCCTCCTTCCTCCTCCCTCCTTCCTCCTCCCTCCTCCCTCCTTCCTCCTCCTTCTCCCTCCTCCCTCCTCCTCCTCCCCCCTCCACCCAAACTAAAACCAAAAAAAAAAAGTGGGTGGGATTTCACATCTTGATTGATGGATGATCTACCTCCCATAACAGCATGAGGGCACAGGCTGTAGTGGAAATATCCTCCTACCTGAACACTCAGGCAAACCCTGCAGGTTATCCTGTGATTGTGGTAGACAGATCATCCAAAAAGGGTATATAGTGGCAGTATTTTAATGTAAAAAGATGATTTATAAGCTGTGGGTACTGCAGGGGGCACAGGTGAACTCATTTTACTGGGTTAAGTAACACTTTAATTCCTGCGACAAGACTGATTATCCTAATCAGATATTGTTCTACTTTTGACCTCAAAGGCAAAGCTGTATTCTGCAGCTTACTTGCCATTGCAGTCTGTGATCAGATCCAAGGTAGACCCCCCTCTAATACAGTGATGGTGGTAAAGGCAAATAAATGATGCTACTGGAAGTATACATTTTAACATATGGAATTCTGAAGCTTACATTTGAGCAAAAATGGCAAGTAGTACCTAATCCAACATTATGAAAATGTATTGTAGATTGTCTTCAATTAAATGCTCTTTTAATTGCTGCTAAATTATTTCCTTCTGTTGAGTTCCTGATGGTTGTGCTGCATGTATTACGTGGCATTCTGTCCTGTCCTCTTAATGGAATCCACTTAGTCTTCTCTCTTGGAGTGTTCCCAGGGATGTTTGCTGGGAATGTACACAGTGACAAGCTCAATATGTACTTGCAGTTTAATACTTTAGTGCAGAACTTTGTTGCTCCAGAACTTCAGGTCTCGGCACACCTTTGCAGTTTTTTGTGCCTCACTGTTCACTAAAAATGTCTGTCCCAACCTTCTTCTTATTTTTTTTTTTTTTTTTAATTGGATCAAAAAAGTAATGATTGGACAGGATTAAACATTTTTTCTATCATTCATTGACGGACACAGCAGCTCTTCTTGACCTTAGGGTTATATCGCCCCTTTAGGAGAGGACTAGGCAGAAAGTGTTAAACAGCAACACTTGAACAGTACCGCCCAGGGGGCGGCCCTACTGGCTATAACCCCGCACACTGCATCCAGCAGCTCAGTTTTTTTTCTGCCTAGTGTAGAAGGACCGGGCTCCCGGTGGGACCATTGGTCCTGGGAATTATTTTTTTTTTCTGCATTTTTGATTCCTGTGATCTACAATCAACAGCCAGGCTTGGTGACAGGCTTCGAGGCGGTACTGTATGCTCAATTCCACACTCGAGTCTTGCAAAAGGAGATCCTGTCAAGATGGGAAAAATCTCTGTTCCTGGATTGTTAAATTTTTGTGAGCCAGCTAGTCAGGGACTTGCTGCTCTGGTGGCTGAGGTCGCTGGTTCTTCTGTCCAGGAAGTCGTTCCTTCCTCTTCATTGGATGGTGATCACAACGGATGCCGGCCTGACCGGTTGGGGGGGAGTTTGGGGTGTACAGCCAGCCCAGGGTCGGTGGACCCAGGAAGAATCCTGCCTGCCAATCAACATGCTGGAACTTTGGGCAATCAGGCAGTGCCTCTCCACAGGGTCACAGAGGCTGCAGGAGCGTCCGGTCAGGATCCAGTCGGACAACGCCACGGCAATGGCGTATGTCAACCATCAAGAAGGAACAAGGAGCTTGGCTGCAGCACTGGAGGTTGCTCACATACTGCGGTGGGCAGAGCGGTGCGTGCCGGTGTTCTGGCATATAGTGTCCTGCCATCGGATACTGTCCGCCCAGTACTGTGCATACGCAGCGCTTGAGCAGTATGGAGCAGAAGAAGCTTCGGAAAATCTCAGAAGATGAACGGCGCCTGCGCCGTTAGTCGAGGTGGTAGCCCCACCATTCAAGCGGAAATAGGGCTGGCGATATTAGAGGGACCCTCACGGGCTCGCTTCGCTCGCCATGCTTCAGGCTCAGCCTCGCTGTGCTCTGCTCTTTTATATTCCAACTCTATGTCCACTTGGATGGTGGGGCTAGAACCTGGACTCACGGCGCAGGCGCTGTTCATCTTCGGCTGTTTTTGGAATCTGTGTGTGCTGTGTACTCAGCGGACTCTATCCAATGGGGGACACTATATGATGGGACACATTCCCGGCATAGAAAACTGGCAAGCGGACTACCCAAGTCATCAGATGCTGGACCAAGGGGAATGGTCACTACATCCAGATGCATTTGGCTCCTTTGCCTAAGGTGGGGCACGCCACGTGTGGATCTCCTGGCTTCTCAGCTCAATGGAAAGGTACAGAGGTTTGTGGCCAGCGGACACAGCAGACACGTTGGTGGCTCCATGGGGGCATTATTGGGTGATTTATGCCTCTCCCCCCCCCCACTCAAACTTCTACCACATCTGCTTCGCAGAGTGGAGGCCGAGGGGATTATGGTCATTCTGATTGCCCCTATTTGGCCTCGGCGTCCATGGTGTGTCAACATCGTCCGAATGGTGGCGGATGTTCCTTGGTGACTGCCAAAGCGGGAGGACCTTCTGTTGCAAGGTCCAATACTCCATCCTGCTTTACCAGCATGGCTGTTGAAAGCCAGGTACTAAGAACCGAAGTCTGTCGGATTCATTAATATCTACTATGTTGAGGACACGGAAGTCATCTTCTTGGGAGATTTATCATTGTACATGGAAGGCCTTCATCTCCATGTGTGAGGTGATGGGGTGGCGTCCACATACATATTCGGGTTCCAGAATCCTGCTGTTCTTGCAGCGAGGAGTGGATCAGAAACTTGCATTAACCACCTCAATACAGTGCACTTACACCCCCTTCCTGACCAGATCAATTTTGAGTTTTCAGCGCTCACAGTTTGAATGACAATTACTCAGTCATGCAACACTGTACCCATATGAAACTTGCGTCCTTTTTTCCACACAAATAGAGCTTTCTTTTAGTGGTATTTAATCACTAGTGGGTTTTTTATTTTTTCTGCTATAAATAAAAAAACGTAAATTTTGTGAAAAGCCTTTTTCTTTGTTTCTGTCATCAAATTTTGCTAATTTTAGTAATTTTTCTTCATAAATTTTGACCAAAAATTATACTGCTACATATCTTTGGTAAAAAATAACCCACATTAGTGTATATTATTTGGTCTTTGTGAAAGTTAGAGTCTACAAACTATAATCAGTGTGATTTGTGTGTACTGTAAGAGGTAACAAGATGTTACCGCAAACTCTCCACACACGATCGGTGTGTGAGGAGGAGAATCCGGTAACATCTCGTTAACGCGGTTTGTTTACATTTAGCAATCAGCTGTGAAAGGATCACAGCCGATCACGTGGGTAAACAGCCGGCCAGTGGCTGTTTACCAGCATTGGTGACGAGCAGTGTTCCCGGGAACACGCCGCGGTGCGCTGGCAGGACGTCAGGAAAAGTCCTGCCAGCAGCTGCTTTGGAGCGGTGTGTTTACCGCTCCTCCACCGCTGCTCCCCATTGATTAGTTGGCCGATTGTTTTGATAAATCGGTTAATAACCTTAAGTGTGGTGTATAATTTAGTTAATATGTAAAGTTTAAAAAAAAAAAAAGGGCAATTTATTCTTAAATATCTCTATGCAGTGCTAAATATAAATAACCAACTATATAGTTAGAGAGCAAAATAACTAATCCACCCTGAGAAAAAGACAGAAGAATATATATTAGAGGAGATATACTGTATATACGATTAGAGGAGAAATATACGGTATATACTATAAAAGTGTGAATCTGGTAAATATCATCCGACTCAGATCAAATTTTTTTTATAAAAAAAAAAAACGTCTTACTTCAAAAAAAATAAAAAATAAAACATTTTAGGAACGTTTGTTCTATTTTCTAATCGTTAGTGGGGTCAAAACGACGTTAATTTTCAACCACAGTGACGGGAAAATTTGTAAATAGAAAACTGCTTGGTTCGTGGAATTTTCAGACAGTGTATGTGGTTTTCGTTCATGAAATGACATTCATTTTTTAAAAAACATAATGTTAAAAACAAGTGAAAATGTCAAACACTTTCATTCAGCAATGTACAAATATTTTTCGTCTGAATATTCTCGTCTGAAAATTGATCCATGTGGCCAGACAGACAGCCACATTTGACAGTCAGGCCTCATGCACACGGACGTTTTTACAGCCGCTTTTTTGAGCTTTTTTTGCAGCTTAAAAAGGCCTGTCCATGTTAGTCTATGGCTTCATGCCCACCTAGGCGTTTTTGAGCTGCAAATGGCATAGGCGTTTTTAAGCTGTAAAAAAAAACCAGGACCAGTGTGTTCCGTGGCGTGGAGCTAGAGCTGTAAAAACGCGAATCGCGGGAAAACGCGCATAAACGCGCAACATATTTTCTTTGTTTTCTGAGTCCTATAGCCAAGAGATGTATTTCTTAAAAACAGCTACTTAACGCTAATGCTAAAAAACGCACAAAAACGCGCAAAAACGCCAATGCAAAACGCTGTAAAAATCAAGTTTTTAACGACGATTTTTCCAGGCGTCGGAGCTAGCTTTGCAGCCAGTTTTTTAAAACGTCCGTGTGCATGAGCACTCACAATTGTTCTTTCCAACACTTTGAAGGCTTCACAGTTTTTGATGTACCTGGAAAAAATTGTTAAAGGTTTCAGACATCCAGAAATAATGGCTCTGTTGTATGTGGAGTCATATTGGGATTTTGCTGGTTCCTCGGGTGCCTAAAGCCAGTTGCCTGTCAGTTAAAAACTTCTTTAAAGCTACAGCCAGCACTACAATTAAAATCTATGTTCAACAGACTGTAGACTGAAGGATGCTGTAAGGGCCCCAAAAAAGCCGAGAGAAGCTGGTGAAATTTTACATTTGCCTAATGTGAATAGAGTTGTTCAGTCCAGCGTTTCTAAGCTAATTCTAGTGTAAAATGGCCCCACAAACAGTGGTGCTAAACCAGAGGAGATTGTTGGAAGTGCGCTCATGAATGGACCACTAGCAAAGCTTGTATGCAGGAAACTCTCCACATTTATATTTGCTTAGCACTAATTCTAAGTTCTTTTGATTGTTTTTCCTGTTGAAGGTCTTCCCAATGGGTCTGACAACGTGGAAGTGGATGGGCTTCAAGGAATTCCACTTTGTAGCTGCCGGATGGAGACCCCAAAAGAGGATGAACTGATGGAAAAAGCCGGAGATCGATGCATGGCTGTCGAGAGCTCTGACCAGGAGGTGAGAAATCTGAGACTTAATAGAGTGGAGTTATTTTATCGTTTGGTTAGTTCTTTTTTTAATACAATCATATCTGAAAGCCAAACATTTCCAAGACTTTCAATGATGTAAACCTGTGTTTTTTTCCCCCCCATGTTTTTCCCGCTCCATATGTTGGCTCAGCAAGTCCACTATAAGCTTCACGCTGGTCTTGGTGGAAATTGGACTGAGCTAAAGTCTGTTCCCTCACCCTATGTTACAGCTCTCAGGTCTGGCAATTGACTGCTCAGACAACCCATTCTGTGTGTAAGAAGACTGTCCTCAGTCCTGTTTAATCTCTAACGTGCCACGTTGTTGAATTCATTGATTTGTTATTTTGGTCAGGCAGGTGAAGACAGCAGTAGTAATGAAGTGTGCATAAACAGAGAACAAAGTTCAATTTGCTTTTTAGTAGGGATGCACCGAATGGGTTTTTTGGTGCCGAAAATGAAAAATACACTAGGCCGAAAACCGAAACCGATACCAAAACAGCACCGATACCGAAAATAACTGTTTTCAAAAAATATTTTTATACAGGAGATGGTCAGAGACTGGGGACATGATACAGGAGGTGGTCAGTGGCTGGGGACATGGTACAGGAGGTGGTCAGATGCTGGGGACATGGTACAGGAGGTGGTCAGACGCTGGGGACATGGTACAGGAGGTGGTCAGACGCTGGGGACATGGTACAGGAGGTGGTCAGAGACTGGGGACATGGTACAGGAGGTGGTCAGAGACTGGTGACACGGTACAGGAGGTGGTCAGAGACTGGTGACACGGTACAGGAGGTGGTCAGAGACTGGCGACACGGTACAGGAGGTGGTCAGAGACTGGCGACACGGTACAGGAGGTGGTCAGAGACTGGCGACACGGTACAGGAGGTGGTCAGAGACTGGCGACACGGTACAGGAGGTGGTCAGAGACTGGCGACACGGTACAGGAGGTGGTCAGAGACTGGCGACACGGTACAGGAGGTGGTCAGAGACTGGCGACACGGTACAGGAGGTGGTCAGAGACTGGCGACACGGTACAGGAGGTGGTCAGAGACTGGCGACACGGTACAGGAGGTGGTCAGAGACTGGCGACACGGTACAGGAGGTGGTCAGAGACTGGCGACACGGTACAGGAGGTGGTCAGAGACTGGCGACACGGTACAGGAGGTGGTCAGAGACTGGCGACACGGTACAGGAGGTGGTCAGAGACTGGCGACACGGTACAGGAGGTGGTCAGAGACTGGCGACACGGTACAGGAGGTGGTCAGAGACTGGCGACACGGTACAGGAGGTGGTCAGAGACTGGCGACACGATAAAAGAGATAAGTGCAGCCAGTGTTGCCCCCAGTGACGCAGCCAGTGTTGCCCCCAGTGACGCAGCCAGTGTTGCCCCCAGTGACGCAGCCAGCTATGCCCCTCTGCAGTGAAGAGAGCCGTCTGGTTGAATAGAGCGCTGGGAACATCACAGCTTTCATTTCAATAGCTGTGTGTTCCCCGTCGCGCGCCGTCACACACAGCCCCCTCCCCCTTGTCCAGGCACTTTGATAGACAGATCACCCGTCCAATCTGGACAGGTGATCTGTCTATCAAAGTAACCCCGGACAAGGGGGAGGGGGCTGTGTGTGACGGCGCGCGACGAGGAACACACAGCTATTGAAATGAAAGCTGTGATGTTCCCGGCGCTCTATTCAACCAGACGGCTCTCTCCACTGCAGAGGGGCATCGCTGGCTGCATCAGTCCTGCGCTATTCACCCCCATCATGGGAGGCACCAGGGGCGGGGCGGGGGCGGGTTTCCGCCCCAGGCCCCGCCCCATTTTCGGCTCAATTATCGGCCGTTTTTTCCTTTCGGCAAATTGCCGAACAGGGCATTTTCGGCCGATATGTTTCGGCGGCCGAAATTTTGGTGCATCCCTACTTTTTAGTAAAGAAGTACCATGCTTAATTGCCCACTCTCCTTTATGCAGCCTGCTATGTTAAATGCCTACCTTCCTACCTGTTTCAGGGATCTCCACTCTATGGCCCTACTCCGAGCCCCACAGCCTTTCTAATTGTCCCTGCCAGCTGGTCTTTAAAGTGCACACCCCTGCTGCAGGGTGCCATTCCTGTATCTAAACTGCATTCAGCCATCCGTGGTGTGTGCACAGTATAGACTGAATGCTTTTGGTAGGCAGGCTGTGTTGCACCAAGCAGAAACAGGAAGAATGGCAAGTGTTTATCAAAGCAGGCTGCACACAGAAGGGCTTTGTATTTAGGTAAAGTACAAGCTCCCTAAAAATAAACTTGTAGTGAACCTGATGCTTTGTCCTGCATGAGCAAATAACACGTTGACGTTAATCATCCAAGAAGATCTTCATTGAGAAGCAGGTAGAATTGGCATTTCCCAACAATGATGTTGCTTCACATTGTTGAACTGGATTAATAGTTCTCAACCATCAGGCCTCAGCTTCACGCCTTCCAGGCCACATACTGGCAAAGTCTTAGCTGTGAGAAATGACAGCTGAACTGAATGAAACGGCCACAGATCCTCAGTTCACTGAGTGTATTGTGTAGACACAACGTGTAACCAGCCAAACACTGAGAAGTTTTAGCAATCTGCAGGTATAGGGTATGGAAGGTCTTGGAAAAGTACACAAGGCCCTGGTCTTACTAAGTTTGAGGTCCATTGAATTATTTCATACGCTTTTATAGACACAAGATTTTTCAGGATTTTGCTAGAATTATTATAGTCACCAACCCTCTGTTGGCTTATAGTTGGTCTGTAGCTCAACACAACAGTATTTCTTCTATAGTTATCCCAAACTGAAAACTGAAAATTTTTTACATTGGTAAAGAGTGACCTGTTAAAGGACCTCGCTGAGATTATTGCATTAGACCAGTTGTGACCTGTTCACTCTAATGTGTGCAAAATTTTCAATTTTATTTTATTGACCCTTTAAGTAAATATGGACATTACTATTGCTGACTTATTTTTAAAGATCATAACCCTAGGCCATTCCTAACTCTGACTTTACTACATAGGGTGCCCCCAATGTAAAAAATGTTTGCAGCCGGTGAAATCAGATGGTCTGAACTCCATCCTGTTTTATTTTAAGAACCCGTCATCGGTGGGTGCCCACCTATAATGGAAATGCACTCTTTGTTTTGTAGCTGAGCCGCTGTGTGAGAGACGTGGTGAAGCACGAAGTTATGAGACCATCAAACAAGGTTCGGCACTTGGTGTTGTGTGAAGACCACCGGGGGAAGATGGTCAAACACCAGTGTTGCCCTGGGTGTGGCTATTTCTGCACTGCCGTAAGTTCCTTTCCCACTCAGCTGAAAGATCTATAGTAGAGTATTTCAGTGCCAGAGAGGGCAAGAATTACGTGTTTTGTTTTTTTAATGGTGTTTTTAGAGGGTGTAAGCATCTGTAAGCCCAATTTGAGACATTTTTGTATGCAAACTTTTACCTACTGCATTTTTGATCTGTTAAATGGCATTGAATACATTTTGTTATATCTAAATATCGTGTGACATAAAAAATTGCAGCTGCCACTATTTTATTCTTCAGGTTCTTAGCTTTTATAAAGTATATAATTTATTAGGGTTCAAAGTAATTTTCTAACTTAAAATACTGATTTTTAACCTGTGCGAAAAATTAAAGTTTTTCCCCGAACATGAAGTGGTTAAAGCAAACCTTTCAATTTATCCTGCGTAGGCAAAGAAATGGTTAATTTGGAGATGGGAAGGAAAAAAAAGATCTTAATAAAGATTTTGAATTGATCATGGGATTTATTTGTGTTTGAAGCAGAGAATGACGTCGAATAGCTTTTTATATCTGTGTACCTAAACATGTGCTTTTAATGTGTTTAGCTCATTTGTTGACAAAAAAAAAGCAGATTTATATGAAAGGCAAGGTCCACATGGATCTTTTTTTAAACTGTTCTGTTTCTTCATAGGGCACATTCATGGAGTGCCAACCAGAAACCAGCATTTCCCACCGCTTCCACAAAGCTTGTGCCACTCAAGTCAACAACGCCAGCTACTGCCCACACTGTGGCGAGGACGTTTCAAAGGCCATAGAGGTTACCATTGCGAAAGCAGACACCACCTCAACAGTGTCCAATATAGCCTTCGAGCCAGAAATAGAGGCCTTGGCAGAAGGACAAGCTGATACAACGACAGAGAGGTGATCTTTGTTTAAGGCAGCCTTGAAAATAATTTATTTTGGTTATTTGTTTGCAATAAACATGAAACGCATCTCCCACCTGGCACAGCCATGTAAACATTGAGGTGAGGCTCCAGGATAGATTTTCGCTAACCTTGCTGGAGCAAGATACAATCTGGATAGCACCTTATAGTTCGCTTCTACTAAAGAGATATTGAGTATTCCTTTATGTACCAAGGTTGACCACTGTGCCCACACCGCCTCCTCTATCTGCTCACCCAGGTCTGATTCTCATGCTGATTGGTATGAAGATTTACTACTTTGGCTACTGAAGAGGAGATATAGCTCTGAAATTCCTCCAAGCGATTCAGGACTACCTATACAGTTCTAGTCGCTATATCTATATTGTCCTTATTGAAAGACTACAGAAAATAGATAATTTGGCACAAGCGAAAAGTTTTACGAGGGGGCATCTCTAATGTTTCTCTGAAATAGGGAGGCTTTATGATCAATAAAGTGTGCTGTCCTATACAGAGCCTTGTTGATCCACCATGCAAATTGTTGAGGATTCTGTCCTGGGGGGAATTGAGGATTATTAAAAAGAGGAACCACTGGAGATTGAAGAGATTTCATTGGATACAACTTGCATACCGTGTCCCAGAGATGTAGAGAGTGAGAATCCACCCCTTCTTCCACAGTCCCCAATCCATCTGCTTATAGAACAGAGCCTTGGGGGCACTCTGCACATTCTCAGTTTGTGTATTGCTAGAGTGCTTTTTTTTTTTTGGGGGGGGGGGGTGCATGTGATCGGCACAGGACCAATTAGCACTGTGCAGACAGAGGGCCAGGAGTCGTGCAGCCTCATAGGACAGTAGGAGGAGAATAAAACTCCTCCTACAAGCTTTAACCAGTGCACTTGATCTGGACACTGATAGAAGTCAAGACTTCTATATACTGCTGATGAGAAAAGGTAATTGCATTTCCATGTTCCCTGTACTGTGGGAGACCAGACAGAATAAATGCAGGGTCTTAAGTTTTGTAACACTTTAACAAAACACAAATATAATTAAGTCTGTCTTTTTCTTGTCCATTGAAGTCATATATTGTTGGGTTTTACTGCCACCCAAGGATCACCCCATTGTGTCAGTATTTTGTTGAATCACCTTTTTCTTCAATTACACCCTTTAGTATGTTGGGCTATGTCTCTACTAAATTGGCACATGTTGACTTTGCAATCTTTGCCCACTCTTCTTTCCAGAACTGCTCAAGTTCAGTTAAATTTGATGGTGACTGTGGACTGCTGTCTTCATGTCATTCCACAGCTTTTCAATGGGGTTTATGTCTAGGCTCTGACTAGGCCATGCAAGAACATTCACCCTTTTCTCCTTCAACCACTATGTGGTAATTTTTGCTGTGTGGTTTGGCTCATTGTCATGTTGGAAGGTAAACCTTCTTCTCATTGACAACTTTAGGCAGAGGGCAGCAGATTTTCCTCAAGAATTTGATGGTATTTTGACCCATTTTTTTTTCTTTTATCTTGACAAGTGCTCCAGTCCTTGCTGCAGAGATACACCCCCATAATAGGATATTACCACCTGTGTCCTTTACTGTAGGAATGGTGTTGTTTAGATGGCGAGCTGTGTTGTATTTCTGCCAGACATATCATTTGGTGCTGAGGCAAAATTATTAAATTTTAGTCTCATCTGACCATAACACCTTTTTCCACGTGGCCTCAATCTTTCAAGTTGCGTTTTGGCAAAGCTCAGTCGTGACTGCATGTGGCCTTTCTTGAGGAGTGTTTTTTTTAATACAACTCTCCCATACAGTCCACATTTGTGGAGCATTTGTAATGTTGTCACATGCACACAAAGACCACTCTTTGTCATAAATTCCTGCAGCTGCTTCAGAGTTGCTGTAGGCCTCTTAATAGCCTCTCTGGCTAATTTCCTCCTTGCTTTTTCATCCAGTTTTGAGCGACGTCCTGATCTGGGGAGGGTCTGTGTTGTAACAAATACCCTCCACTTAATAGACTTCACTGTGCTTCAAAGCATTGATGAAGCCTTTGAAATTTTTGTATCCATCTCCTGACTGGTGCCTGTTCACAATTTTATCCTGCTCGTGCTTTGCCCACCCGATGTTTGCTGAGGTTGCACTGCCAGGGACTGAAATGCTCTAGGAAAGCTCTTTTCATGCTGAGCTAATAATGACCACAGCTGATGGCGGTTGAAAGTCAAATGGCTTTGTGCATCATTGAGAAGGTGATTAGCTACATCTGATTGGGTTTACAAGTCATTTTTAGGAGGGGATGATCCTTTTTCCAACTCAGGGATTCTGGTTTTGAATTTATTTTTATTTTTTCTGACTTGTTGGTGTTCTTTCACTTGGATGTTGCACGGAGTAAATACAGCTGGATAAAACAGAAACCACATCTTCATTTCAAGCTGCAAAGTAACAAAATTCGATTTTTTTTTCTCAATGGGGTGCTCCTTTTCTATACCCGCTGTATATATAATGTCCATGAAAAATAATTCAAATGAGGTGCTCAGTGCAGATGAATCAAAAATCAAGAAGTGAAAATGTGACACCAAAAAGAGATTAGTGCTCTTCCTCTCCACCAAGTGTAGGTGTGCAGCTCACTCACCAGAAATGTATGACCCCTATTACAGGAAGTCATAAAGCACCTTGTGTCTGCAACTGGCAGGGTCTCACACAAAGCTATGGAATACGGCTCTCTATTCCATCTGACATAGGATCTTGTACACATGGTTAAAGTGGTTGTAAACCCTTACAACACACTTTGACCTACAGGTAAGCCTAGATTAAGGCTTACCTGTAGGTCCAAGAAATATCTCCTAAACCTACACGGTTTAGGAGATATTTGCCGAAAGACAGGCACCGCACTGAGCGCGGCATCGTCAACGGCGAATATGCCGCACGTGGCGGCTCCCGTGCGCATGCGCGGGAGTGACGTCATCGCGGCTTCGCCGAATGACAGCGGGCGGAGCAGCGAGACCCACCGAGAAGATGGATGCGCTGGACTACAAGGGACAGCGGTGACTTTCGCTAGCTCCTATGTCAGGTAAGTGACACATAATGGACTACGATGCGATGCATAGTAGCCCATTATGCTTTACCTTTGCAGGGAATGAAAGAGGAAGTAAACTCATCAGTGTTTACTTCCTCTTTAAATGGACACTGGGATGCACTTTATTGGCACTCCTGGGCCTTAACAGGGGCCATGAATTTCTGGTGAGTGAGCTCCAAACCTAAACTTGGTGGAGACGAAGAGCACAATCCCTTTTTTGATATTACATTTTTACTTCTGGATTTTACATTTTTGGCTTTATCTTCATTGAGCACCTCATTTGAATTATTTTTCATAGACATTATATACAGTATTTATATGCATGTTTCTTAGGGGGTTGTCAGTACACGGTTGATTTATTCTGATTATTTGATCTTTAGACTTTATTTTAGTCTTATAACGAGCAGCATTCAACATACGATTTATATAATTTTTTTATATTTTCTATAAATTTTTGATGTAATTTTTTTTTTCACTCATTATTTTTGTGTGGGTGTGGGGATTTTATATTGAGTCCCCAATTTTTGTTCATGTTGGCCCAGTTAGTGCTTGTTTACCTCCCATCCCTCAGGTGGACTGCATTTGAACATCCTTACAGCAAGTGACTTCCTATGTTCCACATTGGACAACAAAGAGTAGGATTTTTGCACTCACTGTGACCTCCTTTTCTTGGCGTTTGAGGGGAAAATCCTTTTTGTTTCTAAACCTTCTCTTGGTAAACTAAAGCATGCTGGTAGAGGGAGGGGTAATCTATTTTTCATTTTTCTTTTCATATGAACCGCTTCCTAAGCAGTACATCCATGTCAGGTGGTTTATGTGAAATGATTGTTTGTCAGTATTTTTTAAGATTTACCTGTAAATGTAATCTCATAGTAAGCATATGGCTAAGAAATATAAATGTACATGGGAGCAGCTGTATTTTTTATATATATATGCAAGGTGTGCTTTCAAGTAGTGCTGGACAGCAATTGGTACCTTCCTCTCTTTCAGTTTCTGTGGTAATTGTATCGGTCTGCTCCGGAGAACAGAAAATAGTCGTCTTTCTGACTAATTTTATCTTTTTCAGCTCTCACTTATGCCTGCTGATTATATTTGATATTATGATAACCACTAGGAGTTGACCAATATATATTGTTTTTTCAGGGTCGATACAGATTAGGATTTTTCGGCTGCCTTTCAGGCCGATAGCCAGTATCAGGTGCCGATATCCTGTAGCTTTAAAGGGGTTGTAAAGGATCAGTTTAAAAAAAAAAAAACAAGCAAACATGTCATACTTGCCTCCTTTTCTGGGATCCCCCCGCGGTGCTCCTGGCTCCTCCTCTTCTCCAGTGTCCCACCAGAGAAGCATTTTCCAACGGGACACCCGTGCGGGCACGCGCCCATGTCCTGCAGGCAGAAAAGTGTCAATAAACTGTGCCTGCATCCAGTTAGTTGCAGTGGGAGATTTGTGCACCTGCATTATTTTCTGTGGAAGGGGGAATTTGTGTTATTTTTGTTCAGCCTGCACTCTGAATAAAGCAAAAATCTGTGTATGGATAGCTTAATTTAAGTGTTCCATCTGTAAGAAGCCCTGCACAAGTCTGCACTTAGCCCTAATGTGGTGTTGTCTTATGTTTCACTAGTGATGTTTCAGCACAGAAAGCTGTGGAAGAGTCGAAGACCGAGACCACAGAGACCACACCTCCTCAGACCTGTGAGACCGCTGAACCACCTAACGCAGGGAAATCGCCAATCCTGTCTCAGGGACACGTGAAGGAGACTCTGGAAAGTGCTCTACTTGCTTTGGACTCAGAAAAGTGAGTTGGCGGGTTTTGAGTAAATTGTGATGATGCTTTAATCCTTGTTCATGAATTAAAGTACCGTATATACTCGAGTATAAGCCGAGATTTTCAGCCTCTTTTTTGAGGCTGAAAGTGCCCCCCTCGGCTTATACTCGAGTCATCGCTGTCTGCCCGCTCGATCAGCGTGTCGAGCAGACAGACAGCGGCCATTCTATAATTCAAAAGCCGCGCCTCCGGCTCCGCCTTCGCCTGTGATAGGCGGAACACTGAATTTCCCAGCAGCCTGTGTTCCGCCTATCACGGACATCGTATCATCCTCGTACTACGGACGAGGATGATACGATGTACGTGATAGGCGGAACACAGGCTGCTGGGAAATTCAGTGTTCCGCCTATCACAGGCGAAGGCGGCGGCGCAGCTTTTGAATTTTACAATGGCCGCCGAGGCGCCGACGAAGAGGGCACGGGACGGAGGCAAGGCAAGGCAAGGCACGGGACGGGACGGGACGGAGGCAAGGCACGGCGGCGAGGCACGGAGGCAAGGAGGCAAGGCACGGGACGGAGGCTCGGGACAAAGGCTCGGGACACAGGTAGGCTGGACACACACACACACACACACACACACACACACACACACACACACACACACACACACACGGATGGATACACACACACACAGGGATGGATGGATGGATGGAGACACACACACACAGGGATGGATGGATGGATGGATGGAGACACACACACACAGGGATGGATGGATGGACACACACACACACAGGGATGGATGGACGGACACACAGGGATGGACGAACACACAGGGATGGACGGACACACACACAGGGATGGACAGGCATGTCTTACCCTCGGCTTATACACGAGTCAATAAGTTTGCCAGTTTTTTTGGGGGTAAATTGGGGGCCTCGGCTTATATTCGGGTCGGCCTATACTCGAGTATATACGGTACTTTCAGTTTTTGTCAATATCTTTTACCCAATGAGGTCACTCACAGCACTTTAGCTACTGTCCTTAAAGCGGGGTTCCACCCTAAAGTGGAACTCTTGCTCATCGGAATTCTCCCCCCTCCGGTGTCACAGTTGGCACCTTTCATGGGGGAGGGGGGTGAAGATACCTGTATAAGACAGGTATTTGCACCCACTTCCGGCATAGACTCCCACGGAAGTCTATGCTGTTTCCTGTCCCGGCGCTGTCTGCTGGGACACACACGGGTCCCAGAGACAGCGCGGACCATTCCCATTGCGTTGCGCATGCGCAGTAGGGAACCGGGAAATGAAGCCGCAACGCTTCACTTCCTGATTCCCTCACCTAGAATGGCGGCGGCAGCAGCCGAGAGCCGAGCAATAGATCGGCCTCGGCTGCCGACATAGCTGGATCCTGGGACAGGTGAGTGTCCGTTTTATTAAAAGTAAGCATCTGTAGTATTTATAGCTGCTGGCTTTTAATATTTTTGTTTCCAGTGGAATCCCTCTTTAAGGTTGGTTCACACCAGATGCAGTCCAGTGCAGTCAACAAAATTAGAACACGTTACATTATTTTTGTATGAAAAGCAACTGGAACACAGCAAAACGCATCAAAAAAGCACCGGAGTACCGGAATACATGTGTCCTTAGTTGAGATGGGGGGGGGGAGTAAAATTCACTGGAATGCATCAAAAACTCACATGCAGAAACACACTGGAACACAGAAATTGTGGCGTGAACTAGCCCCTAGGTTTTATTAAGACAGGCACAGACACTATTCTGTGTACAAGCCTCATTTGTGATTACGCATGAATCTGCCTCTTCATTGATCTTTACGAACAGGGTTATGCGCCACTTACAGTTGATTGGACGCAGGAAAAATAAAAAGAACTGGACAATCCCCTCTTAGGCATAGCCCATTACCTGTGGAAGAGATTTAGTTTTCTTGTCCGTCTCTGAAGGTGATGGTCACTGCTGTGTAGCTCTCTGTACGATTCTACCAGATCCTCAATGGTTCCAATGGGGATCAGGAGGTTTTATCCAGATCCATTCCTACAACTACCATTGCTCAGAAGAATGGTGTCTGAATGCCATAGTGGATGAAGAGGAAACAATGCAGGGACAGCCTGTAATGTTGCTGGTCGGAACTGAACCCTGCGTTCACGGAACTCTGTGCGACAATGTTTTCTGATGGGGGGGGCTTTACAGGTCCAGAGCAGTGAACCCCAGCTGGGGGGGATCTAGTCCTTGAAGGTCCTGTGGGTGCAACCCACTGTGATGGGTGGATTGCTCCCCTGTTTAAATTGGGCCCTGCAGCCAGACTGCCCATGGGGTTTCCCTGATGTTTTCACCCAAATAGCCACCCTTTTCCCCCTTCTTGGATTTTTTTTGGAGATAAGTGGCCCAGGGGCTGGTAAGTAGTGTGCTGCTTGTGCTCATGTAGTCTGGTAGGGGCTCAGCTGCACTTGTCTGTGCTGCTGTACCTTTGGGTTTTCCCTTAAAATTACACTAAAGTAATTTTTTTTTTTTAATAACAAACATTTCATACCTACCCCCGCTGTGCAGCTTGTTTTGCACAGAGTGGCCCTGATCCTCGTCTTCTAGGGTCCCTTGGTGGCTCTCTTGACTGCTTCTTTTGCCCCTCTGCTTAGTACTCCGCCTTGTTTTTTCTGTGTTTTATGGGCCACTTGGGTGCCATGTTGCTGGCAAATTTGTACTTTCATGAGGGAACATTTGTTTAGGTTTTACCTGGATAAGTATTTCCAGAAAATCATGGAGGTCTCCCTGTACAGGTTCAGTCAGGCAATGGTACGGCCATAGCATATATAAATCTTTTAGGAGCCACCAGAAGTTGGTGGGAGGCTCTGGAGGAAGTGGCTCTCATACTGTCTTGGGCAGAGCTTCATTCCAGGAGTGGAAAACTTGGCAGAGTGGGGAGTGAGCTCTTCACCCAGAGGTGTTTGAAGAGATCTGCACCTTCTAGCATCCCGGTTCAATGCAAAAGTGGACAGGCTTTTTCCTGGGACCAGGGATCCTCGGGTTTTTGCAGTGGATGCTCTATTGACACCATGGGTCCAGTTCTCCCTGATGTATGCCTTTGTTTGCCACAGACTCAGAATACTGGGGATTCTGACTGTCCCAACTTGGCCCTGGGGATGTGGCATTCTGACCTTGTGACCATGTCAGTGGACAGTCCTTAAGTCCTTCCAGATTGTCTCCACATGGTGCAGTCTAATCTTCGGTCCTATGCAGTCACCGTTTTTTGAACGGTATGGCTGTTGAAGTCAGAGTCTTGGCAGACATGGGAGTCTTTGATTCTGTTGAAGACATCCTCAGGGTAGAAGAGGTATGAGGCTAGGGATTCCCCCAAGTATGTAGTGGGCTGTATTCTGGTTTTTCTCCAAACAAGGTTGATAAGTGAGTGATCTGGAGTTCGATCAAGGGTCAGATTTCGGCACTGGCAGTGTTTTATTTAGTGGTCGATTTACTCCTCATTCCATATTGTGCGCCTTTGTACAGATTGTTGCATGTATTGCTCCTCCGGTCAGACTGCCTTTGACCCCACAGGATCTCAAACTGGTGCCTTCTGTTTTACAAAACTGAGCCTATTGGAGAGCTTCTCTTAGTTCATTTGTCACAGAAGGTTGTGTTTCTGGTCGCCATCGTTTCAGCTCATAGAATTCGGAACTGGTGGAGGAGCCATTTCGGGTACTCCATGACAATGCGGCTCTTTGACCTCAGCTCTCTTTGCCTAGGGTGGTTTCAGACTTTTTTTTTTTTTTTTTTTTTTTTTATCTCAACCAGGATATTTCATTGCCCTAAGCATCAGACACCAGGGGACAAGTTTATACACATTTCGGGTGTGGTCCGTGCCATCAGTATATTTACCTGAAGTTGCCTCAATTTGGCAATCCAATTCTCTTTAAGCTTCCTGAGGGCCTAAAGAAGACTAGCACCACTTCCAACTCCTACTATCTCCCATTGGATTCATCAGCTTATGACTTACTTATGATTTGTAAGAAAAGGGTCAACCTTTTTTGCTGTTGGCCCCTTTCATCAGGAGTGTAAGGGCTTTCTGGGCGATCTGTCATTAAAGCTTCAATAGCTCAAGTTTGCATTTAGTCTTTGGTTTATACTTTTTTTAACAGGAAATAAGTGCATATATAATATTACATACATCTAAAGTGTGTCTGATATTGGAAGGGTGTACAGTGAATAAAGTACAGATGTTTCAGAACTGGTGTCATGAGTAACAACATGTGTAAAAGGGGACAGAAATGGGGAAAGGGCGATAACAGGTATTGACCCATGTGGGTTATCTAGACCTTTATCAAGACACATAGCAAGGGGCAAACCACCCATCTGGGAACATAGATTCAAGGCGCCTCACGTGCAGGTATCGGAGTCCTGTAACCAACGATCCCATATTTTGTCATATTTGGCTGCGCATTCCCTGTTAACTACTTAAGGACCGCCTCATGTAAATATATGTCCTATTTTTGAAGAGGAATATCTCAGTAATGGCAGCAGCTGCTGCCACAACCCAGAGATCCCTCTTTACTGGACGCGGTCCTGTGTACGATAACTGTGGTCTCCGCAGTGGGTTCGCCGCGAGATCACCGTTTTAGGGAGAGGTGCCACGCGCCCTCCGCCTCTTACCGGAGCCGTCGGTAGCGGCGGAGGTGATCGGGTCCTCTTCCTAGCTGGGTATGGAGACGAGTGAGGCTAAGATGGCCCCCCCACTCGTGTCTATACTATAGGAGGGCGGAAGCGACATCAAAATGTCACTTCCGCACATACCTCTTAGAGGTATATTTTTTTTCAATGTCGTTTTTTAAAATTACTTTTTTTTTTTTCTTTTTTTTATTACATTTAAGTCCAAATATGAGATCTGAGGACTTTTTGACCCCCCGGATCTCATATATGAGGACCTGTCATGCTTTTTTCTATTACAAGGGATGTTTACATTCCTTGTAATAGGAATAAAAGTGATCCATTCATTTTTTTTTTTTTTTTTAAGTGTAAAAATAACTAAAATCAAGTAAAAAAAAGATTTTTTTTTTAAACTCCCCCCCCCCCCGACAAGCTCGCACACAGAAGGGAACGCATACGTGAGCAGCGCCCGCATATGAAAACGGCGGGCAAACCACACGTGAGGTATCACCGCGATCGGTAGAGTGAGAGCAATAATTCTAGCCTTAGACCTCCTTTGTAACGCAAAACATGCAACCTGTAGAATTTTTTAAATGTCGCTTATAGAGATTTTTGAGGGTAAAAGTTTGACGCCATTCCACGAGCGGGCGCAATTTTGAAGCATGACATGTTTGGTATCAATTTACTTGGCGTAACATTATCTTTCACTTGTATAAAAAAAAAAAAAATTGGGCTAATTTTACTGTTGTCTTATTTTTTTTTTTTAAAAGTGCATTTTTTCCACAAAAAAAGTGCGCTTGTAAGATCACTGTGCAAATACGGTGTGGAAAAAAGTGTTGCAATGACCGGCATTTTATTCTCTAGGATGCTAGAAAAAAAAAAAGATATAATGTTTGGGGGTTCTAAGTAATATTCTAGCAAAATAAACTGTTTTAAACACGTAAACACCAAATCTGAAAAAGAGGCCTGGTTCTTAAGTGGTTACTATACATAACCTTTTTATATAGTAAATTATTATTGACCTCCACCTTCCACTCCACCAGCCCAGGAGGGTATGGGTCTCATTAAATTCCGAGCAATAACCCTCCTCACTGAGAACAAGGTCTCGTGCGGGAATGTCTTTGTCGTATCTGGAAGCACCCCAAGTAAGCATTGTTTTGGGTCTAATGTGACCGGAGAGCCCATGTAGTTGTGCAGAAAGGTTACAACTTGCGCCCACAGTCCATGTATTTTGGGACCTACCCATAGTGAGCCTCCGGAGCAGAGTCGGCCGCCACCTCTCTCCTTAAAAAAAAAAAAAAAAAAAAAGAAGCTTCCCCCCCTTTACATTTTTTTTTTTAAATTATTATTCCCTCTCTCTTCTCCTCTTCTCTCCTCTCCTCTGATCCTTGCCACCTCAGTATGGTCTTTATGTCCATGAGTAAGAGTGGTACCTTTTTTTTGGTCCCATGGATGACTGTACTGTTTTCACTAGCTCTGGGGCTCCCAGTTAAAGGGCCTTCTTCAGAAACAAAGTGAGTCGCATTTCCAAGAAGAGCTCTGATGATGAATCCTGTAATGATTCAACATTGTATGGATCGATTGTGTTTTTTTTTTTTTTTATGCCTTCATCATTGTTTAAAGATCAATATCTGCAGAGGGAAACTTCTCTCAATCTTGTTCACATTCCGGCATAATAATTTTGTCTATGTACCTGTCCATTTTTCTTATTTCAAACAAAATTCAAGTGAAAGAAAACAAAGTGGGGGAAAAAAGGCCTAAAATTAAAAACTAACTTTGTAAGCTGTAGCGTATTACATTTTTGCATTTGGGTTTATTAGAGCTTTAACCAAGGGGCTCTGTGCCCCCATGGTGTACTCCAAGACCAGGAATTTACAGATAGACCATACTTGATGTGATTGTAGCCGTATTAGTGCAATTGTGACAGAGAAAATTGAGTACTGTCCGTGATACTTTTTTTATTTGCACTAACATACAATTTTTCAGGACAAGCTTTTGGGGTATGTCCCCTTCTTCAAGGTCCAATCAGTACTGCTTGGACCTTGAAGAAGGGGACATACCCCGAAAGCTTGTCCTGAAAAACTGTATGTTGGTGCAAATAAAAAAAGTATCACGGACAGTACAGATAGACCAAAAATCTAAATTTTTTTTTTTTTTTTGTCATTTCACATGCCCCACCACCACTTTACATCATTAAATATATTTGTATTTATAGCACTGAGAGTGCGAAGTTAAGAGTATAGATGTGCTCACATCAGTTCCTGTCACTAAAAGTATATTGTATAACCAATCTCATGCATGGAGACACATGAGTAGAAATACAGTCGGACAGGGCCGTCTTTAAGGCAGGGCAAAAGGGGCAGCTGCCCAGGGCCCTGTCATTGTTGAGGGGCCCAAAGCAGCTGCCTCATATTTGCCCAACTATCCCAGTTTACGTTCCCTTGAGGTTTTAGTCCTGTGCTGCTACTAATGCTGCCCAGCTCTGCCCTATTGTTATGTACAGATGACTCACCTGCAGACCTGTGTTTACCTATAAATACTGGCATTTATATGTAAATAGTCACATGCATATGTAAATAGCTGAGGCCAACGGCATTGATATGTTAATAAAGGCCGCATTCATAGGTATATCATGCCCCCCCCTGCAGTGAGGAGATGATGTGCTGTAACCTATTGCAACCAGTGAGCAGTATTACTGTACAGTAATCTCTAGCAGCCAATCAACAAGCAGAAATGTGCTGTAACCTCTAGCAACTAATCAGTGAGCCTTAAGGAGTGCTGTAACCTCTAGCAACCAGTCAGTAAGCCGTAATGATACACTGTAACCTCTGGCAACCAATCGCAATTGCTGCCTGATCTGATACAGTAAACTGATTTTAAGTCTTGCTGCTATTTATTGTATGTCTCAGAGAAGGTGGAGATCGAAATTGCATGGGGGGAGGGGGGCCCCTAAGAAAAATTTTTCCCAGGGTCCAATCAATATTAAAGACGGTCCTGCAGTCGGATGCTAGACAGTGGAATCCAAGAACTGGTGCTGCAAGACAGTAGTGCTAACCACACACAACACAATTTGACTTGGCTGGTGCCTTATCCTGATTCATCCAGGCTTTGCATGGCTGGACCTCTGGTATCCAGGTATTACTGTTCAAGCAGAAGCACACAGCAGGTGACTGCTGCCTGAACATTAAATGCACACGGAGTTCAGTTTGTGCATTTTATTAACCACTGTAACAAATCGCTGACTGTTCAGTGGGCACTAGTTGTTTCAGACAAGCTCCGCTGAATCGTCTCTCCTCTGCTAGCGGTTGGCCTCTCGGTTTCCACATGGTTTTCTCAGCCTCAGGCTAGCTTTTGGAGGAAGAATTATTTTGAATCTCGTTTATGATTTTTAAACTGGGAAAACAGATGAGCAATATAAAATAATTACAGAAATAGATGGTGTAATGATTAACAATATTAAAATTCATTCAGCAGGAAAGAAGATAAAATCTGGCATCCAAAATGCATTTTTGTGTGAAAATTGGTCAATTTCTCTGGAGCTATGTAGCAATTCCTGTTCGTTGCAGGAGGCCAGAACCTTTAGCTCAAGTGTAGAGGAATTATTAATGCTGCAGTTAATTCTCAGCTGTTTGTATTATTGTAAAATACAGCAACAAAACAGGAAGGGGAATGTTACAAGTTGGGCAACAACTGCTTTGTTGACTTTTTATTGCTTGAATGTAAGAAGGTATTCCTCGCTGCTTTTGTGAGGCAAGTGAGTGACGAGGAAACGCTTGTCAGAATGTGCCTGGGGAAAAAATACAAAGTATTCAAGTTAAACTGTAAATTTGCCCGACAATTTTTGTTATTTAAGTGTATGTATAGCAAAAAACTTTTTTTTGGATAGAGTAAAGAAGGGTTAAAACCTAGTCAGTTTTGCTGTCTATCCCATTGGGGTGATTCCCTTCTGTCTGAGACACAACATAGGTTTGTTCTTAAAGAGGAAATAAACCCTGATGGGTTTACTTCCTCTTTGATTCCCTGCAAAGGTAAAGAATAATGGACTACTATGCATCGCATCGCATAGTAGTCCATTATGTGTCACTTACCTGACACAGGAGCCAGCAAAGTCACCGCTGTCCCCTGTAGTCTGTAGCGTCCATCTTCTCGGTGGGTCTCGCTGCTCCGGCGCTGTCATTCGACGAAGCCACGATGACGTCACTCCCACGCATGCGCACGGGAGCCGCCAGCCACGGCATATCGCCGTTGACAGCGGCACGCTCAGTGCGCCTGCGCGCCGCTGTCTACGGCTCATGCGCCGTAGACAGCGGTGCCTGTGTTTTGGCAAATATCTCCTAAACCGTGTAGGTTTAGGAGATATTTCTTGGACCTACAGGTAAGCCTTAATCCACTTTAAAGCAGTTGTAAACCACAGATGTTTAAAAAAAAAAAAAAAACTCGCAAGGCAATGGCATAATGTGCTAGTATACATCACATACTAGCATATTACGAAGCCCTCCATCGCTGTACTATCACTGCTGAGAAGGCTGACGCGTTCCCTCGGTCTTTCTTCCAGATTTGTGCGCTCCAGCTGTGTGATTGACCGGAGCTGGGATGGTATGTGTGCGGGAGCCCTCCTTTCTGGCACGAAGCTCTGATGTTCTGGCAAAGTATGCCGGACCTTCAGAGCGCATGCGCCAGTGATGTCACTGGCTGCATGCAGAGTGAATATCTCCTAAACGGTGCATGTTTAGGAGATCTTGCGTTTTACCTACAGGTCAGCCTTATTTTAGGTTTATCTGTAGGTGAAATGACCAAGTGGGGGTTACTACCGCTTTAAGAGAAGATTTTATCATCGCTTCTTGCTCTGGCAATTTAAAAATTTTGGATTTCTCAGCACTTTCTCTCTTGGTGGTGATAATATTCACCGGGACAAATAGTGTAAAATCAAAGTGTTGCATGCTTTAAAATCATATCTTAAAGGGTAACCCCACTTTTGTGAAAGGAGAAAAAAGGCAAATAAAAAAAAATATAGGGCATAGAATTGCAAATCATGAATATTAATAATTACCTTTCCTTTTCAATCTTCAGCACTCTAATTTTCTGTAAAGTGCAATGCAATATGGCTACCTGGAGGCTTTCTGTTCACATATGGTGTGCATAACTCCCCCTGAAAATGTAATTTCCTGATTAAGTGATTGGCTTACTGATTTTCCCAGAAGTCTGCACTAAGATGCAAGTCAGATTTTTGGCATCACCCGCAGCAAATTGAGATACTCCTAAAGGAAAATCATGTCTAAAGGTATGCAGACTTTGCCACTTTCCTCATTAGAGCCCTGCAAGTGCAACAGCTGATTGAGAAAGATAAAATGACTCCAATACAGATTCACTTTGGACATGTACACAGACAAATAGCTATTTCTTCAGAATAACAAAAGGTATGAATTTTCCTTGAAAAATTCCTTGCAATGTACATAGATCACCAAGAGCGGAATGTTTTTTTTTATTTATTTTTTTCTCCACAAAAGTGGAGTTAATTTTTACTTATGCAATACAGAACACATGAATTGATTCTTAGACCATGGGTTATATGCCACTGCCTTCAGATTATTGGACAGCAATATTTTGCTGGAATGTCCCCGGTGCATCCATATAGTAGCCACTTTGTGAGACTACAGTTTTACGCTAGTGTCCTTGGGTGATGGACCCCCTTCTCCCATTGGAAAAGATTTTACTATTTTTCACCAGTTTTTCTTTCCTCCTTTGACACTCCCATCAAGATCTGACTGCCTATTGCCTTATGGCTCACTATCGCTTTCCAAGCTGGTAACTCTCGGTGTATACCTCAGAAACCATGCCCAGACCCCACAGCAGTGGGGCCAGCCTGTAATGTTTGCTTTGGGTGCTGGACCCTGCATTCAGTGCTAACTTTGGCATGTGGTGCAGCTAGCCACTAGGGCTGTGGTCTATTTCCATGGCACCAAGACCCTGAAGACTCTCATGGTTATGCCCACCATGTTAGACAAAGCCTAGACTCTGGATGGCACTAGCGACGTAGGCAAGGTAAGACAGGGTTTCCCTGTACCTTTACGGAACGGTTCCTAGCTATACGGTACATGTCTTGTTGGAGCATTACTCTGATCTGTAGTATGCACTACAGTACATCATTTATCATCAGTGCTAATCAAAACAGGTTTTGAAGGAACAGGTTATGGGGTAATCTACACTTTTTGTGTGTTTTTTACCCTACTTGTTGTTTTGCTTTATTCAGTTTTGTAGGTAAGCGTTGATTTAAAATTTTGGCTGGCTTTTTTTTTTTTTCCCCCACCTCACTAATGGAAGTTTCTTTCTGGCTAATGACATAGTATTTCTAATACCCATACTTGCGCAGTTCTGTCTGCCGTTTTCTGCCACTGGTGCAGTCTGATCATTTGCTGAGTCACCTGTAGCTCGATACATCAGACCTAGCCACAGGAACTTTGTGAGCTGGTGGTTTGTTTTGATTCTTTTATACTGGACAACACTGAACCTCCTCAGCCTTTATCCATTCTGTGAGTACCCCACAGGGGGAAAATCCTCACTTAGCAAAGGTGGGTATGAGCAGGAGCATATGGGATAAATGGCAAACATTCCACTGCAGGCCCTTAGGAAGCTTAGGTATCTCTTCTGATCAGTGTCCATTTTGGGTGGACACTGACTCATTCTGAAATGGCTAGCTGTATAGTATGCTGGTATGATGGGGGTCCTGAGGCATCTCCCATGTGGGTGTGAATCCAATTTGAGCATGCACCATGTAAGGTGTCGGTCATTAGTACTTCCCAAGTGTGGGGTATGCCAGAAGGCCCCAGTGCCTCCTCGTTTAAAACAATGCTGCCTTGTCTGGCCAGGGGTTGGGATAGCATAGAGCCTCAGGTGTTAAGTGCCCCCTGGGAGTGGTGATTCTGGGATGCTCTTGGTAGCACTATGGGTTTTGGACTCCACTGGGAGAATGAGCCCTTGACTCATGGGCTAGGTCTTTAACCGAGACCAGTACAATTTTTAATAGGCCACGCCATGATGCTCATCACTGTCACTTTTTTGTTTTATTTCTTCACTCGTGTTTTTTTCACTGCACTTTATATGTGCCTTTGTTTTTTATTTGGTCTCAGGTAGTAGAGTGTGGGTCTTCAGGCCTACCCTAAAGTCTAAATGGAGGATCTGTGGCAGTCTCCTTCCTTGGGGGTGCTTGTCTTTTGGAAAGCCCCAACCTAGTAATCGGTTGGCTACAGCTGACCATGAGGAGCAGGGTCCACCGAGCCTCTTGGTTAGTAAACCTGAGTATGCTTTACCCCGTCAGCAGTCTTGTGCCATAGAGGGGTCCTTCCTTTTCAGAAGGGGACCAGAGAAACACCCTTGCTCACTTTTTTTGTGTGTTCACATGTGCTTTTTTAGTTCACCTTGGTATTTTGTTTTTTGTCACTGCACCATGGGCTCAAAACAAAAATGGGGTGCCAATAGCCTAAAATGCTCTTCTGCATTTCTCCCCTACAGTCATGGACAAAATTGACACCCCTGCATTTTTGTAAGATAATGCACCACTTCCCCCTGAAAATTGTTGCAATTACAAATGTTTAGGCATTCTCATGTTTATTTCTTTTGTTTGTATTGGTATGACACAAAATAGTGGAGAAACAAAAAAACGAATCTGACACATTCCACACAAAACTCCTAAAATTAACTAGACAAAATTATTGGTACACTCAATGTAATATTTGGTAGCGCATCTCTTGGGGGGAAAAAAATAACCTCAATCAATCACTTCCTGTAACCATTAATAAGTTTTTTTACATGTCTCTACTGGTAGTTTGGACCACACTCTTCTTTTGCCAACTGCTCAAGGTTTCTCAGATTGAAAGGGTTCCTTTTCCCAACTGCTTTTTTTTTTAGATCTCTCCACATGTGCTCTATAAGATCTAGATCTCTACTCATTGCTGGCCAGTCCAGTACTCCAGTGCTTTGTCTTAAACTATTTCCTGATGTTTTTGACTTGTGATTTGGGTCATTTTCCTACTTTAAGACCCATGACCTCTGACAGCTTTCTGACACTGTACATTGCACCCCCCGATATCTTTGATTTCATAATGCCATGCACACAGTCAAGACATCCTGTGCCTGAAGCAGTAAAACATCAGTGAACCTCCACCATGATTGACTGTAGGGACTGTATTCTCTTCTTTTAAGGCCTCTTTTTTTATTTTATTTTTTTATGAAAACAGTAGAATGATGGGCTTTACCAAAAATCTGTAATTTTGTTTAGTCTGTCCACAGCACATTTTCCCGAAAGGGTTTTGGCAAATGCCAATTGCTTTTTTTTTGTTTGTTTGTGTCAGCAGTGAGGTCCTCCTGGGTCTCCTACCATAGCACCCCTTTTCATTCAGACGCCAACATATAGTATAAGCTGACACAGTTGTACCCTGTGCCTGAAGGTCAGCTTTAATTTGTCTGGAAGTTGATCGAGGTTCTTTATCCATCATTCAAACAATACTTTGTTGCAATCTTTGATCAATTTTTCTCTTTTATCCCGGGAGATCAGCTACAGTGCCATGGGTTACGAAGGTTTTGACAATGTTGTGCATGGTGAACACAGGAACGTTAAGGTCTGTGGAGATGGACTTGTAACCTTGTGATTGTCCATGTTTTTCCACAATGTTTGTTCTCAAATCCTCAGACAATTCTTTGCTGCTTTCTCTTCTCCATGCTGTGTGTGGTACACAGAGACACGCAACAGAAAGATTGAGTCATTTGTTACCATTTTATCTGGTTACCATTGTGATTTCTATATTGTCAGCACCTGTTAATTGATGCAGGTAAGTTTATTATAAATTACAAGAGCATCCCAAACTTGGAATGCAATTATTTCTTACAATTTTGAGAAGGTGCCAATCATTTTGTCCAGTCCATTTTTTGAGTTTAGAGTGGAATGTTGGCTTTTTTTTTTTTTCTCCACTTTTTTGTCTCATACCGATACAAACAAAATAAACATGAGAATGCCTAAACATTTGTAATTGCAACAATTGTCTTGGCAAAGTGGTGCATTATGTGACAGAAATGTAGGGGTGCCAATATGTTTTGCCATGACTGTACTTTATTCATTGGAACTTGAACTACTTGGCTCACTTAACATTTGCAGAAGGCAAGGGGGCGGCTGACAATCTATCAGAGGCTGCTGAAGATTTTTCATTACCAAGTTTTTGTGAATTTAATCATTTAGCTTCTATCTATATGTTGGCTACAACAGTCCCGTTGGTTGAGGCAGTACTAGTCTCTGGCTAGATGCACATAGTTCTGCGTGCCTTGTTTTGTCACGTTTTTGGGGTTGTGATCAATATGTGCAAAGAGAGATCACCCAAATATTTGAAAGTATAACTCTTTATTTTTTTTATTTTTTTTATAAAGTAAAGAAAATATGACAATACTTCACTAAAGATGCTGTTTCGCCAATGAGTCCCCCCATAAAGACGTGGCCAGTCATTCAGGCCAGATGCTTGCACGTTGCATGATGAAGCTCTGGATGAGACTAACTTATTCCAGTTTGGGCTGTGGAATTTAAACTTGTGTATAAGGAATAGACCACCCCCAAGCCAACTCCCTTTGCAATATGACCCATCAAGGACGTTGTCAGTTACCAATAACATTCTTTTGGTATACGGTAAAGCCATGCTTATGTCCTTACTTGGCCTCCTTTTAACCAAGATTCGGAGGCTTAAAATGCATTATTGAGGCACATTATCAATAGGGAAATTGCATACAACATATTTCCTTATCAGGGCTCCACGTATTCCGTTTGTCACAAGAAAGAAGGCAATGTCGAAGTACCTTCCCTATACTTGATCATGCCGATTAGGCTTTATTTACGGTTTGGCCTAACTCTGAGAAGTTATTTACTCCTCCTGACATGTTTGCTGCCTTGTAACCTACAGAAGAGAAATTCCCTCTGTTTACCCTGGCATTCTAGTACTAATAAAGCTATCTACTAATCTTATTGAGGGCATTAACTCATTAGAGATTCAGTTGATTTGGAGACTTTTCTGAATTCCTCCTTTGCCCTGGCAGGTCCAGAGCTGCAGCTGGCCATTGCGATCTTAGTTGCTCAGACTATGGCAAACCGGGCCATAGAGCTCAACAGTAATCTTTTTTCTAGTATTGATAATCCTGTTCTTTCTGCAAGATTACAGTTCTTGCCCTTGGCCCTGGCCTTTACTATTCTGTGCGGACGCCATGAAGAATGTGATTCGTCAAATTTCCAGAATGACCTTACAGCTTAGAGCTTTGTCCAACCCTGCTTTTTGACGATGAGCTCCTCTTTGGAAAATCCCTTGAAGAATACATTGAGACAGTTACAGAGAGAAGGGGGTACCCTCTCTGTAGTCCTACCCCACTATGCACATTTACATCCCCCTTTTGGTTTTTCGCCTCTACCTTGCATGTACAATCCATTACCCCTTCCAAGTGTCATCCACTGAAGGCCCATCCTTTTGTGGTAGACCCTTCATCTCTAAGCCCACAGGACCTGCTCAGAAGCCTTCGTCACAATGAAGGTCATCTGAGATTTGCTCCAGCTTAGGCCCCATTCACACCTGAGCATTTTTGTAGCTTGAAGCCTGAAGCTACAAAACGCTGGAGGGGAAAAAATCTATTGTTCTCAATGGAGATGGTTCACATCTCCACTCCAAGTCGCTTGAAGCCGAACATCTGAAGCTCAAACAAGTTCTGGACCCTTTTTTGTCGCTTGAATCGGGCAGATTTTGGCATTTTTCTTCTTTTTACATTGGTGACCTTTTGCCCTGCACAAAATCGCGGTAAAAACCGCTGCAAAATTGCGGTAAAAACACAAGATTTTCTGCCTGAAAATGCTATGCTCAGGTGTGAATGGGGTATTAGAGCAGGGACATCTCAGGCCCTTTAATTCACTCTATCTTTTGGAGAGTTACACTGAGTCCCTATTGTCATCTGTTTTTTCTACTACCCATTCCTACTTGTCAAAAAAAAAAGCAGACAGTTTCCGTACACGTTCTTTGGGCCCTTACAGTCACAAGGTGTGGCCATCTTTTTCAAGAAGAATTCCAAATCCTGCTCGGGGCCCCATTTCTGTATAGGGACATATGTCATGGTGACCCTACAAATCATCTGTTTACTTTAATCAAACCGGTTGCTATTTTCTGCATGGGCAAAGCTTGTTGTCTTCAAAGCACAAATACATATTTGCTTGGCATTGGATGTGCAGGTAATGGTAAGCTTTTGGAAGCATGTACAGTTCTCTTCAATAGTCAATATTCAGATTTTATAACTGTTGTATGATATCTACATTAATGTTGCTGAGATCTGGCTTTTCCACCATGGAATGTGTAATAGTCTATTTTTCTGCTTAAACCTTCCTATGACACTGTCTCTCAGACACAGCACTGGACCGAGATTGGGCTCAGGTAAGTATTTGGGGGTGGGGGGCTAGGGGGAGGCCATCTTAAAGGTTTTTTTTTTACCTTGCAGAGAATGCATTACAAGCACTTTAAGTATTTACAACATAAGCATTAGATTTTTCGGCAAACCCTTTACATGTTCCCCATTTAGTAAGAGCGTGATTGTATGATGACAGCAGTAGGTTCATGCATTGTATTATATCTGCCTTAAAAGCTCCTTTTAGCGATTTATGCCTTGTTACATTTTGTTTCTAATTTATTTATTTTTTCTTCATAGGCCAAAAAAATTACGCTTCCACCCCAAACAGCTGTATTTTTCTGCAAGGCAAGGGGAGCTACAGAAAGTGTTAATGATGCTTGGTGAGTAGCTTTTGTTGCTGTCCATTTAATTCTGCCAAAACAAAGCTTTAGAAATTATAGGATAATTAAAGCCAACTTCATGTGGCACCTTCATTCGGCTTACACCCCAAGCTTAGATCGTTTTCAGAAAGCTTATAAAATACCTGTTGCAGTGTCCTTGTACCTTTGTGTGATCTGGCCTTGACCTATAAGTACAGTGGATATAAGAAGTCTACACACCCCTGTAGAAATGCCAGATTTTTGAGATGTAAAAAATTCAGATCAAGATAAATCACTTCTGAATTTTTTCCACCTTTTAATATGACCTATAATCTGTACAATTCAATTAAAAACAAACCAAAATCTTTCAATAATGTGGTTGCATAAATATGCACTCCTTTAAACTAACAATTTGTTGAAGTAACGTGTTACTTTTTTTGACAGCATTCAGTCTTTTGTTGTAGAAATCTTTCAGCATGGCACACCTTGCCTTAGGAATCTCTACCCACTCTTCCTTGCAAAAATGCTCAAAATCTGTTAGATTGCAAGGGCATCTCCTGTTCACAGCCCTCTTAAGGTCACCTCACGGAATTAGTTCAGCTAGAACATTCCAAAATTAGATTTTCTTTATCGTACATGACCGGACACAGAGCCTCAGTATTCTCTGATGGGTTATATAGGCACCACTAGGTGATGGACACTGGCACACCCTAGACAGGAAGTTTAGCCCCCTATATAACCCCTCCCCTAACTGGGAGTACCTCAGTTTTTTCGCCAGTGTCTTAGGTGTTGGTCACGAGTAAAAATGTGCTGAGCTGACCTCCTCTGGAATATCCTTCTGGGGCAAGCCACGCAACTGGATCCATTCGAAGTGCTTTTCTAGGCCGAATTGAATGGTACCCGGGCCTCGTGTCCGAAGAAACGAGGTTCTGCCTGTAATGTTTTAGAAAACTGGACCCCGGTATCCAGTATTTGTTTTTTTTAGCCATATCCCTGGCAGGGTGCTTTGCAGGTCCAGAGCTAGGATCCCCCTTTTTTAAGGAGACCCTAGTCCCTGAAGGCTTTTTTCAAATGGAGCCCACTGTGAGAGGTGAAGATTGGGTCTGTTACCACAGAACCCTGCAGCCGGATAAGGTAAGGGAGATTCCTAAGGAATTTTTCTAGTTTCTTATGGTTTTTTTCTACTTTAATGTTGCTATGCCTAAAGTCGCCACTGGGGGCTGTCAAGAGCACGTACCTTTCCATGCCTGTCTTTTTCGTCTCTGTGATCATGCTGCACACTCCTCCGAGCCCATGCCCCAGGTAGGCCCATAGGGCAGTCAGCGGTACCCCAACCGCCGCCCCCATTACAGTGGTTTTTCATCCACCTACCCTGCGCTCTCCTCCGCCCCATCCTCCCCTCCCTGGCGGTGGGATCGGAACCCTCGGCTCACGTGGGAAAGCAGGGCTTGTTTAAAAAAGGACAAGAGGAGGGGCAGTATGGGTGCCTGGAAAAAGGTGGCGGAGCGCAAGCGCGCCATTTGGCGTGGGTTGACGCCCACAACGAGGGCTAAACAAGGCTGTAAGATGCACTCTTTTGCAGGTGCACAGCTCAAGGAGGGACACAGAGCGGTTGGAGGGCATGTGAGTGTGGCTGACACAGGCATCCCCAGGCAGACTTTGGCCTTTATAGCAGCGGTAGTTGCTGGACTATTTGCTCAGCAGTACGTGCATTTCTTGTTGTACCTCAGCATTTGTGCTTGGCACTATGGGCAGAAGAGGTACAGGTACCTTAAGAAATAGGGGCTCAAGGGGATCTCCCTCAGGCTCTGAAGACCCCCCCCCCCCCCGCAGCACCATCTCCCCCTGAAGAACCTAGGGAGGCTGGTCAGGATGACCCGTCGGGGTCAGGGGCTACATCTGCTGGCATTTCAGCCCCTGTATACATCACTCAGGAGGTTTTTTTCCTCAACCATAAATGGATTAGAGGAAAGATTGATGGCTGTGATTACATCTTCTCTAGGGGGAAGAAAGCACATTAAATCCCCTTCTACCCAGGACCCTCAAACAGAGGAACTCTAGGAAAGGGATGATTCCCCCTCTGGAGATAGGGATGAAGATGACTCAGATTCTGGGGAATTTAGTGGGGAAGGTCCCTCATGGGCTTCATATGCTGAGAAATTGCTGGTGCAATCTTACTGAGGGGGTCTGCTCCACATTTAAGTTACCTGTATCTGAGCCGATTGAAAAACCCACATCTAGTTTGGGTTCACTTAAGCCTCCTTGAGCGGCGCATGCTTTTCCTGTTCATTTCCTGCTGGAAAAGCTTATTTATTCTGAGTGGGATCACCCAGATAAACATTTTTTTCCCTCCTAAAAAAATGTTCAACTCTTTATCCTATGGAGGAAAAGTTCACAAAGATGTGGGGTATTCAATCAATTGATGCCGCTATCTCCTCTGAACAAAAATTTGACTTTTCTGGTTGACAACACTGAAATGCTTAGGGATCCAACTGATAAAAAGATGGAATTCCTGTTGAAAAACCTTTTTGCCTTGGCAGGTTGAGTTGCTCAACCTGCAGTGGCGGCAATTGGGGTATGCCAATTCTTAAGAGATCACTTTAAACGGGTGCTCAAGGTTTTCCCTGAACAGCAGGCCCAAGAATTGGCCGAGCTGCCAGCAGCCTTGTGTTTTGCGATTGATGTACTCAGAGATTCTATCCTTCCGACCTCTCGTCTTACGCTTGTGCTGGTACATATGCGTAGAGTCTTTTGGCTTAAAAATTGGTCCTCCGAAACTCCATGCAAAAAGCTCCTGGCGGGGTTTCCTTTTTGCAGTGAAAGGCTGTTTGGGGATGACTTGGTCAAATATATACAAAAGCTATAAAGTGGAAAAAGTACCCTTTTGCCAGTTAAGAAACAGAGTAAACATCCTTCATTTAAAAGGACTCTTTCTCCAGTGCCTGGGGCATCAGCCTCCAGGCAGTCACGACGGCCTCCACCGGCAGGTTCAGGAGGTAAAACTCAGAGTCAACCCCAAGGACAAAAAAATTCCTGGGGGAGGAAATCTACAAGACAGAAAGCTAAAGCCTCTTTATGAAGGGGCGCACCCGCTTGTTCGAGTCGGGGAAAAGACTGCTACCATTCTCAAGGGTCTGACAGGAGGAGTATTAGGACAGATGGGTGATCTCCACAATAACTATAGGTTACAAACTAGAGTTCAGAGAATTCCCGTGTCCTTGGTTTTCAAATGTCCCCAAAGACCCAGAGAAAAAAGAATCTCTTCCAAGTGTTTTGATCGACTTCTGTCGCAAAAAGTAATCATGGCACTTCCCATGCAAGAGTAGGGGTTGGGCTTTTGTTCATACCTTTTCACAGTGCCAAAGCCAAATGGAGATGTCAGACCCATCCTGGATCTCAAGGATCTGAATCGGTTCCTAAAGATTCAATCGTTTCGCATGGAATCAATCCGATCAGTAGTCTCCATCCTACGAGGAGGAGAACTTCTGGCATCAATAGACATCGAAGATGCTTACCTGCATGTACCTATTTTCCCCACTCATCAGAAATATCTGCATATGCAGAAATATCTGCATATCTGCGGAAAAACGCCATTTCCAGTTTTTAGCTTTGTCGTTTGGGCTAGCTACTGCACCTCGGGTGTTCACAAAGGTCCTGGCACCTCCTCCTCCCTTAAGGGCCCACTGTATAACGGTCATACGTACCTAGACGACCTGCTCTTAAAGTGGTTTACCTGTAGTTAAAAAAAAAAAAAAAAAAAAATCATGTATGGTTTAGGAGATATTCCCCTCGCAGTGAGCCATGGACTGCGACAGCGGCACATGTGCACAGGGGATTCTCGGCTGAAAGCCCGGCAGACGCCGGACCCTGCCGGAAAGAAATCTCCCGTGCACGGGAGTGACGACGTCGCGGCTCCGGCCACTCACAGCGCCAGGGCCGCGATACCTGGAAGACACGCTGAGGGAACATGTCTGCTCCCTCGGCGTGGATCAGGTGAGATGTTGGGGCCTAGTGGTAAGTATTTCATAATGAGCTAGTATGCTGTGACCAAGAACCCAATGGTCACTCTGAGAGCACTTCAGCATTTCTCTGTGGAGAGAGCAGAACCTTCCAGAAGAAAAACCATCTCTGCAGCACTCCCGTCAATTAGGCCTATATGTGAGTGGTCAGAGGGAAGCCACTCTTCAGTAAAAGGCACACAACAGCCCTCCTGGATTTTGCCAAAAGGCACCTGAAGGACTTTCAGACCATGAGAAGCAAAATTCTCTGGTTTGATGAAACAAAGATCAAACTCTTTGGCCTGAATGGCAAGCGTCAGGTCTGGAGGAAACCAGGCACCGCTCCTCACCTGGCCAATACCATCTGTACAGTGAAGCATGGTGGTGACCGCATGCTGTGGAATGTTTTTAAGTGGCAGGAACTGGGAGACTAGTCATGATCGAGGGGAAGATGAATGCAGCAATCTACAGAGACTTCCTTGATGAAAACCTGCTCCAGAGTGTTCTGGACTTCAGACTGGGGCAAAAGTTCATCTTCCAACAGGACAACAACCCTAAGCACACAGCCAAGATAAGGAGTGGCTACGGGACAACTCTGTGAATGTACTTGTGTAGCCTAGACTTGAACCTGATTGAACATCTCCAGGGAGATCTGAAAATAGTTGTGCACGGACACTCCTCATCCAACATGATGGAGCTTGAGAGGTCCTGCAAAGAAGAATGGGAGAAACAGCCCAAAAATAGGCGTGCCAAGCTTGTAGGATCATACTCCAAAAAGACTTGAGGCTGTAATTGGTGCCAAAGGTGCTTCAATAAAGTATTGCGCAAAGGCTGTGAATAGTTATGTACATATGATTTTTTTTATTTAAGATTTCAAATAAACTTCTTTCACATTGTCATTAAAGTGGTTGTAAACCCCCCTGAGGCATTTTTTTTTATGTATGGATTGCATGGGTTGTTACAGACGTGGCGCAAATGTCATATCAACAGCACCTTTAGAAATATGCTTACCCAGCAAAATGGTGACGCGTTCAAAATTGACAACATTGTCAAGAAAATCCACATCATCTTCTGTCACCCTGTCAGTCTAGGCAGCTAGTAATATAAAGCAATATAAAGTAAATCCGCAGCAAACTTACAAATCAACAAATTCAAGGTAACTAGCAAAAGATTCTTTCAAAGTGTGAAGATATTTGTTAGCTCAAAATCTCAAGATTTAAATACATGATTGGTAACAGTACACTCTTGAATGATTCCACAGGGGGTTCCCTCTTGCTCATGATGAACATCTGAATGAAAATGGGATAAGGAGGCAGGCCAGCACTCACTGTGGACAGGGCCACAATGAGGTTATTCAAGGTTCAACTCAAAACTCTGCACCTGGGCCTTTGGACCTCAGGGTCTCCCCTCGTCTCTTGGGTGTACTCCTCATTTCTGCTTTTTAACTAGAAAGGAATTGTCAGCCTCTATGGCAGACCTGAATAGTGAAAGTCTCTGCTCTGATTTAAGTCTGCGGAATACCACCAATCGGCATCCCCTGCTGAGTCATTGTCTAATTCATCCATTGCAGCAGAATTGATTGCTGATGCACATGAGGAGGGGGGAGATCTAAGCTAAAAGAAACCATTAAAGTGTTAATCTCAACAGAAAATCTGTTAAGGTGACCCTTCCCAACATTCCCGAGCCCCACCCCCCACACCTCTTTTACCTCCCATGATTCTTAGCTGTTAAGACTCCGGCAAGCCACTCCAATGGTCTGGGGATTTGAAATCCCCCTGCTTTCGCTACACTCTCTACTCTGTCCAGCTCCACCAGTATGGTCCAGACAGTTTCTAATAGGTCAGACGGACAGTGCTTACTAATAAGAATCTCTCTGGTCTGTACTGGCAGTCCTGGACAGAGGAGAGAAAGCAGCAGGATTTAAAATCCCCAGAATGTTGGAGCGGCCGGTGGGATGTTGAGTGGTTCTGGTTTTAGGTCACCTTTACAGATCTACTGTAAGGATGAACTTGGGTTCTGGTGGATGAGGTACACTCCTTTTGTGAAGTTAAATTTGTTCCAACCTGCCCCACCCAAGGTCACTAGTATGGGATCTCTTCCCAAGTCCAAGAAATCTATTCGTGTTTTTTTCTGGTTTACTCACTAATATTGGGCTTTCTGTGTGAGGACTAGCTGCAGACAAAGTGTATACACCTTCCAGGAGGTTTGTGCAACAATAGCCAGTGGAGAAAGCCTAGCACAAAAAAGTGGGAAGTGCCTATGGTTGATCTGGATGGAATCAGCCCATTAGCAATGGCATTGTTGAAACAAAGGGAATTTCTAGCATCGATAGACATCAAGGATGAGTATTTACATATTCCCCACCTTTTCACTTCCAGTAGCTATTTTTGAGATTTGCAGTAGGCAAGTAGTCAGTGGCTGTTCCCTTTAGCCTAGTCATGGCCCCTTGGATGTTCACCAAGGTGCTTGTCTCAACCCTTGCATTGCTGCGCTCTTAGGAAATCAACATTATGGCATATCTGGATGTACTTGGTGATTGAATATCTATCCCGCCTTGGCCCTTACAGCCAGAGACGTTTCAGAGCTTCAGGTGGATTCTCAAACTGTAGAGGTCTGCATTTGGATTCAATCCATCGCTTGGATTGCCTGGACTTAATCTTGGATACGGTCTAAGCCCAGGTGTTTCTTCCCCAAGAACGAGTGTTGACTCTCCAAGCTTATGTCTGGACCCTACAATTTAATTATGCATTAGGGTACTGGGCCTCATGTCGATTTTTGCAGGCCTTTGCAGCCCAATGGAGGCCCACACACACGCACGCTTCGCCCTTTGGTGCTTCTTCAGGCTCGCATGTGCGATCGGCGAGCCGGAGAACAAATCTGTCACTTCCGGAAGTTGATCATACAGATTTCTGGTGACCAGATGGTCCCCAGTCATCTCTATCACTCTCGGAGGCCTGAGTGTGATGTTATAAGGTCTTGTCCGATCCGGCGGATATAAACAGTGGCGGGAACTCTGCTGGAAAGGCCGAGAGGATGCTTTTTTTTTTTTTTTTTTTTTTTTTTTTATATATATATATCTCGGTCTTTCCAGCCAGGAGGAGCGATCTGGGGTCTTATAGACCCCAGATCTCTCCATAAAGAGGCACTATTCCTATTACAAGGGATGTTTACATTCCTTGTAATAGGAATAAAAGAGATCAAAAACTTTTTTTTTTGAGTGTAAAAACAAAAAAAAATTAAACGCATACGTAACTCGTGTCTACATATGTAAACGGCATTCAAATAACACATATGAGGTATCACTGTGTGCGTTAGAGCAATAGCAACAATTGTAGCCCAAGACCTCCTCTAACTCTAAACTAGTAGCCTGTAAAAAAAAAAATTTGAGTCGCCTTTGGAGATTTGGAAGTAATAAAGTTTGGCGCCATTCAACGTGTGCGCAATTTTTAAGTAGAACATGCTAGGTTTCTATCTATATACTCAGCGTAACATCATCTTTAACATTATACCAAAAAATTGCGCTAACTTTACTGATTCTCTTTTTTATTTTATTATTCATGATTTATTTCCTAAAAAACGCATTTGAAAAATTCATGCGCAAATATCGTGTGGATGGATGGTTTAGATCAAAGCATATTCATGTGTTAAAATGGTCCAGTCAAAGTCCAGACCTAAATCCAATTGAGAATCTGTGGCAAGACTTGAAAATTGCTGATCACAGACGCTCTCCATCCAATCGGACATAGCTTGAGCTATTTTACAAAGTCAATTGGTCAAAAATGTCACTCTCTAAATGTGCAAAGCTGGTAGAGACATACCCAAAAAAAGATTTGCAGTGAAAGGTGGTTCTACAAAGTGTTGACTCAGGGCAGCAGAATACAAATGCACGCCACACTTTTCACATGTTTATTTGTAAACAAATGTTGAAAAACATTTTCCTTCCACTTCACAATTATGTGCCACTTTGTGTTGGTCTATCATATAAATTCCCAATAAAATACATTTACCGTATATACTCGAGTATAAGCCGAGATTTTCAGCCTCTTTTTTGAGGCTGAAAGTGCCCCCCTCGGCTTATACTCGAGTCATCGCTGTCTGCCCGCTCGATCAGCGTGTCGAGCAGACAGACAGCGGCCATTCTATGATTCAAAAGCCGCGCCTCCGGCTCCGCCTTCGCCTGTGATAGGTGGAACACTGAATTTCCCAGCAGCATGTGTTCCGCCTATCACGGGCGTCGTCTCATCCTCGTACTACGGACGAGGATGATACGACGTCCGTGATAGGCGGAACACAGGCTGCTGGGAAATTCAGTGTTCCGCCTATCACAGGCGAAGGAGGAGGCGCGGCTTTTGAATTTTACAATGGCCGCCGACGAAGAGGGCACGGGACGGAGGCAAGGCACGGCACGGGACGGGACGGGACGAAGGCAAGGCACGACACGGGACGGAGGCTCGGGACAAAGGCTCGGGACACAGGTAGGCTGGACACACACACACACACACACACACACACACACACACACACACACACACACACACACACACACACACACGGATGGAGACACACACACACGGATGGATGGATGGATGGATGGAGACACACACAGGGATGGATGGATGGATGGAGACACACACACACAGGGATGGATGGATGGATGGATGGAGACACACACACACAGGGATGGATGGATGGATGGAGACACACACACACAGGGATGGATGGATGGATGGACACACACACACACAGGGATGGATGGACGGACACACAGGGATGGACGGACACACAGGGATGGACGGACACACAGGGATGGACGGACACACACACAGGGATGGACAGGCATGTCTCACCCTCGGCTTATACACGAGTCAATAAGTTTGCCAGTTTTTTTGGGGGTAAATTGGGGGCCTCGGCTTATATTCGGGTCGGCCTATACTCGAGTATATACGGTACGTTTTTTTTGTTGTGACATAAACTTCAAGAGGTATGAATACTTTTTCAAGGCACTGTAGCAGCAAAAAAAATTATTTTTATGTGACTTATAGGCCCCATACACACTATCAGTTTTTCTGCTGAGTTTTTTCCTTCAGATTTACCAAAACCATATACCGTATTTGCCGGCGTATAAGGCGACTGGGCGTATAAGACGACCCCCTATTTTTCAAGTGAAAACATAGGTTTTGGGCAATACTCGCGGTATAAGACTACCCCCCTTCTGAGGCAACACCATTTAAAAAAAAACATTAGAACCATTAAAAAATACAAAGCAAGAATGCCAACTACTCATCCGCCATGCTGTGATATGTCATAAAGTAAATCAAACAATAATAACACAAACAGATCTGTGGAATGCCACAACTCTGGAAAGTCGAATTTTTCACTAACCAAACCTATACCACTTTTGGGTTCCATTCTATGGGAATTGTCCACCAAAATGCATTTATTAACCCGCCTGTCATATGTCCCAGATTTACCGGTCCCTCTTGGGTGCCTGGGACCTCAAAGGCAAACAGCAGGATGTATAGTAGTAGGAGATCAGTGAATGGATTTACCCAGGGAAGTATGGTGAGCGGTGTATTATTTTAATGAATACAACACCTGCTTGGATTGGCAGAGGCTGTAGCATCATCAGCCCTTGCCTCTCTCTCTCTCTCTCTCTCTCTCTCTCTCTCTCTCTCTCTCTCTCTCTCTCTCTCTCTCTCTCTCTCTCTCTCTCTCTCTCTCTCTCTCCCAATCCGAGCAGGGTACTCTATGTTCATTAATAGAATACATTGCTCGCTGGTATTGGCTCAACGGCGTATACTGTTTGTAGCTGAAGCCACATACAGTATTTAGCAGACATTTGGGGGCTGACATCAATCGGGCAGCATTGTATACCCGGCGTATAAGACGACCCCCGATTTTTGGGCATTCTTTTTAAGTGTAAAAGGTAGTCTTATACGCCAGAAAATACAGTAATATGAGGACAAACCTTAGGAGTTTCAATTTGTATGCAATCAGGCCGGCCCTTCTACTACATGGTTTTGGTAAACCTGAAGGAAAAAATCAGCAGATAATCAGTGTGTATGGGGCTATTCATTATTGCTTCCATTATTAGATTTGCTGCTTATAACTGTGAACTTGATTAAATGGGTTTAATATCACTTTAAGGTGCTTAAAACTGTTCTTTAATTCCCTTGTTTTGGGCCTGTTGGCATTGTTTACTTTGTTTGCTGTCCTTCGTTTTATTGCTTGGGGATGTCCCATGTAGACTTAAAGCAAAGTAACTTTTGTTGAGGGGAAAAAAACATTCCCCTCTGTGTGGTCGTTGTATATTGCAGGGATTTTTTCAAATGTTGCAGATTCCTACCTTTTTCCAAAAGTAGTTCCTGCACTACTTTTGGCGACTTTGGGGGTGACTTCAATAGGCATCTGTGCATGAACGCACAGAGATGTTTTTCAAGTCGCCCCCCCGAAGTCAAACTGAAATGCGACTTTGAAATCGTGCAAGTTCAAATGAAGCCGCACAATTTCAAAGCCGTGTTCAGTGTGAACAAGGGCTTAAGGAGCCTGTGTCCTGTGCTGTACCCTAAGGGAATTCAATACTGTATCTGCTGTTTACATGGATCATCAGTTTTTTTTTTTTATGGACATGTAGTGTACATTATCCTCACATTCTCATTTAGACCCCTTTCACACCACACCGCAGATAGCGTGGGCGGTAAAACGCCGCTATTTTTAGCGCATTTCGGCCGCTAGCGGGGCGCTTTTACCCCCGCTAGCGGCCGCGAGAGGGTTAAAACCGCCGGCAATATGCTGCAATAGCGGCGTTTTGCCGGCGGTATTACAGCGCTGCCCCATTGATTTCAATGGGGAGCAGCGGTGGAGGAGCGGTAAACACACCGCTCCTTCACCGCTCCAAAGAAGCTGCTGGCAGGACTTTTTTCTGACGTCCTGCCAGCGCACCGCTGTAGTGTGAAAGCCCTCGGGGCTTTCACACTACAGACAATGCTGCAGCTTCTTTAGGGCATTTTGCAGGCGCTATTTCTAACGCTATAGCGCCTGCAAAACGCCCTGGTGTGAAAGGGGTCTTAGGGGGGATTGGTGTGCCAGAGTGTTTTGGATTTACTTTATTTGCCCCTCCCGCCGAAAAGATCTTCTCATTTACCAGAGCAGCTGACATTTCATGCAAACGTGGGCTGCTGCCTGTTTTAGGTCGCATGGTAAAGTGCTGATGTGTGCACTATTCACAGCTTGCTAATAAGGGCTCTCCAGCTGCAGTGGGAATAAAAGAGAATTTGATTTGTGCCGGAGAATTTCTTTATGTTTGAACTTTGCTAGGAGCTGCCCATCAGCCCACCTGGGAAACAGTTTCCTCCGCTTGTGCCTCGTAATTGAGCACAGATTTGAGCAGTGGCAGGGGGGTGGGGGGGGGCAGCTTTCTGAATATACTTAAAGTGGTTGTAAACCCTTACAAACCACTTTGACCTACAGGTAAGCCTAGATTAAGGCTTACCTGTAGGTCCAAGCAATATCTCCTAAACCTATATGGTTTAGGAGATATTTGCCCGAAAACGGGCACCGCTGTCTACGGCGCAGGCGCACTGAGCGCGGCAGTTCCAAGAATGGAGCTGCCGCATTTGTCGACTCCCGTGCGCATGCGCGGGAGTGACGTCATCGCGGCTTCGCCGAATGACAGCGGCGGAGCTGCGAGACGCCACCAGCAAGATGGATGCGGCGGACTACAGGGGACAGTGGCGACTTCGCTGGCTCCTGTGTCAGGTAAGTGACACATAATGGGCTACTATGCGATGCGATGCGATGCGATGCATAGTAGTCCATTATGCTTTACCTTTGCAGGGAAAAAAAGAGGAAGTAAACTCATCAGGGTTTACTTCCTCTTTAAGGTGGGTGCTTTTGGTTTTATTTATAACAAAATGGATATAGAATGTAGTGATGTATATGTCCCACTTCTAAACGTACTGTCCAGTCAGACATGCAGATGTACGTTTTACAGGCATGTTTAGCTTTTTAGGCTACTTGTATGAACCTGATCATCATAATATGCATTTTTTTTTTTACCAATAATTTTATATTCTAAGATTTTATTTTATACAAATAAGATCATATTTGTATTTCTTGTTTCTAAGTATATATGTACCATAGAGGTAGCCTTTTGTAGAACTCACTGCCCTACCTGTTTGGTCTAATGGTGGATCTCACTGAATTGGATGATGCCCACTTTGAGCACCTCCTCTCATAACCCCCCCCCCCCCCCAAGTACTTCCACACAACAGCTTTATGAACAATTGACCATAGGAATACATTTCTCCAAATTTTTCAGCTCAGCCGTTATTTATTAAATGTTTGATTTAAAAGAAATTTGGTATTAAAGTAAACTTATTTTTCTTCAAGTTGCAGATGATGAGCTGCGCAAACTGTTGCAGCTATATAAATCCTGAATAATAATAATAATAATAATGAGCTCAAATCGCCTGTAGTTGATACAGATAAGTGTGCAGAAAGATCATTTTAGGATGTTTCAGCCCTGCTATTTCTAATTACCAAAGTATTGCATTTTAGTTGATGGCATTGACCCCAACTACAAGATGGAGCAACACGCGAAGAGAACACCTTTGCACGCCTCTGCAGAGATGGGCCATACAGATATCTGCCACATGCTTGTTCAGGTGAATGTTGCATTTATTTATTTTTAAAATACAGCGTAGTTTTGCTTTTTGCAAAATTAAAAAAAAAAAAACTTGACTGAAGGACTATGGTGTCTTTGCTGTTTGGTGCTGTATTTCCTGCCAGCTAAACAAATTTATAAAGCTTGCATATGTAATATCCATTTGCCATCTAATTCAAAAGTGATAGCCTTTTCTTTTGCCGCGGCTAGGTGCTAGATAAATGAGAGACAGACCTGTTGGTATTAAGCTGTGACATTAAAATAGAGCAGGCTATGTATTTGTTTTTTTATTCCAAGTATACAAACTTAAAGGAGCGCTATAGGCAAAACTTTTTTTTCTTTTCATGTTGGATAGTTTAAGGGAGGGTTAGAACCCCTGTAAGATTATATATATATATATATATATATATATATATATATAATTTTTTTTTTTTTTTTTTTGCACCATCTATGTCCCATTGCAGAGATTTCCCTTCACTTCCTGTCCTGTAGCCAAACTGGAAGTGTAAGGAAATCCCTGCAATTTAAGGGAATTCCTTGGGGACTCCCACGTCACCAGAATTTGTGCCCCCATTGGAAGATTTACCATTGATTACGTTTCTGGGGACAACCCAAAATTGGGTTTTCGTTTTACTTTCAATAATGGTAAACAGGACAAATAGGGGGAATCTATCTATAGAGAGGAGGATTCTCCCTAATGGGGGCACAGACGGCAGTAAAATATGAAAAGCATTCTAATCTTTCTGCACTGTATCAAAAACTAACAATGTTTTGCCTTTAGTTAAACTATAAAAACTGTTATGAGATGAAATTGAATCTTTCAAGACACCTCTGCCTTGGATATGTCATTGGTTTGCCACTTTGTCCAGGAAGTCATCTTGGCATCATTTTTTATGGGTTTTAGTGCATCAGTTAGTAAGATATTTTTTTTTCCCCCATCCACTCCAGGCTGGTGCTAACTTGGATAATTGCTCTGAGGATCAGAGGACACCCCTGATGGATGCAGCTGAGAACAATCATTTGGAATCTGTTAGGTATCTGGTCAGAGCTGGAGCTTTGCTTGATCCCAAAGTAAGTTGATCGTCTTTAGCAGTTGGGTCTGAATTCATTCTGTCACCTGAAAAATCCGTTTTCAAATCTTTCTCTGTTTCCAGGACTCTGAAGGTTCCACATGTTTGCATTTGGCTTCCAAAAAGGGTCACTTTGATGTAGTGAAGTATCTGCTCAGCAATGAACACATGGATGTCAACTGTCAGGTAAGGCTGCAGAGGATTGGACACTAGCTTAACCAACTGTAGGCCAACCCAGGATAAACCCCTTCTATTACCAGCATGCCTCTTCTTTTTTTTTTTTTTTTTGTGCTAATGTTCTAGCAGGAAAGACGTGTTTTCATCAGCTTTGCTGTGTAAAAGACTAATCTGTTTTAACTAACAACTTATTTTCTTCAATAAAGACATCTCTATTTTGCTGCTAGAGCTGGTCTTTTCAACTGCAACTGTCTGGCACGACTGTCCTCTGCCTGGGTTTTGGAGGACCATGTTTCTGACCCTACTCAAATGGACACGGTGGGGATGGTCTGGAAGTGACCTCTGGCCATTGGGTTCTGTATAGCGCAGTGTTGGTAACAAGTTATCTGCGGTGATAACTTTCCAGAGCTGCCAGCATTGCCTATGCCACTTTAGTCACCTCTGGCCATCCAACCCTCATCTGCTGAGGTTTTTGCTGAAGTCATCCAAGACTTTATGGCTCAAATCACCGGGTTATTTGCCAACTGTGACTGCAGAGGCCACAAGCGTGCCCCAACACCCTTCTGAGTTGCTCCAGGTGGTGCCAGCTGAGTTTATCCTTATCCTGAAGGAGTTGTAGTATTCAGCTATTACTCCCATATAAAAAGACACTGTTTTGGCTCCAATCGATGCAGTCCCTAGTATTCTGAAACTAAAGGATCAGCTTGTTGCTTCTACCAGTTTTGTTTCCAGTCTTGGGTCTTTTGGAGCAGTCTGCTGTGCCTGTTGTTATAACATCCTAGATGGAGATTGGAAACATTCTGACCAGCTGTTTCCCCCAAATGCCTTGAAAATGTTTGGAGAGGATTTTATATAGAAGTAAGCTATCCTCAATGCAGTATTTAGCAGTGTCCCACCTTAAAGTGGCTAGTATTCATGTAGAGGATGCACACATCTTTAAAGTGATTGCAAAGGCTCGTTTTTTTTAAATTCAATAGCAGACATGTTATACTTCACTCCTCTGTGCGGTTGGTTTTGCACAGAGTGGCGTGGATCCTCCTCTTCTTGGGTCCCTCTTGGCTGCTCCCAGCCCCTCCCTCCTTTTGAGTGCCCCTCAGCCAGCAGTTTGCTACAGGGGGCTCCCAAGCTGAGTCAGTGTCTGAATGGATACACAGAGCTCTAATTCCCGACCTGATTGACTTTGACAGCCGCGGGAGCCAATGGCGCCACTGCTCTGTCTCAGCCACTCAGGAAGAATCAGGAGGGCTGCTATACACAGAAGAATTTTTATCTTAATGTCTTCATGCATAGAATGCATGAAGATAAAAAAAAAGCTTCTATCTTTACAACTTCAAGTACTCCACTGATAATCAGCTGGAATTCCTTTCCATAATGTTGCTCTCACTGTGAGTTTATTTTGTCAGACCATGGCTAGCTGGCACCCTTAATAGGGATCTTACCACTGCTGCTGTTAATCCCTTGCTTATAAGAATGCTTGAAGCAATGGCTGTAGCTTTAAACTTTAGTTGCAAAGGTTTCCTGGATACTTCCCGGCTTATCTCCCATGTCAGTGCATGAGTAAAATACTTTGGCTGAAGTGTTGGACTTTGGAACCTCCACCAAGATGTGTCTTGTTCGCATGGCATTTAACCACTTTCAGACCGGACCATTTTGCTGGTCAATGACCAGAGGTCTTTTTGTTATTAGAAAAATCCAATAAACTCAATTTTAGTCATACATTTACCGTAGGCCAAAATGTATTCAGCCACATGTCTTTGGTAAAAAAAAAGTCAATAATTGTATATTTATTGGTTTGCGCAAAAGTTGTCACATCTACAAACTAAGGTACGTTTTCTGGAATTTACGCAGCTTTTAGTTTACGACTGCCTATCTCATTTCTTGAGGTGCTAAAATGGTAGGGCAGTACAAAACCCCCCCAAATGACCCCATTTTGGAAAGTAGACCCCCTAAGGAAATTGATAAGTGGCATGTTGAGCCCATTGAATATTTTATTTTTTTGCCTCAAGCGATTGAATAATGACAAAAAAAAAAATTTTTTTTTTTTTTACACAAAGTTGTCACTAAATGATATATTGCTCACACATGCTATGGGCATATGTGAAATGACACCCCAAAATAAATTCTGCTGCTTCTCCTGAGTATGGGGATACCACATATGTGGGACTTTTTGGGAGCCTAGCCGCATACGGGGCCCCGAAAGCCAAGCACCGCCTTCAGGCTTTCTAAGGGCGTCAATTTTTGATTTCACTCCTCACTACCTATTACAGTTTTGAAGGCCATAAAATGCCAAGATGGCACAAAACCCCCACAAATGACCCCATTTTAGAAAGTAGACACCCCAAGCTATTTGCTGAGAGGCATGTTGAGTCCATGGAATATTTTATATTTTGCCACAAGTTGCGGGAAAATTACAAACTTTTTTATTTTATTTTTTCACAAAGTTGTCACTAAATGATATATTGCTCACGCATGCCATGGGCATATGTGAAATGACACCCCAAAATAAATTCTGCTGCTTCTCCTGAGTACGGGGATACCACATATGTGGGACTTTTTGGGAGCCTAGCCGCGTACGGGGCCCCGAAAACCAAGCACCGCCTTCAGGCTTTCTAAGGGCGTTACAGTTTTGAAGGCTATAAAATGCCAAGATGGCACAACCCCCCCCCCCCCCCAAATGACCCCATTTTGGAAAGTTGACACCCCTAAATTTAGGGGTACACTAGTGAGACTAGGTAATAAATGGCGGGTGCCCTGAAACTATAAAAAAATAACTAACCAACCAGCGTCACCTGTAACAGTTATATGGTGATCACTGGTGAAAGGGTTAACTAGGGGGCAATCAGGGGGCTTTATGCGGTAGTATATGGGGGTCCCTGGCGCTATAAAAAGCTGCGGCGAACCTAAATACCTACCTGCCTAACTAGCGTCACCTGTGACACTAATACAGCGATCAGAAAAATGATCGCTTATTAGGCTGGGTTCACACTGGAGCGATGCGGGAACGCCACGAATCCGTGGCGGGTTCCCGCATCGCATGCCTCCCGGCGGCAGTTCACACTGCCCTATGCGAACTGCTGGGAGTGTCAGTGAAATGTTAATGACACCCCCAGATCAGTTCGCATATCGCAGTGCGATCTGCAAACTCGGATCGCATGGTGTGAACACCCATGCGATTCGATTCTGCTGCGGACCAAAAAAAGGGTCCCGTGCGAATTTGCGGCTTGTGCAGCGCGAATTCAGCCATACTATCTGTATGGCTGAACTCGAATCGCACAGAGATCGGATGTGATTTGCACTGCAGTGCGGTGCGAATCACATCCGTTCTCATAAACCGCTGCAATGTGAACCCAGCCTTAGTGACACTGGCGACGGGGGGTGATCACGGGGGTTAAACCTTTATTGGGTGGGTTAGGGGGGTACCCTAGAGCTAAAGGGGGCTAACCCTAACTGCCCTAACAGTTATTACAGTCACAAATGACACCAATGCAAAAAAAAAAAAATAATGCTATTGGTGTCACTGTGACTGGGGGGGCAGGGGTGATTGGGGGGGGTGTGAGTGTGCCTGGCATGTTCTACTGTGAAGTGTCGTGTTGGTGCAACTCACCGATCCTCTCTCCTCGGTGCCGGAACGAAAAATTCCGACACGGAGGAGAGATAACATCACTTCCTCTCCTGTGTTTACATTACAGGAGAGGAAGTGATGTCACGCCTCACTTCCATTCGTCAGGAGCGATCGAGAGGGGGTGGCCATGAATGAATGTCCGCCCCCTCATCCCGGATCGCTTCTGAACGAAAACAGACCGCCGCTGGCACCGGGGGGGGGGCGATCGGGCCCCCCACCTGCGGGAAGGCAGGGACGTACAGGTACGCCCATATGCCTGCCCGTGCCATTCTGTCGACGTACATCGTCGTGCGGCGGTCGGCAAGTGGTTAAGGGATGTTTCTTCAGATCTACTGATACTACTTTAAGGGTGCTAATGGTGTAAAGAGGACCTACCTTCCTAATTGTATGATGCCTAAGGAACAGACAGCAAACGTAGTCTTCTCCCTTTTCTGTTAGAAAAAGTCCCTTTTGTTTCCATACTCTTGCATCCCTATCTTCAAGGCTTTCCCCAAGCTTGGCTCCCAGTCCACTCACAGGATCTGTGTCTCAATGTTTGGCACAAAAAATTTGTGCGAGATCCACCAACTCTGATTGCCTCCATTCATCAGGGAGTCTTTTGGGTATTTTGTGGACAGAAGGCTGGGTTCACACTATCGCCTTATGTGGCTTACAGCAGGGGTCCAGTGCGTCCTGGTTCATCATTTCAGGTTCGATTACAGCCTGAAATTTTGGCTGAATTCGAACCTGAAATGGACCAAAAGACGCACGGGGCTCCTGTGTAAACTCACACCAGAGCCACAGTGGAGATATGCGAACAGAGCCGGTCAAAATCTCCTGCTATTGCGAAAGGGATGCAGAGAACCTGCATCCCATTCGAAATGGTGTGAACCCAGCCTGAAAGGAAAGCATACCTGCATTTCCTCATCTTCCCAGTGCATGGTTTCCTAAATTTTTCTATGGCGCACCTATGTATGCAGTTCACGCCCCTGCCCTTCAGCCTGTCATCTGCACCTTGGGTTTTCACCAGGGTGCTGGCTGCAGTAATAGCACTGGAAACTACTACTTTTCCATTTTTTGTCAGGAGTCGTCCTTGGCATCATGTAACTGCAGGTAACTTGGACAGTAGAAGGGTCCCACCTCCCGATCAACATCCTGGAGCTCCAAGAGAAATGGCTGTATCTGCAGCATTAAACCATCCAGCTTGGAGGGGGATTCAACATGGATTCAGTAGCCCAGTGTTACATCAGTGGCATACATCAGTTATCATGGAGGAGCCTGAAGTCTCACTGCCGCAGGAGAGGTAGCTGTACACCAATCACCAGTGGGACACACAAAAAAAGAAAAAACTTTTTTCTATTTATCCAGTTCCGGCGCAGACTTTGACACAACACCACAATCATCCAAGATTAAGTTCAACTGAGTGGGATGAACTGAGTTTGTGTATGAAGTGAAGCGATTAGGTTTTTAAGCCCAAAGGTGAGCAATATGCGGCTTTGTACGTGTTTTGTGCGTAATCTATTTGGGAATGATGGATCTATGAGTGTGGTGGCAGATCTGGAGCAGTGTTAAAACTACAGACAATAGCTTTTCCTCTTGTCCCTTCCAAGTCACACTTGTTCCGCAAACAACCTACTTCGTTTGAAAAACTTTGTCTGGGAGACGAGCCCTTACGGAAATCTCTCTCCTCTTACGGTTTCATACTTGCAGTTGCATCCCAGCACAACCCTCCCTATTTACGCAAATGGGAAAAAGACCTTAACACTACATTCTTGGAAGACAAAAATAACCGTAAACTCCTATTTGCTCACAAGTCTTCCCTTTGCAGTAAATACCAGGAGATTACATTCAAAATCTTCACACGCTGGTATCGGACCCCATCAGTACTAGCGTCACTTTTTCCCCCAGACACAGCCCGTTATGTTGGCCATGTGGCGCCCAGACTGGTACACTACTCCATATCTTCTGGGACTGTCCAAAGCTTTGCCCTTTCTGGCAACAAGTCCTACAGATAGTTCACAAACTTACGGGCATTTCTTTTTCTGACAACCCAGCTGCAGTGCTCTTCAATGTACCCCTATGTCGAGTAAGAAATACTGTGAATCTCTATTGAAACTTCTAAAACCAGAGCATGCATCTCCAGCTTGTGGAAACAACAATCCCCTCCTACAGTATCACAGTGGTTTGCCAGAGTGAGCGATATTCAAGAGATGGAACACTTCACCACTGCCCTCAGGGACAAGACGGAGGAACATGACACACGATGGCTGTACTGGCACTTGTTTTATTTCTCAGATGAGTGCTTGACCTACTCCTAAATTGAGATTACTCTCATATGGGAATGGGGTTTCTTGAGCAACTTTGCCTCCCTACACCCCCCCCCCCTTTTTTTTTTTCTTCTCCTCCCCCTTGTCTCCCTTTTTCCCTAGACACCTAGTGTGTGTGTGCGTGTGTGTGTGTGTGTGTGTGTATTTTTCTCTCAAAATTAAGGAAAAAAAGCTACCCGTTATGTGCTGACCTTTTGGTGCAGCTGCTTTGGAGCCTGGACATAGTTACCTTACACTGAAATTTTTGTTTACCCCCCTCCCCCCACCTCATGGTAGTTATGTGCCATCTTCTCAGTATGTAGGTGACAGACATGTTCACCTATGTGACTCTTACCGCGGAAGCCACAGCCCTCAGCCTTTTAAGTAGGGTATGTTGTTTGAAGGATATTGGCCGGAGGCTTTGATGCCATCTTTAAACCCCTGTTTGTATTCATGTTTTGTATCACTGTTAATGGTTCTAATTAAGAACGGACTGTCATAACGTACTACATTGTCATGTTGCATACCTTAAGTAAAAAATAAATAAATAAAACTACAAGACAGGTAGATTGCATCCTGTCCTTGTCAGGGTCATTTTTCACTCTCGTCTGTGTAAATTTTAGAAGTCGAAGTTTAGCAAGCAGATTTCCCTAGCCTGCAGTGTCTGGACTTGGGGAAGTGGCCCTACACCAGAGTTTTCTGTGGGGGATGCCATATGTGGCTGTATTGGCCCTTAGGTTCAGCAACAAACTGGACAGGTTTATCTCCACATGCAGGGATCCTCAAACAAGAGGTGAATGCTCTGTCTCTGTGGGATTAGTAGAACCTGATCTATGCCCAGAAACGTCTTTCTTATCTGCTTTGCAAGATTGAAATCAATGTTCCGATAATTTCAATTGCTCTGGACTGGCTCAGGCAGATGTGGTATGCCAGCCTGGTAAGTCTCTTGAAGGACAATCCTTGGGCAGTACCAGATCTATCTGGATCTTCTGTTTAAAAAAAAAAACAATTTACCATCCCGTTTCATAGTTACAGGCTTTAATGGCAATGCTGGTAAAGCCCAGGTTTTGAAAGATCGGGTCATCTCTGAATCATTGACTTCCACAATGTTAAAAGCTAGGAAGTCTACATTCCGCAAAGGTCACTCTGTGTCTCGGGGGTTCCACCGTTCAAGCTGCTCAATGATAGAGAAACCTCTCCTTCCTAAAGCTGAGTTTGGACCACCGTTTGCCTCTCAGCATTATCAAAGGTAAGAATTCTGCCCTTTCACTCTTTTATCAGAAACAGTTGGCCTCACACCTCGATACTCCTTGATTCCTTTGTACAAGGAGTCTTCCATGTAGCTCTCCCGGTTCGTTCCCCATATGATCTGAATCTGGTTCTCTCTGCTCTACAGAAACCACCTTTGAACCTATTAGAGACCTAGACATTTGCCTCTGAGTTTGTCTACAAGGAATACCACCTTGCAGGTGAGAGAAGCAAATGCAGAGTTGACAGACTTATTCTGCAAAGAACCGTTTCTGGTTTTGCATAGGACAAGGTGGTGTTGAGGCCCAGGACAACTTCTTGCCTTAGGTAGTTTCCACCTTCAACTTTTCCAATACATTGTTCTTCGATCCCTCTGTCCAGTTCCACTTCACCAAAAGGAAATGTTCTTTTGTCTAAAAGCCACTGCTTTCAGAAATATGGGCAACCTTTTTTGTCATCCCAGATTGTCACCATTGAGGTGCACCATCTCCTCATTCTACTATTCTCTAGGTTACAGTTCATTATTCTTTTCTCAGTCTTAAGGATTGGGTTTCACCCTTTCTTGTCAAGGGGCATGCTAGTGGATTTCTAAGTGTTTTTTGGCTTGGTTTCCACCCTTTCTTGTAAGGGCGCACTCTAGTAGTGATTCTTGGGCTTTTCGGCGTCAAGCAACTATTTTCCAGATATGCAAGACTTCCACCTGGTCTTCTTTTTACATGTTGTCCAAGTTCTAACAGGTGGACATTGCCACTCGGGGTGTAAAGTCCTTCAAGTGGCTCCTTGAATGGACTGCAAGCAAAGTATTTTATGGTGAGTACAAAAGTACTGTTTTCCATGTTTTGTGAGCATGTTTCTTTTTACCTTGGTCTTGCCTATAATCATCTGCCGGGTACATGTGGAGCAGTTCATTTTTCATTATTCAAGTGATTCCTGCCAAGGCATTATAATCACACCCTGGTGTCACCATTACCCTGTCACCCACTTTCCTGCTCATTTGCATATCTTAGGTGTTCTCGATTATTTTTCTGTTCAGCCTTGTCACTGATAAAAGTTTTTGCTTATTCATTTTTGTAGTTCAGATATAATAGTGTTTCTATCCATATTTGTGGAAAAAGAACATTAACAGCTGCTGTTCTGATCACACAATGGTACGTCTTTCTGACTGTGCCTTTGTTTCTCTTGTAGGATGATGGTGGTTGGACACCGATGATTTGGGCCACAGAATACAAACACTTGGAACTTGTTAAGCTGTTACTATCCTGCGGAGCTGACGTCAATATCCGGGACAATGTAAGTGCTACATCTTTTTAGGATTTAGCCTAAAAACTCCACTTGAAGCTCACACTTGGGTAATACTCTTTTGTGGATACTTGTTCTATTGTATGTGCTTTTGTACTATGTGGCACAAACAGTTCTGGTCTCCAACCACTTACATCTTCAGAGTCCTCCATGTACAGGCCAGCAGCCTATATTTTTAAAGAGAACCAGTCATGTCTGCAGTGCAAAAGAGTGTCATATTACACAGGTTAGTTAAAGCGGGAGTCCACCGGGAGTTCCGCCGTTTTTTTTTTTTTTAAAAGCCAGCAGCTACAAATACTGCAGCTGCTGACTTTTAAAATAAGGACACTTACCTGCCCAGCGCGCCCCGCGATGTCGGCACCCGAAGCCGATTTCTCGATCGTCTCTCGGGTGCTGCTGCCGCCATCTTGGTTATGGGAATCAGGAAGTGGAGCCTTTCGGCTTCATTTCCCGGTTCCCTACTGCGCATGTGCGAGTCGCGCTGCGCAATAAGGATGGTCCCCGCTGTCTCTGGGTTCCGTGTGTTTCCCAGCAGGCAGCGGGGGACTTTCAAAAAGGGGCGTAGATTCTGCGGAAAGGGGCATGGCTTCTGCAGAATCTACGCTGGAAGTGGGTGCAGATACCTGTACTGTACAGGTACCTGCACCCCCCTCCCCCCTGAAAGGTGCCAATTGTGGCGCCGGAGGGGGGGGGGGATTCCAATGAGCGGAAGGTCCACTTTAGGGTGTACCTCCGCTTTAAGAATGTAAACAACTATATTTTGTTAATTGACGCTGTTCTGGAAAACCATGTGTGAGGTCTGACAGTTGCTAATCCTAAAGTTTTACGGCAGGTGACCTCTGACTCAAAGGTATATAAAGTAAATTAAGGGAAGAAATGTAAATCTTTCTTTAATAACAATTTGAGACTAAATATTTTATTTTTATGCAAATGTCCAGTCATGACTAGTTCTGTTTAAAAAAAAAAAAAAATCAATACGCTCAAAACCAATTTATTTACTTTGCTGTGGTTTCTGGCAAAAGGTACAAATTACCAAATTGCATGTGTTAAACCTGTCATAGAAAATGCCTGACCTACATGAATCATGAAGTGCAAATCTAAGCAAATCTTATTCAGTGTAGACTTGAAGCCCCCCTACCTGGTAAAAAAATGACTCCAAATTGAGGCTTCATAAAGACTAATATGTTCTGTGCTAACATTTCCTCTTTATACTCTTTCATTCTCAGGAGGAAAACATATGTCTGCACTGGGCAGCTTTTGCCGGATCTGTTGAAATTGCCGGGATCCTTCTGGACTCTAAATGTGACCTTAGGGCTGTCAACATTCATGGCGACTCCCCACTTCACATTGCCGCTCGGGAGAACAGATACGAATGTGTTACGTAAGCAAAAAGCATTTACAGTAGGCAATGAGATTCACGGTTAGAAATTCACAAAGATACTGTTCCACCCTTCCGGAAATAGATTTTCTTTAGATGTTCCAACTATGCTAGGAAATTTCACCCTTTTTAATGATGGCGGGATCTGAAATTTAAACTGAACTCAAAAGTTAGGTCTGTTTGTACAATCCACTTTATATTTACTGCCAGACAGTGTGAAGTGTCTACCTAAATAAATTAAAATTGGACTAATTATGTAGGTAGGGAAAGTCCCCTACCCTACTTGTGGCCCAGCTAAAGTGACTCTAAACCATAATTATCAATTTAATATATTGCAGCTTATCAATTCTTGGGTGAAGTGGTTGTATTCGTTTACATTTTTTCCCTTTTATTTTTACTTTGTAATCTTGTGAATAACTCCTGTGTCTGGGTGCTATGGGGCTCAATTCACTAAGAGTTATTTGTTAAAATAACTTGTGTAGTATTTAACCCAGTGTATATAAAGTGAGAAAAAACCGCGCTATCCACAAACAAATAAATAATAGCCGCCAGCACCGCAGACGTACTGTAACAAACAAAATGGTGAAATAAAAAAGGTGCAGCGCTTAGATTATGACAATATCTATATAATCTTTTACCAGTGTAAATAATATAATCAACTTTAATAGTGAAAAAAACTCTGCATAAATTAACACTATTAATGATTCTATGTTTTATATTTAGATATTGTTTATTTCGTTTTCCACATTTACAAAAAGAACAGTACAAAATATTCCTTATACATACTTTTAAAAATCACTTTGACTAACATTCATGTTATTTCAGTGTTTTCAACATTCACATAAAAACAAACAGTCAAAAAAAGTACACATTGGGTGCCCGACCGGATCGATCTTAAATATCCCAAGAGGGAAGAAGAAGAAGAAGAGAGAGAGAGGGAGAAAATAAATAAATAAATAAATAAATAAAGCGCACCCCCTCCCCCTCTCTTCATGTGTTTAAAATTATCCTTTTGTGATTTTATCTTACCCATATTTATTACCCCTCCCACGTGACGCTTTTTCTTAATTCCAATTTGTGATTTGTGTAAGGTGGGGATTCCTCTCCTTCCATCCCCACTCCCTTCTACAAAAACAAAAAAAAAAAAAAAAAAAGGAAAAAGAGACATACAACACACCAAACCAACCAAAAAAAAAAAAAAAAAAGAAACCCCAGACAAACCCCCTAAAGGGCCCCAGAACAAGGGGTCCCCCCATCTCCTCCCCCACACAAAAAAAAAAAAAAAAAAAAAAACAAGGGGGGGAAAGGGATCCTTTCCCCTTCTCCTCCCTTCCTCCCTCCTCTCCTCCTCCCTCCTTTATAAAAAATAAATAAAAAATTTATAAGGGGTTATGAAGTATATGCATCCTATCTCCCTCCCCTAGACGCCCTCTCCATCCCCCATAATTCCAAGATATATTGAGGATTTTCTAAATTCCATCCAATTCCTCCAAGTCGCCTGGAATCTAATTTCGGCTCCCCGTTGAAGGTATATTAGTTCTTCCATAATCCTCAATCTATCTATTTCCCTAAACCAATCTCTTATCCCTGGTGTTTCCTTTACTTTCCAGTATCTCGGGATCAGTACTTTCGCTGCGTTTAGCAAAAATGGAGTTAATGCTCTTCTATATTTTTCCCTAGGGCCCTCGGCCGCGTGAAACAAACATTTCCAGGGATCCAGTTCTATTTCCTTCCCGTCGATCTCTTTAATTAAGCCCACCACCTTTTCCCAGTATAACTGGATTGCACTGCATTGCCACCATATATGGGCGTGGGTTCCCTCCCTCCCACACTCTCTCCAACAAAGGGGTGATAAGTCTTTGTTAATCTTATGCATTTTCGATGGAACATAATACCATCTAACCAATAATTTATAGTTCATTTCTTGGATCTTTGTATCTATTGAAGTGGAGTGGGTATAGTCTATAACTTTCCCTTTCAGTTTTTCTGGGATTGATTGATTCAATTCCCCTTCCCACCTCCCAAAAGCCGGTATCGCCTCATCCTCCATTAAAGATATTAAGGTCCTATATATCTTAGAGATCCCCTGTCTGCCCACTCCTCCTCGGTCAATCAATTTCTCCCAAGGGTTTAAATTGTCACCAGAGCGGAGAGGTTTTGGAAGGGACTCAACAAAATGTTGGAGTTGTCTGTATCTCCATCCATCCCATGGTGTTCTTCCATATTTCTCTCGTATCTCCTCTAATGAGCATAAGCTATTTACTTTTAACACATCCCTTAACCTTAATATGTCCCTATGCGTCCACTTCTGGAACATTTTGTTTTCTTTCCCTGGAGGAAAATAGTTATTTCCTGACAGGGGCATTAGAGGGCTATTGTTATTTTGTCCTTCTGTACCTTTGAGTACCCCATCCCATGTTCTTAATGTTTCCATTGTAATCGGGGATATTCTTCTAGAGAGACCCCTAAACTTCATTGGAATCCAAATGGTCTGACTCAGGGCAACATTACTCATATTGTCTTCCAGTGATACCCACTTTTTATATGGAGCGTTATAAACCCAATCCAGAATCCTCCTCATTACCGCTGCTGAATGATATTTTTGAAAATCTGGGAGAGATACCCCTCCCTTATCCTTAGGCCTATTCATTACCTTATAAGAAACGCGACTTCCTCTTTTGTTCCATATAAATTTCTGAATCAGGGATTTAATAATTTTAAAATAGGCCCCTGGGATATTTATCGGGAGGCTCTGAAAGATATATAGAGCCTTTGGCAGAATCATCATTTTAATTACGTTTATCCTGCCAAACCATGACAGTCTGTGTGCAGGGTAACCTTTAAGATCTTGTTTAATTTTATTTAAAAGAGGGAGATAATTATCTTGATATAAATCTGTAACTGATGTCGATAAGTATATTCCTAAGTATTTCAGGCCCTTTTCTTTCCACACAAAGGGGAAAAGAGCTCTAAGTTCTCTTCTCTCCTCTGGGGGAGAATGGACATTTAATATCTCAGTTTTCTCTCTATTGATCTTAAAGTTCGAAACAATCCCGTATTCCTCCAGCTCCTGCAGAATCCTAGGAAGGGACTGTTTGGGATTCGTTATATAGAGCATAATATCATCTGCAAATGCAGATATCTTATGCTCATTCTCTGATACTTTTATTCCCTCTATACCTTGGTTCGCTCTTATAGAAACCAAAAGAGGTTCTAAGGAGAATACAAAAAGTAAGGGAGATAATGGGCATCCCTGACGTGTACCATTATAAAGCCCAAAAGAGTTTGATAGGGTCCCATTCACCTGAATCTGAGCTGTAGGGTTAGAGTATAAAGCCTCTATCCACCGCAGCATTCTTGGGCCTAAACCAAATTTATATAATGTCTGCAGCATGTATTCCCATTCTAACCTATCAAATGCCTTTTCCGCATCAACCGATAGGAAAAGGGAAGACTGCTTCTTCTTCTTAACTTCCTGCATTAAGAGGGTTGTCCTCAGTATATTGTCCCTCGCCTCCCTTCCAGGTACAAAACCTGCCTGATCGCCTTCTATACAATCTGGCATATGTTGTTTCAGCCTCTCGGCTAAAATCCTTGCATAAATTTTTACATCCTCATTAATCAGAGAAATAGGTCTAAAGCTAGAGCATAATGTTGGGTCTTTCCCTTCCTTTGCTAATATAGTTATAAAGGCCCCCAAAGCTTCCTTCCGTATCTCCCTTCCTTCCCCTATTGAGTTCATGTACTGATGAAAATAAGGTGTTAAAGGTCCCAGAAACTTTTTAAAGTATAATGACGTGTATCCATCGGGCCCTGGGCTCTTCCCATTCTTACTATCCTTAATTGCTCTCTCTATTTCCTCCTTAGAGATATCCCTATCGAGCATACCAGCATCCTCCTCTGCTATCCTCGGTAGATCTATCTTCCGGAGATATTGTTCAATTTTTTCCCTTCTCTTTTGTTTATCCTTGGGGTCCTGGTTACCATTTACCTTATACAATAGTTGGTAGTATTCTGAGAAGGTGTTACTAATATCTCTTGTTGCATATTTCATTACTCCCTTCTTATCTTTAATTTTTGCAATATAATTAAAATTTCTTCTAGGTTTAATTACCCCTGCCAGGATTCTCCCCGGTTTATTACCAAATTCATATTGTCTTTTAGCGGACTTTAAAAAGGCCTGCCTGGTTTCCTGTTCCAGTATGTCTCTCAGTGCCTCCCTTTTTCCCATAAGTTCGTCCATTATTTTATGGTCATTTAACCCTTTATGTAACTGTTCCAACTCCTGGATTTCCTGTAAGATTAGTGATTTTTGCATTGACCTTATTTTCCTCCTCTTAGCTGCTTCTGCTATCAATCTCCCTCTCATATATACCTTATGGGTCTCCCACAACACAGTTGGTGCAATATTTTCTACATTATTTTCTTTAAAAAATAAGTTCATATCTCTTTCCAAAGCTTCAAATATTTTATGGTCATGCAAGAGGGATTCATCCAACCTCCATACTCTTTGCCTAATCGGTATATCCTACAGGTCCAAAACAGCCATAACTGGGGCATGATCGGAGAGAGTTATTGATTTTACTTCTACTTTCTTTAACCCCTCCAAAAGCTGATGGTCCAAGAGGATATAATCGATTCTTGAGTAAGAGTGATGTACCTGGGAGTAATATGTAAAATCCTTTCCCCCCGGATGCGCAATTCTCCACACCTCCACTAGTTGCTGTCGATGTAATTTTTGTTTAATTATCTTTAGGTAATTACCTTCTGAGCGTAGGGATGGGGGTTGGGCATCCAGGGTTGGATCAAATACAAAGTTAAAATCCCCTGCCATAATCACCCCCCCTTCCTTAAAACATTCTAATTTATTCAACACTTTCCCCAAGAAGGGACAGGGGAGATAATTAGGGCAGTAGATACAAGCCAACGTATACATTTTATTAAAAATCAAGCCTTTGATAAATAGATATCTCCCTTCAGAATCCGATTCCATATCCTTTAAAGTAAAGGGGGTATTTCTGTCAAACCCAATAGCAATTCCTCTTGCCCTTTTGCTAGAGGAATATCCATGAAACCAAGTTGGATAATTTTTGGACTTCAGACCACTATTATGGGACCATTTAAAATGAGTTTCCTGTAGGAAAGCAATATTTGATGACCATTTTTTCAACTCCTGCAAAATCTGATATCTCTTATTGGGACTATTTAACCCTCTAACATTATATGTAACAATCTTCAACGGGGCCATCTTTCATGGAGATTGGTTATAGCCCACCATAAACATTCCATCATGAAGGCAAAAACAAAAATAAACGTATATTTTTTACCTAGATCGATCCAGTCGGTGCACCCTTCATTGATAAATGTGAAACAACAACGTATTCTCCCCCCCCAGTATTTTCCTCCCTCCCTTCCCACCCCCCCACCCTTTACACATTGAATATCAATGTTATCGTCCTCCAGGCTAGTGCCTATTTACTAGACCCCAGCCCTGGTTGGACCTTCCTTGAGGGAGTATAAGTGCCCGCGTGGGCCCCCGAGCCTCACCCCCTTTCGGAGGTGGTCTCGGGGGAGCACGCGGGCACCGCCCAGCCCCCGGCACATACCTCCCCTCTTAGCGAGCCTACTCAAATTCATCCTTGCCCAAAACCTTTATTCTTTTTACTTATCCTCCCTTATTCCTGCCCGCCCACCTGTTATTTATTATTATTTACCTACATTTTTCCTCTTCCACCCCCCTCTCCTCCCTCTTCATAAAAAAAAAAAAAAAAAAAAAAAAAAAAGAGGGGAGGGAAAAAAAAAAGGAAAGCAAAGAGACCCTACACTCTATTCCAAGGCTGGTCTCTTACTTTCGTCCAGTCTAGGGGTTTTTTCTCCCAATTTTCTAAATTAACACATGGCATATTCAGTTTATTGCAGAATTCTTTCAAGTCCTCTGGGAATCTCAAGGTAGCTGATATCCCTTGGTTTTTGGCTATCAGACATGCGGGGAAGCCCCATCTATAAGTGATCTTCTTCTCTTGTAGTTGATTTATTAGGGGTTTCAATGCCCTTCTACGGCTCAGTGTCTCCTGTGAGAGGTCAGAAAAGATAAGCAGCGTAGCTCCCTCGTATTTAATGGTTTCAGAGCTTCTTGCATCTTGCTGAATTTGTTGTTTTGTTTCATATTGGGTAAATCTCACAATTACATCTCTCTCCATCTCAGGTCTTGGCTTCTCTTTTGTTTGAATTCTATGTATTCTATCAAAAGCTATATGAGATGTTATTTCTTTTTTCATTATTTTATTAAAGACTTCTCGTAGCACAGTCTCTAACTCAGTGTTTTTCACGGATTCTGGAAGGCCACGAATTCTTAAATTATTTCGCCTATTCCTATTTTCCTGGTCCTCTAATTTATATCTGATATTTCTCATTTCTTTCCAGTCCATATCCGCCCTTTTTTGTAATTCCGAAATAGCTTTTTTATGTTCTTCTAATTGTATTTCCGATTCTTCTACCCTTTTTAATACATTTTGAATATCTGCACGAGTTGCCTTTAATTCGCCCTTAATCATCCCTTCCAGATGTGACATCATTTCTGCCATGTCCTGTTTAGTGGGGAGTGATTGGGGGTTAATTACTTCTTTTTCTGGATCCCACATCTTTCCTGACACTTTTTGTTGGTATCGTTCTTTCGAGCTTTTCTGTGGAGTTACACCTTCTTCTATATTATGTTCTTTGCTTGTCTGTCCTTCACGGGCAGGTGATATTCCTTCTCCCCTTTCTACTTCCTTTTCCTCCCTCTGGTCTACTCTGCCCTGGGCCATATAAGTTTTTATAGAATTCCCTTTTCCGCTTTCTGTTTGCCCAGCTTTGGCTCCCCTCCTTACCATTATCCTTTCTTCCCCCTACCCCTTCAGTTTAATCTTTCAAGTTTACGTTAATAAGCGTTGATATTATTTAGCTCTATTACCAACCTAGTCTCCCCCAGATTATAATTCCTTCTGAGAAGCAGGTACTTTTTCCCTATCTATTCCCTTCTTCTTTTCCCCTTCCCTCTCCACTTCCCCCAATATACCAATGTGCAAATCCGTTTTCAATTACAGTACAATCTCAATATTATACAGTTATTATATAATTTTTCCAAAACTATATGTTATATATATTGTGTGTCCCAATTCTAAAAAAAAAAAAAAAAAAAAAAAAAAAAACGGAGAGAGAAAAGGGGGATTTCCTTTCCTTTCCTTTTCTCAAGATAAGTGCAAATAATGCAAAAAGTGCAAAAAGGCGCACAAAGTGCAAAAAGTGCTAGAGATTCAAAAAATTGCAGAGAGTGCCAAAAGTGTAAAGATACAAAAAAAAAAAAAAAAAAAAAAAAAATTTTTGGGGGAAGATACAGAAACAAAAAAATGCAGAGTGCAAGAATAAAAAAAAAAGTGCACTCAATGCTAAGGTTGCAAAAATAAATAAATAAATAAATAAATAAATAAAAAAAAAAATTTTAATAGTAAAAAATAAATGAATAATACAAAAAAAAGAAAAAAAAAATGCAAAAAGTGCTAGGGGTACAAAAATTGCAAAAAGTGCTAAAGGTGCAGAAAATGCTGAAAAAAAATAAATAAAAAATTTAAAAAAAAAAGGAGGGAGTCCAAATACAAAAAAAGTGTAAAGAGTGCAAGGGTAAAGAAAAGTGCATAAAATGCTAAAATTGCAGACTATTTGCAAAAAAAAAAGAAAGGGGGGGGGGTGAGATGGGATACACCCAGCAAGAGGGATAGGGGAGAGGGGAGGCACTTACAGGGGGTATTATTTCCTAAAAAAAAAAAAAAAAAAATAAAAGAGGGGGGGGGGGGTGTAGATGGCAACGTGGGAAGGGGGAGACAAGCGGGCTGTTGTATCGGGTATACAAATACAGATGTCTACCCTAATCCCAATCTTTTAATCACTGCAGAGAGAGAAACAATGTCCAACAACTTTTAACTTCAGATGTATCAGAGGAGAGAGGGGATTCCAGCACATAAGTCTTAATATCCATTCAATATCCAATCAAAAAAAAGGAAAAGGAAAAAAAAAAAAAAAAAAAAACAGTCCAATAACTCCTCCTGGGTCTCACTCTCGCTGTTTATAATTGATTTGATAGCAGATATTCAGAAATTTGTCTAAATTACTCGCTGTTTGTTATTTATAATTCCTATATTCATATAGAATCCGTTTTTCCTGTTCCCCCAAAGCTCTATCGTATTTTCTAAAATATCCCCTAAACCATCGTCCAGTCTGCTAATAGGAGTGTTTTATTTAGAGCAGTCCACTTTTACCTCTACAATCCAATCCGAGTCATCACTCCCTTAGCATCAATTCACCAGCCAAACAGCAGATCTTTCATCCGATTTGATATTTAGGAGGGCTGGGTATATAAGCTTAAGCTGGTTTTAAGAACTATTACAGCTATTACAAACCCACGGTATTTTTCAGATGGATTGATTTACTATAGCAGACTTCTCATAGTGGTCAGCGGGATAGGGGGGATAGTAGTCTCGATTTAACAGTTTATACAGCCATAGGACTATAGCCGTTCTCATTCCTCCCTACCCCCTCGAAACCCTCTCACCCTCAGCCGCACCGGCGTCCGCTCTCTCTGGATGTCCAGGGTCCACTGCACGCCGCTCTCTCTCTCTCTAGGGGGAGGTTTCTACAAACAGTCGTTTCCGCTGATCAAGGAACCATGTCCCAGCTCCCGGATCAGACCTCCCTCCTCTGGCCTCACTCTCAGCTTCTCCTCCGTTCGTCCGTGTCTGGCAAGCTCCTACAGCGTGAGGGATAGGAGGATTCCTATGTCTGTGTCTGGCTCCACGGACGGTAGGATACTTAGGCTCCAGGAGATCGCTGCTTCAATAGCATAGTATAGGCAGTGTCAGTAGTTAACACATGCTTTCAGCTCGCCTTCGGGGGAGGTGCGCCTCTGGCCACGGCGTTCAGCTGGTGTGTGGCGCCATCTTCTGAAGCTCCACCTCCCTCCGCAAACCTGCGCCGCGCTCTTCGCTGATCAGATCCGCGATGTTGATTGATTGATTCTATGTTTTAAAGGTCGACCGATATATCGGCCGATATTTGCCGTTTTTTAAATCGGCATCGGCCGATTTGTGCTGATAAAAAGCCGAAGGGGGACTTTGAAATGACTTCTGTATAGAAGTCAGTCTAAGTTGACTGAGTCGTCATAGCAACCCTTTCCTCCTCTCTGGGCTGCCAAGAAAAGAACAGAAAGATACAATGTTTACACTTCTGAATGAATGAAGTCATCTCTGTGTGTAGAAGTTCTCAGTTTAACCATTTAAAGACTAAATCTTTTCTGACACTTGTTGCTTACAAGTAAAAATCCTGTATTTTCTGCCAGAAAATCACTTAGACCCCCCAAAAATGATATATATTTTTTTAGCAGAGATCCTAGGGAATAAAATAGCGGTTGTTGCAATATTTTATGTCACACGGCATTTGCACAGAGGTCTTTCAAATGCATTTTTTTGGGAAAAAAATACAGCATTTAAAAAATAAAAATAAAATAAAAACAGTGAAGTTAGCCCATTTTTTTTTTTTTGTCCAAAAGTTTTGACTACCTGTTTTTATTTAATATATATATATATATATATATATATATATATATATATTTTTTAAAATCTAAATCATACATACAAGTAAACTGATTGGAGGTTTGTTTTGTTTAATAAATGTTTAAGTGTAAGAAATTTTCTGTATCACGTATGAAGGCCGCTTTCACACTGGAGCGGGCAGGCGTTGATGGTAAAACGCAAGTTTTAGCGGCTCTTTACCATCATTTTAGCGGTGCCATTTGGCTGCTAGTGGGGCACATATAACCCAGCTAGCGGCCAAGGAAGAGGTTAAATGCGCCCATGAAGCACTGCTGCCAAATCGCATTGCATGCGCTTCGGCAGTGGTGCCCATTCATATCAATGGGCAGGAGTGGTGGAGGAGCGGTATACACCACTCCAAACGTGCTGCTTGCAGGACTTTTTCTTTAAGATCCTGCCAGCGCATCGCCTCCGTGTGAAAGCACTCTGTCTTTCACACAGACTGCAGGGGAGCCATTTTACAGGCACTTTACAGGCGCTATTTTTAGCCCAAAAGCGCCTTAAAACGCCACAGTGGGAAAAGTGTGTTAGATCAAGGGGGATTAAAAATAAATAAATAAATAAAATAAAATCGGCCTAACATATCGGCCCAAAAAAATCGGCATCATATATCGGCTATCGGCCGCCATGATTTCTAAATATCGGCATCGGCCAGAGAAAAACCCATATTGGTCGACCTCTACTATGTTTTAGACAACACTATATCCAAATATACAAAAAAATTATTGATATACGTATATCCACCAAGGTGAACGCGTTAAGAGTCCATAAGTGAAACAATATGGTGACAAAGTGCAGTATCTTGAGAAGTTATAGTGACTTCAGTGAATACTTTGCAGAAATCCACCACCACTTGAGAGGAGGCTTACCAGATGTAATGGACCCAGTTAGGTATATACCTAGTGAGTCACACGAGTTTATTGATGTAAATCCACACGAAAAAACTGCTGGCAAAACTTGTAACTTCTCATGGGTACCAGAGTAGAAAGAGAGATGACCCAAAAATAGATGAAATGGCTATCCACCTTTTGGGGTGACAGAGATTCTTCCACGTATATTATAGGCCAAAAAGAAAATACAGCCTCATAGTGAAATACCATTTAAAACTTTTATTAACATTAAAAGCGTAAATGGGTACTCACATATTACAGGCAAATACAAGCATGGAAATAAAATCTGGCAACGCAGTGGCATCAACGAGCCCTTCCCGACGCGTTTCTCCTAAACAGGCATCATCTGAATCTCAATCATCTCATCTCAATCTTAATCTTCTTAAAGAGCAGTGTATACTCAGACCTAAACATGAGCTCAGATGTATCTGAAACTTCTATAAAAGTACACTCAAGGTATATGTCAAACCAAAAGCATTTCATTTTGAATAGAGTGAAAGAGGATTAGAACTGTTTTTTTTTTTTTTTTGTTTTTTTTTATTCCTATCTGTTCGAGAATATTACACTTGTTCCCTGTCCTATTGATAGTAGTTTCACAAGACAGAAAGTGAAGGAAAATCTGCAACAGGGACACAGACCAGAAACAAATATCAGACCGGAACCTACAGCCTTCCCCTACTTTACTAAAGATAAATAAAAGCATATTATGCCTGTCTGTTTTGATATTGGAGAATTGTCCTCACTTTTTATCAAATGAAACGACATCCCCCGAATACTATAAAAAACCTGATGTGGGTTCTAGGGTTTCCTCATACAATCCACAACTAAGAAAAAGAAAATTGTCTGGAGCTTCTGTATAACCCTTATGTCACTGTGTTTGTTCTATTGCTTTACTGAACAGACAGCACTTGTGTCCTATTAAATAGGCCCTATAATTAGGAGAGTGTACAGCCCTATGCTACGTTGTTATACAGTGGCATATATATTTAATTTTTTTTCTGCAAACTGTATGCAGAAATGGTACTCCCTCCTTAGTGTATGATGGGTAGATGATCGTTCTGAGCATATCTATATGTTGTAATGAACCCTTCTGTTTTTGTACCACTCCAGACTTTTCCTTGCTCATGGTGCCGAAGTGAGCTTGAGGAATAGGGAGGGTGAAACACCAGTGGAATGTTGCAGCCCCAGTTCTGAAGTCTGGGCCGCTTTAAAGAAGAGCAGTAACTCATCCGACAGACCCAAGACAGAGGAGACGGTGCTCAACAGGTACGTAGAAAACATTTTGCATCTCTCCATTTTTGTATTCAGTTGTGTTTTCTTTATCGTACAGTACAAGACACAGGCTGTCAATCATATCAGAGGAGTTATATGCTGTACCCTTGGGTGACTGGACACTGGCAAACCACTAAATGCTGTTAACACACTCTCGTATAATCCTTCCCAACATGTCATCCTCATTTTTTTTTGCTAGTGTCTGTGTGAGAGAAATTGTTAGCAGGAGCAGTGAATTCTCTTATCGAGACTAGTTATGAACTGTACCAAGCTAGTGCCCCCAGCTTCAAAGGTGGGCATGGTGCTGGCCTGTAATGTTTCAACTGCGGTGGACAGTGTACAGGGACACACCTAGGTACCTGATGCAGCATGTGTTGGCTCCAGGTGCTCTACAGGTCCATAACATGTCCACCTGATGGGGAGATTTTCTCCTCCCCACCACAACAGTATTCTTCAGTACACAATAGTACCCTATAGACGAGGGTTGTTGCATGAAGCACACCAAGCTATCTCTTTCCTCTGTAAAACTCTTGACAGCTCTGGATGAGGACTTGCCTTCTTTCAGAGACCCTGTGAATAATCATATTGTACTTCAGTATGTGCAAGAATCAGAGAATCCATCAGCTAAAATGTTGGTCTGCTGAACCTGGCAATGAGAAAAGGGCCCTTGGCACAGAAGTTATCATCTTTTAAAAAGGAAAAGCATGTAAGAGAGATGGGCTTTTAAGTGGTGATCCCCATGGTTGAGATAAATCAGATATATATATCTGTCTCTATCTCAGTCATTATTATTAAATAGAAAAGTTTTTATTGATGTATATAATCATAAAAAGACGAGTGAAAAGGGCAACTAGAGGCCCAAATACATGTAATAAACACATCACAATATCATATATTAAATGTATGGGATCTGCCAACATGTTTTGTGGTAATCACTGCTTCCTCAGGGCTCAGTTATCCGTATGTGAATCACAAAACATCTAGTGTATATTCAAACAAGGCAGAATTAATCATTTCATATTAACATATAATCAATGACATATATGCAGTAACCTGTCCCCAAATTGAAACAGGATGGGAGGGAAAGGGGGGGGGGGGGGACACAAAAAAAGGGAGACCCTTCACCTTACTGATAAAGGGCATATATGAGACTTGATCACAATATATGTTGTAACTTATAATACCTAATGGAAATGAGTCAAAAACACAAATAATAAGCCAGGGTTATCCATATAACCTTTTTGGCAGAAACGCATAAAGTGGCCAGGATATATATGGCTACTACTGCACTAACCTGCATAGAGGGGTGACGGCGACAAATTCAAACTCTAGCAGATGGAATTTCAGCTAGAAGCTCACATCTATGTATACCACCAATAAGAATTGATGCACCTACAAAACGCACCAAAAAAAGGATGCAAATGAATACACCTTTCCCAAGTAAATCTCACAAACAATCGACATTGGGCAAAACAAGCAATACATATCTCATCCCAAAAGCAAGGAGCTTTGAAATCTGTACTGGCATCAAGATGTCAGCTCAACAGGAGATGTGTGTCTGGGTCTCCTGAGAGCCCCCTCATCCAGCACAAAACCCCCCCCACACAGACTTGCCCTTAAGGGATCCAAAAGGGGCTGGTCACTTGGGAGCTGGGTGGGCCCTTTCTCAAATGGGCAAAAAATGGGGGGGGGGGGGGGGCGCATAATAAGGGCGCCAGACCGGCACCGAAACATATCTGCATAGTACTCTCCTTGACCACGTCCAGATCTTTCCTCCGCGCTAAAGTTAGCCTGCACTCTGCAGTGGAGGACAACCACTGTCAGTTTGTGGCACTCCCCTTTGTTCTAGCCACGGCTCCCTGAGTTTTTATGAAGGTCTTGGCATGGCTGCTGGCTCTGTTACAATCCAGCCTTGGCCATTTTGTTACAGCGACCTTTAGCATCTCCTTGATGAAGATCTTTGCTGTTGTTATGGGACCTTCCCTTAATACTTTCTGTCCTACAAAATCTGGTGGATCTTACCCGTAAGGTGGCTTTTCTGGTGGCAGTTACCTCTGTTAGGCAGGTTTCAGAGCTCGCCACCCTGTCCTGTAGGCAACCTTTTTGGTGTTTCAGAAGAACCAGGTTTTGCTGCCTCTGAATGCTTCCTTTCTGCCAAAGGTGGTTTTTGGCTTCCATTTAAAAGAGAATATTGTTTTGCCCTTCTAAAGACTCCAAAAAATGGAATCCATTATCTGGATGTGTTGTGGACTCTGAAGGTGTTTTTTTTTTTTCCTTCCTTTTTGGGGGGGGAAGGGGGGTGTATGAAGGTTTATATTGAAGCCATAGCCTCTACCGAAAAATTAAGACTCTCTTTATATTACCACGTGACCAGAAAGGGTTTGTCTGTATTGCATTGACTCCCTTCTAAATTTAGGCTCATTCTACCGGATCTGCTGGTGTGTCTTGGGCGTTTCAACATTGGGATTCTGTTGCATAGCTTTGCAAGGCAGCTACCTGGTCTTCTGTGCATACTTTTATTAAGTTTTACAGCATAGATGTTAATGCTAGTTTCAGCCGCAAAGTTTTGCAGGCTTGGCCTGGTTTAGGCCTTTATTTTTTTTGAAGGTCTGCTATCTAAATTTTTGTTACCTTCCCCTCATGACTGCTTTGGGGACTTCCCACCTGATATGATTTACAGACTGTACAATAAAGAAAATTGAACCCGGTCCTGTGTTTTTTGGTCTTTCGTTACTTACTAGAAAACTAAGTTTCACGTGGTGAGAGGTTTTTGAGGGAGTGTTAAAAGTGTTCAGTGGCTTTACCAGGGTCCAGCCACCTGTAGGTGCAGCATAAAATCCATCTGTTAAAATTGTCAGTTTGTGCCCTGCACTGTATTAAGAGAAAAGGATTTTATAGGTATGTAAAAAATCCAACTCTTGAAAAAAAGGTGAAAGTAAAAACGCTCTTATTAGCGTGCCAGTGATAAAGAAACCTACACAAGAAAAAATAAAAATCAGGTGTTTCATACCTGCAGCACTCTCAAAAACCCTGCCAATATGGGCGAATTCCTTGCCATTCTCATAAGCCAAGCTTCAGCTGATCCAGATACTTATAAAACCTGCCCACCCCCTCCCTGACTTCTGCACTATTTTATTGGGCAGTGAGACAGACCATGTTAGTATTGTTGGAATAGGAATGTATGTAGTATGTGCTTTTAACACCACCTACACAATGGTGTTTCTTTTTTTTTTTTCCATTACACACTTTTTACCATTTTCCAATGAGGGGCACAGGAGATGAGAAACAGGTTATGCTGCCAGTTTCAAGGATAGGACACTGGCAAACAGTTTGTAAGCCAGCCCCAAGTATAACGCCTTCTCTGTCTAGCATGCCTCAGCTTTTTTACTAGTGTCCAGCAGGACATCTTTTCTTTGCTCCACAGAGAAAAGTCCAAACATTTTTTTGCTTTAAAGCGGGAGTCCGCGTTTTTTTTTTTTTTTTAAAAGCCAGCAGCTACAAATACTGCAGCTGCTGACTTTTAAAATAGTGACACTTACCTGTCCAGCGCGCCCGCGATGTCGGCACCCGAAGCCGATCTCCTGATCGTCTCTCGGGTGCTGCCGCCGCCATCTTGGGTATGGGAATCAGGAAGTGGAGCCTTTCGGCTTCATTTCCCGGTTCCCCACTGCGCATGCGCGAGTCGCGCTGCGCAATAAGGACGGTCCCCGCTGCCTCTGGGATCCGTGCGTTTCCCAGCAGGCAGTGGGGGACTTTCGGAAAGGGGCGTAATCTACGCCCCTTTCCGCAGAGAGCTATCCCGGAAGTGGGTGCAGATACCTGTACTGTACAGGTACCTGCACCCCCCTTCCCCCTGAAAGGTGCCAATTGTGGCGCTGGAGGGGGGGGAGGGTTCCGATGAGCGGAAGGTCCACTTTAGGGTGGACATCCGCTTTAATCAAGACTCCTCTACAAGGCACTTGAGCTGGTCTCTTTACGCAGCTATCTGGATCTATTCAGCATTAGGGTTTGGAAGCCTTTAGAAAAAAAATTTGCAATATCAAAAACAATAGGTGTGCTGCCTCTTTAAATAAGTTTAAGTAACAACTCGAACATACAGTAAATATTCAGGTAAATAATTTGTAACACATGTACCAAGTCCATATATAAATCCAACAGAATCTAAACAGTGATCGGTGCAAGTCCCAATCATAAAGTGAACTATATCTTGCAAAATATCCTTATCTCATAAAAAGCCCAATGTGCCCGCAATAACACAGCTGGTGTACCCTTATTAGTGTACTCCCGTACTCAAAAGCTCCTTCCCAGATGATATAGATCTCGTACAAAATAGATCAATTGTGCCTGGCTGTCATACAGCTATGATATCCAGAGCGCTCCACAAAAATCACAGAGAACGTGAGGAAAACACAAAGGCAAACCCTATAATGTAGTATAAAATGGAAATAAGTTTATTTAGAATACCACTAGCATTCAGGAGATGATAGACCAACAGTAAACTGCTCCACCACACGCCCCCCCTGCAGGCATGATGATGTCAATGATATAAAAAAAGTTTAAATTGTTTATATACCTGTTTTTACTGTTTGTATAAAACCTTTGTTTAATAATTTAATACAGGATAAAGGGTTGCCAAAGCATTGTGGGTTACCTAAGAAAGGGCACAGCTGATATACAGCTTGCTTTGCTACTTCCTTTGTTAGATTGAAACCTTGTATTGGATGAGGATAGCTTACGTTTAGAAGTCTGACCATAATAAGAGAAGAAAAGCGTAAATCAATACACGTTTCCTTCACAAGTTTTGATGTGTCTGCATGTACCTCCATCTTCCAAAGCACCCAGTGCTTCGATATGTAACTAATAAATCGCTCGTCCTCGGGCGCTCTCCTTCAGTGCAAGGTGATGTGCCTTTCCTACTGGTAGTTATGGGAATGTGTGCCAAATCGCTGACTTCTGTTCTAAAAGCCTTTGTGTACTGTGTATATTTAGTGCCCTTAAATTGGGATACTTTGAGATGATCTGAAAATTACAATTTGAGTCCGGCACATGTTGGGGACTGATTTTAAGTTCCTCTGTTTGTTTATCTTAATTATAAAAGTCCAAGATGCATTTGTCATGTGTCCTACATGCAGTGTGAGTTTTTCTTGTGCAATCATACGTGTTGCTGGATTTATCGGGATCTCAGCAATGCGATTTAGCTGTCGGCTAATACACAAACTCTGTTTAACTTGATGAGTTTGGGACGCTCCTAAATGTGTAATGATTTTCTTCTTCTTTTTTTTTTTTTTTCTTTAGGGATATTTCGAGGGGATACGAAAACATCCCAATACCATGCATTAATGGTGAAGACTCTGAACCTTGTCCCATTAATTACAAATATGTGTCGCAGAACTGTGTGACCTCCCCGCTCAATGTAGATCGAAACATAACCCATCTTCAGGTGAGGATTCCACTCTCTCCAGTGTCTAAATGATGCAATATATATCCTATAATATCCTATAACACTAACTTTGTTTCTAACTTTGTCTTTTACAGTACTGTGTGTGTATAGATGACTGCTCATCTGGAAACTGCATGTGCAGCCAGCTCAGCATGCGGTGTTGGTATGATAAGGTAGGCTCAAAGCTTTGTATTAGAGGAAAGAAAGGTGAAAGTGGAAAAAAAATGGCTACCGTTAAAATTCCAGTATATCTAATACGTTTTAATGTAAATGAAGAATCAATCCCTTTAACAGAGTGAATTTGTCTTCACCTTTCAGAGTGGACGTCTCTTGCCAGAATTCAACATGGTGGAACCACCACTTATATTTGAATGTAACCATGCTTGTTCTTGCTGGAGGAATTGTCGCAATCGAGTGGTACAGAATGGTTTGAAGTGAGTTACATTTCAACACATTAGTGCGGTTTTGTCCTGGATTTTGATATTTTAAAGTGTTTGTAAAACCTAGCAACAAACTTTTATTCTTTGCTCCCTTTTGATCTGATAAATATTCAATTATTATTTTTTATTGGTTCAAGAAGTGCACAAATCTGTTGATTTTGGCAGAAACCTTGAGCTGATACCTTCCTGTGCTCTCTGCCTGTGCCCAAGGGTGGGGGAAGAAAGAGATGAGTTGTTTGTGTTCTTTGAAATACACCAGAAATGAAAGAGGCACCACCTAGGGATGGGCCCTGCTGGAGGCTAAACCCCCCCCCCCCCCCCCCCCCAAATCTGCTGACTCTTAGTTCCTTTGTTTTTCTTTTTGCCATCGCCAATCAACACCCGGGGTGACAGGCTGGAAAATATATATCCCGGTAGTCACCCCAGCTCGGGCCAGCAAGAGCATTCAGACCCTAGCTATGTGTGGGGTTGCCTGCCACAGCCCCATCCAGGAGCAGGGTGGCTAGGTGAGTGTTCTTACAGGGGGAAGCACATGACCAGACACTTTTTAGTTGTTCCGGTCAGTGTTCCCCCTGGCCAACCATGACTGGGGTAACATTGCTTTGTGCACTAGTGCGCAGTCATGTTGGAACAGGAAGGGGCCATCACCAAACTGTTCCCACAAAGTTGGGAGCATGAAATTGTCCAAAATGTCTTGATAGCCTGATGCCTTAAAATTTTCCTTCACTAGAACTAATGGACCAAGTCCTACCACTGAAAAACAACCCCACACCATAATCCCCCCTCCACCAAATGATTTGGACCAGTGCACAAAGCAAGGTCCCTAAAGACATGGATGAACGAGTGTGGGGTTGGAGGAACTTAACTGGCCTGCTCAGAGTCCTGACCTCAACCCAATAGAACACCTTTGGGATAAATTAGAGCGGAGACTGCGAGCCAGGCCTTCTTGTTCAGTGACTGACCTCATAAATTTGCTCCTGGAAGAATGGTCAAACATTCCCGTAGACACACTCTTACAAAAGAGTTGAAGCTGTTATAGCTGCAAAGAGTGGGCCAACTCCATATTGAACCCTACGGACTAAGACTGGGATGCCATTAAAGTTCATGTGCTTGTAAAGGCAGGCGGCCCAATACTTTTGGTAATGTGTGTATATGTATATATATATAGCTGCCGCCAGAAAACAGTGTTAAAAATACTAGGGAAAAAAAAGACCCACAAACAAGATATCAAAAATACCCTTTAAAGTGCACTTTGTGAATTTATTTGCTTTTATGCCACGGGGAGCGTATGTAGGGTGACGGTTACTGTCCTCTTCTGAAAAAGCTTGATTCCTTGAGTCACTGACCCAAATTAAAGTGGTGTTGCCACCAAAAAATAAAAAGTTGTTTAAAATTCTTTAAAAAAATAAATAATTGGCAAACAACATTTTTTTTTACTCGCCTCTAAATATCTGTTGCTAGGGGGTCCCTCGTAGTCTGCCTTCTTCCTTGCCCGGGCTGGTGACATCACTTCCCATCGCGTCGCACAGTCACCTGGGACCTGTCCCGTGTCCCAGGTGACTGTACGGCGTATCACAGCGCCCTGCACCGCTCGCGCATGCGCAGTGGGTGCCCGGCTGTGAAGCCACAGCTGGGTGCCCACAGTACGCATGATGGCGCCGCGAGCGGAGCGGGGAACGAGGGGGGCTTCGTTCCCCCGCATCTCTGGACCCTGGGACAGGTAAGTGTCCAATTATTAAAAGTCAGCAGCTGCAGTATTTTTAGCTGCTGACTTTTTTTCTTTCTTTCTTTTTTTTTTTTTTTTTTTTTTTTTAGGGGCACCCCACTTTAAGTACGCTTATAAGTACTTCTGACTTTTTTGTTTTACATACATATCAAATGACAATTCTAACAGCCAGAGAACTAGCATTTTTAGGAAGTTAGCAGCTCCTATATTGCATTTGTGACTGGAGTTGGGAACTGTCCCAAGTAAGTGTTTTTAAAGGTGCCACAGGAGTTAGGAATAAGATTAAATGAGCATTTATTTAACTGGAGCTCACTTATGCAGGTAGCAGTCCGAAATCTCTGCCTCCACAGTAAGACGGGTCTGCCTTTTGCTGTTTTAGTCTTGTTCAACATGTAGACATTGAATTTAAACTCTTGGTCTTGTTCATGCAGAATCAGATTACAGCTTTTCCGGACCAAGAATAAAGGCTGGGGAGTGCGGTCTCTACAGGACATTCCCGCAGGGACGTTTGTGTGCGAGTAAGTGAGCCATCTGCAGCGGACCTTGACCTTGAGTCAAACACACTCACACTATTGCCCATTTACTGTTTTCACCGTAAGATGCACACACTACATCCAGTTGATCTTCCAATTGAACAAAAATCAGGGGGTCACTTGTAACTAGTGGGAATTGTGTTTATAACAAGTTAAATATAATGTGAACTGGAAAGAGAAGAAAATTTTTCCCCATGCTAGAAAATTTCTGTTGAAAAAGTGTACATTTGCTCAGGAAAATAGTGGTTATCTTACAGTGCTGTACTGTTAAACATTTTTGAGTTTTCCTATAGTGCTGAAATAGGTGCCCTCCATGACACCAATCAGGGTGGCATTGCCATTTTACACCATTTGTATCATCAGTTAATAGAGGCTTTTGGTGCTTGCCAAGTCTGACTCTCAAATATGCAAGTCAGGCGACTCAGTTGAGCTCTTTGATATCTCATGCTGATCTTGTCCACAAGGTGGGGACTGGAGAATATGCATCACACACTGTGCCTCAAGTCAGGATTTTCTGCCCTGTTTAAACACTGAATGAATCTTTCTAAGTGGTACAGGGGGAGAGTCAATATAAACATGCAAGTCACTTATGATCTAATTTCTCAGTGCACAAATCATACATGCTATAATAGATCGCGGCCACTCACTTATTCAACATGTGAGAGAGCCTGATAGTATTGAAGATTGGACACTGCTATCGCTCCTATGCTACATTAGTGCGCTCACACCCCCTCTACAAAATATGCAATGTTTAGAATCCAAAATTTAAAAGTGCAAAAATTATAGATAGAATATATATATATATATATATAGATATATAGATATATAGATATAGATATCTAGATATATATATAATATATATAGATTTATATGAAATTTGGTCCATATTATAAGAGAAAATCCATGCAAAAATTTATATTACCAAATCCAATAAAATGATAATAAAAATAATAATAAAAAAAAAGCCCCAAACGACATTAGCTGTGAAATGATAAAACTTGAGTTCTTCACAAATTCCTTCTGGCGCACAGCAAATACCCAGTGCAATACACCACCACAAGTACTAAATGGACTCACCAGAGTTCTATGCTGGTAAAATAAAAAAAAGAGCTAATGTACATCACACCACCCGATGTTAATTTCATATATTGTACAATCGCATAAAGGAAGAAAGGAAGCTCCCATAATGTAAAATCGTCTAAAACTGCTTTATTCTTTAACCACTTCGGTACCGCGCTATTGCCAAATGACGGCATTAGCGCGGACCTACATTTCCGGGACTACGTCTATTGACGTCGTCCCGGTTACGAGCGGCCTGCGCGCCCCCTGAGGGGCGCGCACGGCGCGCTCTGTGATCGGCGAGTCCATGAGACTCGCCTGATCACCGATCCGTGCAAGGGGTCGATCCCGACCCCTTATCACGTGATCAGCTGTCAGCCAATGACAGCTGATCATGTGATAGAACGGAGCCGGTAATCGGCTATTATTCCTCCTCGCGCTGACAGCGCGAGGAGAAAAAAAAAAAGCCGATCACCGGCGGCCGTGATCGGGACATCAGTCCCGATCACGGCCATCAATACAAGGGACCACCTGCCACCTGCCAGTGCCCACCTGCCTCCCGCAGTGCCATCCTGAAGTAAAATAAAAAGCAAAAGTCAGTGCCCATAGTGCCCACAGTGCCACCCACAGTGCCGCCCACAGTGCCACCCAATCTGCCTCAAAGGTGCTGCACCCCAGTGCCGCCCATCAGTGCCCAGCAGTGCCACCTATCAGAGCCACCTATCAGTGCCACCTATCAGTGCCCATCAGTCCCATCTATCTGTGGTACCTATCAGTGCCCATCCGTGCCACCCATCCGTGCCACTTATCCGTGCCACCCATCCGTGCCATCTTATCTGTGCCCATCAGTGCCGCCTTATCTGTGCCCATCGGTGCCGCCTTATCTGTGCCTATTAGTGCCGCCTTAACTATGCCTATCAGTGCCCACCAGTGCAGCCCATCAGTGCCCACCAATGCAGCCCATCAGTGCCCACCAATGCAGACTATCAGTGCCGCCTAATCAGCGCACTTCAATGAAGGAGAAAAATGACCCGTTTGCAAAATTTTATAACAAACTATTAAAACATGATTTTATTTTTTTGCATCTTTTTTTGTTTGTTTAGCAAAAAATAAAACTCCGAGCTGTAACTAAATACCACCAAAAGAAAGCTCTATTTGTGGGAAAAAAATGATAAAAATTTCATTTGGGTACAGTGTTGTATGCCCGCGCAATTGTCATTCAAAGTGCATCAGCGCTGAAAGCTGAAAATTGGTCTGGGACTGAGGGGGGTTTAAGTGCCCAGTAAGCAAGTGGTTAAAAACAGTACACTCCCATTCCCACCCCCATCAAATCATTCTCTGCAGCTATTTCCTTTTGTACCACCACCCCCTCCCTTTAGAATGTAAGCTCTACGAGCCGGGCTTTTGTATTGTACTGTAATTGTGTTGTCCCCCCTATGTAAAGGTCTGCGTAAACTGTTGGCGCTATATAAATCAATAATAATTCCCATGCATCTCCACACAAGTGTCTCTTCCAGAGTGTGATGTGCATTAGCTGGTTTATAATTTTACCAGCATAGAGCTCTGGTGAGTCCATTTAGTACTTGTGGATTGCACTGGTCATTTGGTGAACACCAGAAGGAATACAAGATTGGTAACTTGTAGAGGATGTGAGCACACTAATGTAGCATAGGAGCGATAGCGCTGTCCAAACTTCAATAATAGTGATTTGATGGTGCATCAAAATAGGATAGCAGCTGCCCTTCACATTTCACTTTCCTTTTTTTTTTTTTTTTTTTTATGATGATATAGTTTTCAGATTTTATTTAATTTTACTACTGATTCCCTCTGTAAAGTTCCCTGGTAGCTAAAATGTTTGTGACAGAAATTGATGGTATTGTAGTGTTTAGAATTTTTAAAGGAGAAAACCTTCTTGTGTTCCTTTCCTCTTCCATATATGTCTTGTTTACACAATATGTTGCCTTGTAATTGTAAATGTTTCACATTAAAGTGTTACTAAACTCAGAACCCTGCATTCGCTATATCTGGTCTCCCAGAGTACACAGAACAAGGACATAGTTTTAGTAAATATAAACTGCTAAATACCTTTTCTCATTGGCAGTATATAGCAGTCTTGTAACTTGTATCAGTGTCTGCTTAAGCTTGTAGGAGGAGTTTTCATTTTCCCTGACCCTCTGTCTGGACAGTGCTGATTGGCCCTGTGCTGATCACATGCACTCTTTCAAAAAAAAAAAAAAACCTCTCCTAGCAATAGCACACCAAATGGACCATGTGCAGCCTGACTCCTAATGCTCTGTTCTATCAAGAGATGGGTTGGAGTCAGTTAAAGAAGGGGAGGATCAGAGAGAGACAGGATCACACAGCCTTTATACACACAATGCAGAGGATTAACCCCTTAGGATCCACAGTGAATATAACGAGCATGCTTTACTGCATATACACACTGATTTTTACTGTTGTGGGTTTTGTAACACTTTAAGCAAATTGAACATCATTTGCAGGAACGCTCCCTGATCTCCACTTGTATATTCCTAGAACAAATGTTTTCATGCCAAAATAGTAAATGAGATTTGACAATTTTTGCAACTTTTGTGCAGGTTCTTGTTCTTTGTCAGTTATTTCAGAGTGCTTGTATTATGACAGAACCCAGTAAATCCACAGTAGGCTCCATCTGATTCATACAAATGGCTATTTCTAGCTTTGAGATGCCAACAATTTGCCCCAGGAGCTCTGAGTTGTCCTATGTAGAGTTTTGACTTTTCATCCCAGTGTCAAAAGCAGGTACCTTCTGAATTGCTACCCCAGAAACCTGCATCCTGTTTTAGGATGGGCTTTTTTTTTTTTTTTTTTTTCCTGTAAACCCTCAAATGGCTTTTAGAAAGACTTTATGTAGTAAACACATCTTGATGTTCAGAACCATAGATGTGGGATACGTCTGCCAGCAATAAACAAGGTCGGTTTTGCAAGTTCTAGTTTAAAAGCAAAAGTAACTTTTTTATTATTATTTATTGTAATTTTTTGAAAGACACCCGCAATTGAGTTCAGGCAAAAGACAATGATTAATTTAATTTAAAACTTCCCTCCTCATAACTCTAAACCTGCATTTGATCCAGATAGAGAAAAAAAAACTCCATTGCTCCAGCAGGGAGCAAAAAAATATGAATAGTTGACATTCAAACTGAATGGCACCATGATGCATGTCTGTCCGCAACACATGTGAATCGGGCCTAAAGAATCCTTTTCATATGATAGTCTCTTCCAACCTAATTATTGTGAAGGCAGTCCTATCCCGACTACACAAAGTTCATTTTGGAATAAGCACATAGCAAAAAGTATCATTGTTAAACAGATACAAGCATTTTTATTTTTTAGGTATGTTGGAGAACTGATTTCAGACTCTGAAGCAGATGTGCGTGAAGATGACACCTTCCTGTTCGATTTGGATAACAAGGTAAGCATTTTGGCTGCCATATTTCTGTATATATGCATAACCTCTGATAATCAAAAACATTTAGTGTATCGCTGTGTATTATACAGGATTTATATAGCGTCAACAGTTTACACAGAGCTTTACAATATAAGGGGGGACAGTACAATTACAATACAATTCAATACAGGAGGAGTAGAAGGGCGCCCTGCTCATGGAGCTTACAATCTAAAGGAAGGGGGAGATGGTACAAAAGGTAATGGCTGCAGGGGATGATCTGATGGTGGTGACTTGAGTACAGTTCTTGGGTGGAAGTGGGTTAGGCTTCCCTGAATAAGAAGTCCTGGAGGTGAGAACATGAGAGCAGGAGTGGAGAGGATGATTTGGGCGATATCTGCAGATGAGGTTGGTGATGTAGCTGGGGGGCAATGTTGTGGATGTAGCACACTTGTATTGCTGAATGGATGTTTAATAGCTCAGCTTGCTGGAAATTAGTCTGATAGGGAACATGAGACATTAGAGCTTACTGTCTAATAGAGAACAGAAGTAGAAAGGTCCTGTTTATATTACAATCTAATTTGGACAAAGCGACATGCGAGTCCTGCTTACTATACAATTTAATCCAGATGAGGTATCAGGGTTTTGCACACTATATAGTCTAAACCAGACCAGGAAGTATGAGGGTCTTGTTTGGTATACAATCTTATAGGGATCAGGTGGGCCCTTCTCACCTATACAGTCTGATTGTGACCAAAAGGTATGAGGTTTCGGGTTTGTTACAGTATCTCACAAAAGTGAGTACACCCCTCACATTTTTGTAAATATTTTATTCTGTCTTTTCATGTGACAACACTGAAGTAATTACACTTTGCCTTAATGTAAAGTAGTGAGTGTACAGCTTGTATAACAGTGTAAATTTGCTGTCCCCTCAAAATAACGCAACACACAGCCATTAAAGCGGGGTTCCACCCTAAAGTGGAACTTCCGCTGATCGAAACCATCCCCCCCTCTGGTGTCACAATTGGCACCTTTCGGGGGGGGGGGGGGAGTGCAGATACCTGTCAAAGACAGGTATTTACACCCACTTCCGGGCATAGACTCCCACGGGAGTCTATGCCTCTTCCTGTCCCTGCACGCTGTCTGCTGGGACACACACGGGTCCCAGAGACAGCGCGGACAATTCCTATTGCGCTGCGCAACTCGCGCATGCACAGTAGGGAAACGGGAAGTGAAGCCGCAACGCTTCACTTCCTGATTCCCTCACCTAGAATGGTGGTGGCAGCAGCTGAGAGCCGATCGATCGGCCTCGGCTGCCGACATCGCTGGACCCTGGGACAGGTGAGTGTTCATTTATTAAAAGTCAGCAGCTGCAGTTTTTGTAGCTGCTGGCTTTTAATATTTTTTTTTCACAGTAAAATCCCTCTTTAATATCTCTAAACCACTGGCAACAAAAGTGAGTACACCCCTAAGTAAAATTGTCCAAATTGGGCCCAATTAGCCATTTTTCCTCCAGTGTCATGTTCTTAGTGTTACAAGGTCTGTTAAATTTGGTGTTATTGCTCTCACTCTTACTGGTCATTGGAAGTTCAACATGGCACCTCATGGCGAAGAACTCTGAGGATCTATAAAAAAGAATTGTTTCTTTACATACAGATGGCCTAGGCTATAAGGACATTCCCAATACTCTGAAACTGAGCTGCAGCACAGTGGCCAAGACCATACAGCAGTTTAAAAGGAAAAGTTCCACAGGCCTTGCCATAGTCAACCAAAGAAGTTGAGTGCACGTACTTAGCATCATATCCAAAGGTTGTCTTTGGGAAATAGAGGTATGAGTGCTGCCAGCATTGCTGCAGAGGTTGAAGGAGTGGGGGGGTCAGCCTGTTGGTGCTCAGACCATATGCCGCATACTGCATCAAATTGGTTTGCGTGGCTGTCGTCCCAGAAGGATGATGTACAAGAAAGCCTGCAAACCGTTTTCTGAAGGCAAGCAGACACATGACATGTTTTACTGGAACCTCGTCCTGTGTTCTGATCAGATCAAGATAAACATATGTGGTTCAGGTGGTGTCAAGCATGTGTGGCGGCAACCAGGTGAGGAGTACAAAGACAAGTGTGTCTTGCCTACAGTCAAGTATGGTGGTGGGAGTGTCGTGGTCTGGGGCTGCATGAGTGCTGCGGGACTGGGGAGCTACAGTTCACTGAGAGAACCATGAACGCCAACATGTACGGTGACATGCTGAAGCAGAGCATGATCCCCTCACTTCAGAGACTGGACCACAGGGCAGTATCGATGACGACCCCAAACACACCTCCAAGACGACCACTGCCTTGCTAATGAAGCTGAGGGTAAAGGTGATGGACTGGCCAAGCATGTCTCCAGACCTAAACCCTATTGAGCATCTGTGGGGCTTTCTCAAACAGGAGGTGGAGGTGCGCAAGGTCTCCAACATCCACCAGCTCCGTGATGTCTTCATGGAGGAGGGGGAAGAGGACTCCAGTGACAACCTGTGATGCTCTGGTGAATTCCATGCCCAAGAGGGTTAAGGCAGTGCTGGAAAATAATGGTGGCCACACAAAATATTGACACTTTGTGACCAATTTGGGCATTTTCACTTAGGGGTGTACTCACTTTTGTTGTCAGCGGTTTAGAAATTGAATGTGTGTTAAGGTATTTTGAGGAGACAGAATATTTACACTGTTATACAAGCTGTACACTCACTACTCTACATTGTAGCAAAGTGTAATTTATTCAGTGTTATCACATGAAAAGATGGAATAAAATATTTACAAAAATGTGAGGGGTGTACTCACTCTTGTGAGATACTGTATACATCCTAAAAGGGGGGTTGAGGATCCTGATCCTTATGCAATTCAGTAGAAATCGGGAGGTTTAACTCTCCTTGTTATGTAATCTAATGGAGATAAAGAGGTTTGAGGGTCCTGCTTATAATGAAATCCAATGTGGATTGGTACGTATGAAGGTCCAAATGCATTCTAATAGAAATCAGGAAGTTTCAGGGTCCTGCTCGTTATGCAGTCTAAAAAAAGATCAGAAGGTTCGAGTGACCTGCTCGTTATGTAATCTAATGTGGATCAGGAGGTATGAGGCTCCTGCTCAATATACAGCCTAAATGGTGCTAGAAGGCATTTAGGCTCCTGCCCATTATAAAATCGAATCTGGTGTTGGAATTATTAGTGTCATGCTTATTATACAGCCAGTTGGGATTGGGAGGTTTCTACTCTTTATCCAAATCTAATGCGGAGCAAGAGGTATGTTACTCCTGCATATTATACAGTCTAATTTGAAGCAGGGTTTTTCTTACTGCATTATCCAATATGGAACTGGTGGCATGGGAGACCTGTTCATTATATAGTCTAATTGAGAGCAGGAAGTATGAGAGTCCTGCTTATTATACAGTCTAATGGGAAGCAGGAAGTATGAGGGTCCTGCAGATTATTCAATTCAGTTTTGGAGCAGGAGGTATGGGGATCATTAGACAGAACACATCACAGGCAAGGTAAAGTGAGCTCAGTGCCATGTGATTGCTGTGATAACACACAGCCATCCCTCTCCTTCCTTTCACAGTGGCAGAGGGTGGAAGTGAGATTATGCTACAGTGACTAAGTTGCATTTTAGTGAGTAAACACAAGGGAAAGGCAGGAAGAGGGGCATGATGGCAGATACAGCAGATGCACTTGTGACACCTTGGCAATAATCTATCATGATCATTGCATTTGTTCTACTGAAAATCTTATCTTGTCAATGATCAGGGCCAAGATCTTTCCAGTCATAGCTCTAGATTGGACGTCTGGCTCTCTTGTCTGTACATATGCGCAGACTTTTATGGCTTAAGAACTGGTCAGCCGCTAGGGCCAGAGGCAGGCCACAAAGGCCAGGGCCAGAAAAGACCCTGGGTCCAAATTTCTTCTAAACCCAGCACCAAGCCCTTCTTTTGAGGGGACGCCCCCACTCCATTGGGTGGGGGGGAAGGCGGCTGCACTTTGTGGACATTTGGTAAACAAGAATTCGGGACGAGTGGGTCACCTCAATTATATCTCACTGTTACAAGCTGGAGTTACTGGGGGTTCTCCCTCAGAGGTTTTTAAGATCCAGCATTCGCTCGGATCCTCCAAAACAAAACGTATTGCTTCAGGCACTACATCATCTAGAGCAGGGATATGTAATTAGCGGACCTCCAGCTGTTGCTAAACTACAAGTCCCATCATGCCCCTGCCTCTGGGTGTCATGCTTGTGGCTCTCAGAGTCTTGCTGTGCCTCATGGGACTTGTAGTTCTGCAACAGCTGGAGGTCCGCTAATTGCATATCCCTGATCTAGAGCATCAAGGAGTGATTGTAGAGGTTCCTGTATTCGAAAGGGGCACAGGGTTTTACTCAAACCTGTTTACGATTCAGAAACCAAACGGGGGACACAAGGCCCATTTTGGACCTAAGGTCCCTAAACAAGTATCTATTGATAGTCCTTTTGAATGGAGTCTGTCTGCTCAGTAGTAACCTCACTCCAGAGGTGGAGACTTTTTAGCATCCATCAATATAAAGGACGAGTACTTGCACGTACCTATCTTTCAGCCTCATCTGAGGTTCCTACGCTTGCAGAAGAGGAACATCATTTTCAGTTTGTGGCTCTACCTTTCTACCTTTCTACCTTTCGGTCTTGCTACAGCTCTCTGGGTGTTCACAGAGGTCCTAGCACCAGTACTGGGTCTTTTAAGGGCCCAAGGGATCCTGGTGCTCGGGTATCTGGACGACCTCCTGCTCAGAGATCACTCAGTACAGACTCTAGAACAGAGCATAATATACACCATGCAGTATTTGAAAAGCTTAGGCTGGATCATAAATACTGAAAAGTCAGCCTTGAGACCGGCTTAAAGTCTAAGGTATTTAGGCCTGATCCTAAACACTGTTCAAGCAAGAGTGTTCTTGACACTCATAAGGCTCTGTGCCCTGAAGGATCAGGTGTGTCAGATAAGGGGCACCAGGCAACCCTCCATTCGGCTCTGTATGAGCCTTCTAGGGAGGATGGTATCCTCCTTTGAAGCAGTGCCCCTATGCCCATTTCCATTCCAGGCCTTTACAACAAGAAATCTTGTTGGCTTGGAATAGAGGAAGAAAGGCCCTGGATTATCCAATGTGCTCATCTCCTCAGGCATGCTTAAGCCTAAACTGGTGCTTGCAGGATCAAAACCTGTGAAAGGGAAAATCCTTTCTCCTTGTAACTGGGAGAGTACTGACTACAGATGCCAGTCTCTCAGGCTGGGGAGTGACCCTAGACGGGCTCACAGCTCAGGGGAAATGGTCAGGGACAGAACCTGCCCATCAACATCCTAGAATTACAGGCAGTACGTCTGGCCCTGTGGTCCTGGACAGTGGAGCTTCAGGACTGCCCCATATGGGTGCAGTCCAACAACGCCACGGCAGTGGCCTATATAAACCACCAAGGCGGTATAGTCGTTCAGCGCTAAAGGAGGTGAATTGCATACAAGCCTGGGCAGAGGGACATGTGCCAATAATATTGGCAGTCCATATCCTGGGAGTAGAGAACTGGAAGGCAGGTTATCTCAACCACCAGTAAATCTGCCCAGTGGAATAGTCCCTACACCCCAAGGTTTTCCAGGAAATTTGCCAATGTTGGGGATGGCCAGAGGTCGACCTACTGGCATCCAGTTTCAGCAACAAGCTACACCAGGTTGTGTCTCGAATAAGAGATCCACTGGCAATTGGAGCAGATGCTCTGATAGTTGCATGGAGCCATTACTCCCTGGTTTATGCTTTCCCTCCAATCCCTCTCCTTCCACATTTGTTGCGCAGGATTCGGAAAGAGGGGGTTCCAGTCATTCTGGTCGTTCCAAGCCGGCCCAGAAGGCCCTGGTTCCCAGATTGACAATAGACAGGCCATGGGCGCTTCCACATCGCCCCAATCTACTGTCTCAAGGTCCTATATTCCAACCCAAATTTACAGTCTCTAAATTGAACACCCTGGCTTCAATAGCCCTGCTGTCAAAGGACCATGGCATCTTGGGACCAGTGGTGTCTACTCTAGTGAATGCTAGAAAGCTGTCACTAGGAAGATTTATCGTAAGGTCACGAAGACTTATATTGCTTGGTGTGAAGCCAGAAAATGGCATCCTTGGAAATATGTGATTGGGAGAATTCTCTATTTTCTACAGGCAGCTGTGGAAATCAAATTGGAAGAATGCTGATAGGGCCAAAACCTGACCTCTGTACTCAAAGCCAAAGATCTTTAGGCTTCCATTCACTGATCCGAACCTTTTGTGCAAGGGGCAACTCCCTTGTCCCCCCCCCCCATTGGGTCACCTATGTGTCCTTGGGACTTGAACTTGGTGCTGTCTGTGTTACAGAAACACTCAATTGAACCTATTAAGGAAATTCCATTAGACTTGCTTTCACACAGGCTAGCCTTCCTGATGCCTATCACCTCGGCTAGAAGGGTGTCGGAGTTGGCAGTCCTTTCATGCAGCGAACCATACGTGATCCTTCACCATGACAGAGTCGTGTTACAACCTGTTCCATCCTTTTTGCCAAAAGTGGTGTTGGCCTTTCATTTAAATTTAGGACATTATTTTGCCTTCTTTTTTCTCTCAGCCTCGTTCTGTGGATGAGAGACGACTGCATTCTTTGGACATTGTCCGGGCAGTTAAGGTTCATCTGTCTAGATCTGTGGAGATCCGAGGATCAGACTTTGTTTTACCAAAAGGATCCAAGAAGGGGCAAGCAGCTTCCAAAGCTTCTATTGCAAATTGGGTCCATCAATAAGTCATTCAGGCCTACGGTCTGAAACATAATGCTCCTCCCTTTAGGGTGAGAGCTTATTCTACCAGGGGTGTAGGAACCTCCTGGGCTTTTTGCCATCGGGTATCTGTGGCTCAGATTTGTAAGGCTGCTACCTGGTCTTCGGTGCATACATTCACAAAATTTTATCAAGTGGATGTTCGTGCAGCCGAGGATTCAGCTTTCGGCCGCAGTGTACTGCGGGCTGCCGTATAAGTTCTGATGGCTATTGTTTGGCAGGGTGTCTCCCTCCCCTCAAGGCTATTTCTCTGGGACGTCTCGGCAGGTAAGATCCCTCCCCTCTAGTTTTGTAGCAAGCACTAAAGCCTCAAAAAAGTGCTTCCAGTATGGGAGGGGGTTATATAGGGGATCACTTCCTGTCTGTAGACCTTTGGTCTACCAGTGTCCATTCACCTAATGATGGCGTATAACCCAGCAGGTAATGAATATGAGCCCGACACTGTGTCCCATGATGTACTTAAAGAAAAGCATTTTACAGGTAAGTATGATGTAAAAATCCTATTTTTTGAGCAAAGTGATTTCTGTCTTCTACCTTAATGAAGATATTGCGTTTCCTTCCCTGTGGCCAAGCACCAGTCGACCCTAAGGATGTGTCTCTTCATTGCCTGGATGTGATGAGTGCCTTCATTGTTTACCTTTCTGTCACTGCTTCCTTTTAGGTAGACCAATTACCTTTTCACCAGAAAGTCCTTAAAGCGGTTCTCCAGCTTCCAGATCCACTATTTTGAACTGGATTCAATACGTTTTTGTGCAGGCCTATGAATTGCAAGAAAAAGTGCCTCCATTTTCTATTAAAGTCCACTCCACTAGGGCATTGAGTGTTACCTGGGGTTTTCCTCATCAAGCCTCGGTGTTTACAGATTTGCAAATCTGCGACTTGGTCTTCTGTACATACTTGCACCAGCAGATCCTAGTTTTGTATAAGAGGTTTTGCAAGCTGCTATTTATTGCCAGTGGTTTGCTTTTTATTTTGATGTTTCTTGTTGGGCTGTTTTGCCTGTGTTGTCTTTAGTGCATTCGTCCCTCAATTTGCTGCTTTTGGGCATTCTTGGGTTTCTTTCTGTCAAGCTGTGTCCCTTTAATGAACAATAGAGAAGATAAAGACTGAACGTCTTTTACCTGAGCCTGATCGCAATCCAGTGATTTACACGAGAGCATCTGCCTGCCCGGGGCTCTGCCACCTCCTTGGCTGAGAGAGCAGCCATTGGCTGCCGCTGCTGTCAATCACAGCCAGTCGGGGGGGGGGGGGGGGGGGCAGGGCCAAGCCCCATTCATTCTGTTTTAGGGACAAGACTCGGAAGCGAGCATGCATGAATGCCCCCATTGCAGGTGTAATAATGCATTGTAATGGGGACACTTGGAGAAAAGGATGAGCCAGGAGCCTTTACCTTTGAATATCACTTAAAATTATTAAAGTCCATTGAGGGACACGGCTCCCTCCCCTCATATTCTTTTGTTCTTTTTTTTAACTGCTTGCTACAGCTGGGCAAGATTGGTTTGTTGCGGGAGTATAGCCTCTATGGGGTGGCCTTAAGTTTATATGCCTATTTCTCCTGTAGGTAGCAGTATAACCTAATGTTTCTTATTATCAGGCTGTGTCACAGTAGTTTCCAGAATGGACTAAAGAACATATGCAGTATGTAAGTCTAATTTCACTGTTCCCTGTTGCTGGAGCCACTGAGCTGTCTGCAGTTGAAGACTGGCTAGGAATTCTGCGCTCTCTACTTTCTACACCTGACCGCTTTCCAGCAACTGCTTTAATCGAGCGGCACTGGCATCGGTCATCCATTAAAGATCATTATAAACGTGCCCAGAAGGCAGCTCCAGCTCCTTTAATGCATCTTTCCGCTCGCGGCCCCGACAGGGCTGAAATTAGCAGTGATAATTAAAGTTGGCTTCTAGAGTTGAAGAAAGGAGCCCCCTCTCCTTCCCTCCCTCTCTGTTCTCCCTATTCCCCGGGATATGAAGAAAACGCACAGCTCCTCCTCACAGTGCTAGCCTCATTCTTGTCTACGTTCTTTTCTCAGGTTCTGTGATGATATCTCTAAAGAAAAACCTTAATTTTGGCCTTAGGAAGATTTTGCATGATCTTTGAAAGTCTGGTTCTCAACATCCTGTATCACAGATTTATTCCACTTTTTATATGGGCTTTCAGAGTTGGGTAAAATTATTTGGTGTCATTTTAGTAGTATATTTGACACATTTTCAGGTGTATTAAAGGAGACCACCTTCGAGAGAAAACCAGCCTCTTTTTTTTTTTTTTTTTTTTTTCACCTGAACTTCTGAGTTAAGGAAATCTAACATCTCATGTTCTAGGTTAGTGACTCAAAGTACTGAAGCCAGCGACACGCCAGTCCAGTCACCTGTCATTTTCAGGAGGAGGTCAGCAATGGCAGCCTCCACATTTTTTATGACAAGTCTCCTTTTAATAAAGCTGTCGTGAGCGAGATGTGCACTACTTTCACAAGTCAGACTTTAAAGGTGCTATAATGTCTACCTTCAGGAAAAATGCACATTATTATTACACAGGATTTATATAGCGCCGACAGTTTACGCAGCGCTTTACAACATTGGGGTAGACATTAGAATACAATACAATTCAAGACAAGGGGAATCGGAGGGCCCTGCTCGTTAGCGCTTACAATCTAGGAGGGAGGGTCAAGTTATACAAAAGGGTAATAGCTGTGGGGGATGAGCTAATGGAGACAATAGTGCAGTTGTTAGATGGAGGCAGGATAGGCTTCTCTGAAGAGGAAAGTTTTCAGGGATCGCCTAAAAGTGGATAAATTTGGAGACAGTCTTACAGATTGGGGTAGTGGGTTCCAGAGGATGGGCGAGGCTCGGGAGAAGTCCTGTAGGTGGATATGGGAGGAGATGATGAGGGAGCTAGAGAGCAGGAGGTCTTGGGAGGAACGAAGTGGGCAATTAGTTTGGTATTTTGAGACTAGATCCAGATGGGATATAAAATTGCAAGTTGCAAATTGTACATCCAGATGGGATATAAAATTGCAAGTTTTTTTTACAAATTACATATTATTAAAAGGTGGGTTGATGACCTCTAAAATGATAAAAACACTTAGGCCTGATTCACACTTGTGCAGGTTGCAGTTTGCATATTGCACGTGCATTTTGCGTTTTTTCAATAGACATTTTTAAACCATTGAATTCTACGTAACCAAAAACCAGAAAAAGAAAAAACCCGGCCCTTTCCATAAAATGCACAGATGTGAACTACATCCATAGGAAACCATGTTAAATAGACTGTAGTGTTTTTCTGCAAAACTGAAAACGCACTAAAAAATGCATAGGTGTGAACCAGGCCTTAGTTGAATCTGTCAGCAGCCCCCATACACCTTCCCCAGTATATAACTACATTTATGAACAAATATATTAATCTTTTTCAATGACCTATAGATGGACACAATGTAGGGAGATGTAATGTCCCCAAGCGTTTTGTAAGTTAAAGTGGAAGTAAACCCTTCTATCGTTTTCAGTCAAAGGAAGCTGCCATCTTGGCCTCTAATGATTCTTCAACTGCCATAATGCTGCACATGTGATCAGTTAAGAAACCAGCCATTGGATGGTTTGAAAGTTTGGTGGAGAGCACAACCAATGTGAAAGTCAGCATTTCCGGCATGCCGGGAATGTAAGTGTTTTTTGAAACTCGGTTTACTCCCGCTTTAACCTTCTTCATGCGTTCAAGGGGTGCAGAGGTAGTGTCTATATCGTCCAAGACAAAAAAAAAAAAGATTGCATATATGGTTGAGGACCCACAGAAAACTGACACAAGGGAACGGTGACAAGCCAGACGAGGAGACTCCCTGACGGTCCTGACTATGGGGCCCGGTGGCGACACATAAAGAATACCATAATTTGGTATTACCTCCAATACAGTACTAATGGAATGGAAGGTGGTCACTGCCTGGTTGGGGTGAGGATTGTCTCCATACTTGTGTGCCATCAAAACCCGTGGCATTCTGTCCTGTATTTGAGAAGTGGCTGTCCTGGTGGTTTCCGTCCCTTCAGTACTACAGTGGATATAAAAAGTCTACACACTCCTGGTAAATGTCAGGTTTCTGTGATGTACATTTTATAGGTCACATTAAAAGGTGGAAAAAGTTCAGAAATTATTTCTCTTTTTCTTATTTTACAACTCAGTTGAACAACAAACTGAAAACTTTTTTTTTTTGGGGGGGGCGGGGGGGGGGCGTAAAATTAAAAAACTAAAATAATGTGGTTGCATAAGTGTGCACACCCTCTTATAATTGCTGCTGTAGCTGTGTTCAGAATGAATCGATCACATTTAAGCTGACGTTAAGGTCCTGTTCACACTGAGGCAGCACGACTGCCTCAGGGGACCCGGATGCGACCACTGCGGCGACTTGCTTAACGACTTCTGTATAGAAGTCAATGCAAGTCGCCCTCAAAGTCATACAGGAACCTTTTTCTAAGTCAGAGGGACTTGTGTTGCTCCGATTAGAAAGGTTCCATTGCACAGAACGGGACGCTACTTGGCAGGCGGCTGTCCCCTGACAAGTCGTCCCAGTGTGAACCGACCCTAAATAGGAGTCAGTACACACCTGCCATCATTTAAAGTGCCTCTGATTAACCCCAAGTAACGTTCAGCTGTTCTAGTAGGTCTTTCCTGTATTCTTCATATGCTTGCATTATGGGGCAGAGTGGCAAGACAGAAGCCTTTTCTTACGAAGAAAAATATCCAGTTAAAGCGGGAGTCCGCCGGGAGTGCCCGTTATTTTATTTTATTTTTTTAAAGCCAGCAGCTAAAAATACTGCAGCTGCTGACTTTTAAAATGGTGACACTTACCTGTCCAGCGCGCCCGCGATGTCGGCCCCCAAAGCCGATCTCTCGATCGTCTCTCGGGTGCTGCCGCCGCCATCTTGGGTATGGGAATCAGGAAGTGGAGCCTTTCGGCTTTATTTCCCGGTTCCCTACTGCGCATGCGCGAGTCGCGCTGCGCAATAAGGACGGACCCCGCTGCCTCTGGGATCCGTGTGTTTCCCAGCAGGCAGCGGGGGACTTTCGGAAAGGGGCGTAATCAACGCCCCTTTCCGCAGAGCGCTATCCAGGAAGTGGGTGCAGATACCTGTACTGTACAGGTACCTGCACCCCCCTGAAAGATGCCAATTGTGGCGCCGGAGAGGGGGAGGATTCCAATGAGCGGAAGGTCCACTTTAGGGTGGACCTCCGCTTTAAGGCCAAATCTTGCAAAAACACATCTGAAGTCTCCCAAAAAGCATGTGGGAAAATGTTATTGCCAAAAAGTTCAACCTTGGTTTTATCAGACCATAATTTGAAAAAAAAAAGATATATTTTGGCTTAAAATCAACACTGCACAGCACCAACAAAAACACCATTCCCACAGTGAAGCATAATGGTGGCAGCATCATGCTTTTGGGCTGTTTTTCTTAAGCTGGAACAGGGGCCTTAGTTGAAGGTAAAGGGAATTATGAACGGTTCCAAATACCAGTCAATATTGGCACAAAACCTTCAGGCTTCTGCTAGAAAGCTGAACATAACGACCCAAAGCATACATCAAAATCAACAAAGGAATGAAAGAAAAACAAAAATTAAAGTAGGCCCAGCCAGAGCCAGACCTGAATCCGATTGAAAATCTGTGGGGTTATCTGAAGAGGGCTGTGCACAGGAGATGCCTTCACAATCTGACAGATTTGGAATGTTTTTGCAAAGAACAGTGGGCAAATATTGCCAAGTCAAGAAGTGTCATGATGATAGTCTTTTTGGGTATGAATCTGAGTGCTGTAATTAAACTAATACTTTGTTGAAGCACCTTTTTCATTTAAGGGTGTGCACACTTATGAAAAATAAAATAAAAATATGGTTGCATATTTACTTCCCTTCACCTAAAAGATTTCGGTTCAACTGAGTTGTACAGTTTGTAGGTCACATTAAAGGTGGAAAAAGTTCAGAAATGTATCTGTCCTTTTTTATTTTTATTTTTTATTTATTTTTTTACATCACAGAAACCTGACATTTTAACAGGGGCGTGTAGACTTTTTATATCCACTGTATGTTGTGGAGATACTGAATTATGGGTGGGATGACTTGCAACCTCTCTCTGTGTCGCCCCAGAGTCATGACTGTCGGGGAGTCGTCTTGTCTGGCTGGTCACCGTTCCCTTCTCTGTGTCTGTTCTCTGTGGGTCCTCAACCATACTGTACATGCAAAAAGTTTTATGTCTCCATCTATATGTCATTGGAAAAACTTAAAGGGGTTGTAAACCCTTTTTTAAATAAAAAACACAAACATGTCATTCTTGCCTCCACTGTGCAGATCGTTTGTGGCCCCCGATCATCGTCTTCATAGGATGCATTAAGGTGAAAAAACACGAGGGTTTACAACCCCTATGAACCTATATATTAAAAAAAATAGAACAAACTCCCCCCACAAAAGGGGTTTTTAGGCAGCAAGACAAATGTATGACAGAATAGTAAAAAAATGTTTAATATTTATTGCCATAGAACAATAACAATATGACACATAGGTAAAAACATGAGCTCCACCCAAACAGTTGAAAGGCTCCAAAAGAGCAATCAATAAAGACTGTATAAAAAATACAATAATAACAGTGGATGTGCAGAAACAGACACAACTATTACTGACACTGTGCAACTATAACAACAGTGAAGGTATAGTTCTAACGCGTTTCAACCCACTCAAGGGGTCTTCTTCAGAGAAATGGTCTGTTATAAAACAAAAACATAATAAGTATATACATCAAATGTTAAATAGGATTACCTAATATTTTATTATAATTTACCCGATGATCACACACAAGGGTCGTTCTAAGGGGGAACGCCGCTGAAATTATTTCTCGCTATCTCGTTGGATGTGCATCATCGGGTAAATTATAATAGAATATTAGGTACTCCTATTTAACATTTGATGTATATACTTATTATGTTTTTGTTTTATAACAGACCATTTCTCTGAAGAAGACCCCTTGAGTGGGTTGAAACGCGTTAGGACTATACCTTCACTGTTATAGTTGCACAGTGTCAGTAATAGTCGTGTCTGTTTCTGCACATCCACTGTTGTTGTTGTATTTTTTATACAGTCTTTGATTGCTCTTTTGGAGCCTTTCAACTGTTCGGGTGGAGCTCATGTTTTTACCTATGTGTCATATTGTTATTGTTCTATGGCAATAAATATTAAACATTTTTTTACTATTCTGTCATACATTTATTGTCTTGCTGCCTAAAAACCCCTTTTGTGGGGGAGTTTGTTCTATTTTTTCATATCCGTTTGGGGTGAGCAGCACTCTCCTAGCCCTTCGGGCAGTGTGTTCTTTTTTTAGTGTCATGAACCTATATATTAAACTGTGGAAGGTGTATGGGGTCTGCTGACTATGTGAGATTCATCCAATGCCGCGTAGACGCGACCGGACTTTCCGGCAGGCTAGGTCCGACGGTTTTCCTGATGGACTTTTCGGCGGAGTTCCAACGGACTTAACGGACTTGGCCCCACACGAACGGACTAAGTCCCTTTGAAAGTCCGTTAGTTTTGAACGTGATGTCATAAGACAGGACTAAAAAAGGAAGTTCAATAGCCAGTAGCCAATAGCTGCCCTTGCGTTTGTATTTGGTCCGTTGGACCAGCACACAGACTAACGGTTTTCCCGATAGGTATTGAGTCCGTCAGACAGATTTGAAACATGTTCTATTTCTAGGGCCGTCGTTTTTTTTTTAATGAAAAACAATCGGATTAGACCACGCCCGATTGGATTGTCCGTCGGACTTATTCCGTTGGACCTAGTCTGCCGGAAAGTCCGGTCGCGTGTACGCAGCATTAGAGTGCTCTTATTAAAATGTAGGTTGGTAACCCCCAAAATGATATGATTTTGTAATAAAACTTGGGATTTCAAAGTGCTGGATCACTCGAGAACAAATGAAAACATATACGAAGTTATTCGAGGCGTTCTATAAAGTACACAGAATGTTTAGGAAAGGACCGTTTTTGTTTTCTTTTTGCTATCTCTGTGTACATGTACCATTGTTTTGTAATTATCTATGCATAACAATTTACTTGCTCACATGTGTGGCTTGAAATACTTAATAAACTTTCTTGAAAAAAAACTTGGGATTTTATATCTGTCCTTGATATGTTTTTTTCCTGAGGGTAGACATTATAGTACCTTTAAAGTCCCACCTATCCATTTTTTTTTTTTTTTTTTTGCTATTGTGTAACAATTGGGATGTGCTGCTGAGGTAATCAGTTATACCCATTCTTTGCCTTTGTGCTTTCATAAGTCGTTAACACAAATTCAATCCAATTCTTTGACAGCGCAGAAAAAAGCTGAAAGGAGAATAAAGGATAAGTTCACCTTTTAACAAAAAATAAATGCACATTTTTTTTTGCAGGTAAAAAACTGAAGAGGATGGATCCCATGAAGCAGCACATCAATGTAGACCCACTAGTATAGGAATAAATGTCTCAGCCTGGGCTCCCGCCAGGCCAGGCTTCCAATGCGTTTCACTCTGCCCTCACTTGGAGCTTAAAGCGGGATTCCACCCTAAAGTGGAACCTCCGCTGATCGGAACCCCCCCCCCCCCTCCGGTGTCACAATTGACACCTTTCAGGGGGGAGGGGGGTGGAGATACCTGTCAAAGACAGGTATTTTCACCCACTTCCGGGCATAGACTCCCACGGGAGTCTACGCCATTTCCTACCCTGCCGCGCTGTCTGCTGGGACACACACGGGTCCCAGTGACAGCGCGGAGATCTCCTATTGCGCGGCTCGCGCATGCGCAGTAGGGAACCGGGAAGTGAAGCCGATTCGCTTCACTTCCTGATTCCCTCACCTCGAATGGCGGCGGCAGCAGCCGAGGCCCGATCAGCCTCGGCTGCCGGCATCGCTGGAACCCGGGACAGGTGAGTGTCCATTTATTAAAAGTCAGCAGCTGTAGTATTTATAGCTGCTGGCTTTTAATATTTTTTTTTGGGCGGAATCCCTCTTTAATCATGGAGATCCAAAACAAAAAAATTGTAAATGCAAATTTTTAAATTATTTTTGGAGTCTGTAAAGCATTGCCCAGCGATCAGCAGATCTCTGGTACCATGCAGGAATCCTGCAGACCCGTCAGTTTTTTTTTGTTTGCTCGTACCTGGTACGGGAAAGCAGATACTGACAGGAAGCAGGAAGAATTGATGAACTACCACAGAGCTCAACAGTGCCATGGCAGTTCATTGAGAACTACAAGCTGTCAAGACTTGTAGTTTTACCATCCGCAGAGCACTGTGAATGAATGATGTGGGCAGAGCCCCGCAGGGCCACATTTCAAAGAGTGTCAGTGGGCGCCTGTAGAAGATGCCCCACCTGCTGTGACTGGGGGGGCTGCAGTTGCTGGAACATGTTACATGTTCTTCCATTCGTATTTAGGGTAAAACATGTAACATGTTCCAAAAAAGGTGAACTTGTCTTTTAAACAGAGAAAATAATAAATGTAAAGGAAAAAAAAAAATCTGATTATATTTCACTTTTGATTTTGCTTTGCGAGTCCTGTTGAACCTGAATTTACTGTGTTTCTATGTAGGTTTGTATCTGTTCTAAAAAAAATATATATATATATATAAAATAGAGATGAGTAAATTATTTAGAAGTGTTTTGATGTCTTCAGCTGCCTTACAATATAAATCATCACGGATATTGGGGTGTTAACAGTGATTCATTCAGGCCTGGCGTCTGGCATTAGCACAGCATTCTGGGTTAAGAGCAGCAGCCAGCGTTACCAGCACCACTAAAGTAATTTAAGGCCATGTGATTTCCAGCACTGCTCCTTCCTGTTACTGATAATGTGATTAATCTTGTAAGGCCTATAAAGAAAGTTTTTACCACTTACACTGTCAAGAGCCCATTCCTGGAGTGCTACATAACTCGGAAGATGTTCATTCCCTTTTTCTACATCCCTCGCAAGGATGCTCCCCGGGGGTCTTTTAAAAAAGAACAGTACATTGTTTAGATTGAAGCTAAAAAAAATATAAGCTTTATCTCAGAAGTAAAAAAAAAAAAAATATAAAAAGTTTTGGTAAATTTTCCTATCTCAAAGGTCGAATGTACAGCAATATTAGGTTTCAATTAAGGTCATTCTGGGGCCAGTGTGCTTTGTGATGTCAGCGCATGGCAAACGCATCACAGATATGTCAGATTGCTTTTAAATTCCCCATTTTACATTAACCCTAAATTTCATATACATGTGAAAGAATTTAAAATGTTACTATTTGCGTGCGACTAAGCCTCCTCGGTATGGTATCTCTGTCAATAGTGGGGACAGGCACAGCACTCCTTCCACTGATTAGGAATATGACAGTTTTTACTGCTGACTTGATCTTTGTGGGTCTAGGTCAGTGATGGTGAACCTTGGCACCCCAAATGTTTTGGAACTACATTTCCCATGATGCTCAACTACACCGCAGAGTGCATGAGCATCATGGGAAATGTAGTTCCAAAACATCTGGGTTGTCAAGGTTCACCATCACTGGTCTAGGATCAAGAGTTGTCTTCCACAGTCTGACTTCACTACATCACCTGACTTGATTGGCTGCAAGCTTGTTGCTGGCCAGGGGCTTCCTAGGTAGAGTAGCAAGGATTAGGATGACAGGCCCAATCTCTTAGGTTCTTTGTAGTGTGGGACAGGGACAGACACATAGCAATTCTAAGCCCTTGTACACACGATCTGAGATTCTGACGGAATGTGTCCGATCGGAGCGTTTTGTCGGATATTCCGACTGTGTGTGGTCTGCATCGGACTGTTTCCGTCGGAATATCCGTCGGACCAAATTTTCCAACTTGCCGGAAATATTTTCCGACAAAATGCTCCTATCGGACATACTCCAATCATGTGTAGAGCATTTTCATCGGACCAAGTGCCACACATGCTCAGATCAAATTCCTACATCAAAGCTATTGGCTACTAGCCTGAACGTAGTCCCATCGTAACGAAATTACGTCATCACGTTCTGAAAGATCTGATTTTTCGACAAATTTGTCCGACCGTGTGTATGCAACAGTTTCGGACAAGATCCGTCGGACAAAATCTGACGGATTTGGTTGTCGGAATCTCCGACCCGTGTGTACAAGGGCTAAGTGTCTGGTTTTAGGAGGAACTTTGACTTTACAGTCCCAAGGTCCCCTTTTCACATTTACTGCTTGTAACTTAGGCTGGATACACACGGATCAAAATTCAGCTGGTTCATCAGGAACCCTGTGTGTAGCCCTCTCGATTAGACAGAAGCTGATCACTAGATCAGCTTCTATCAAACAGGACTGCTGGAAACCCCCTTTTTGATCAGTGGCTTACAACAACCAATCGGCTGCAGCCCTGATCAGTGTATTCTGACGGCAGAGAGTCCCAGCTGTCAAAATAAAGTGTCCTAGCAGAGAGATTCCTGCGTCCACCTAATTTGTGTGGATGCAGAAATGTTGGTTTTTTTGTTCGTTCAGCCTACTGGCAGAATGAAAAAAAGAAAAAAAACTGCGTGTACCCAGCTTTAATTGTACCTTAATTTGATTTTAACTTTCTCATTGATCGCTCAGCTCACAGTAGCTTCTGGAGAGGCTATGCATGCATGGGTAGTGTGTATTTTTTTTTTCCTCAGCCCTGACCTCATATTGCCAAGTTAATGTTGATATCTAAATGGAATGTATGGGTAGCTGTCCATGGGGTCTTACCTCTGCTTCCTGGCAGATATCTAAACTCTATATCCCTTCAAGATCACTTCCCTCAGTGCTTGAAATAATGGACAGTCAGATGTAATCATGGATTTTGTTATCCCTAGCAGAATCACACAGAATCTTTTGCTTACTAAATGTGGCCTTACACTTGGAATTCTAATTGAATTAATATTTTATTACAGGACGGTGAGGTCTACTGTATCGATGCTCGATTTTATGGAAACATTAGTCGCTTCATCAACCATCTCTGTGAACCCAACCTTCTTCCTGTCCGCGTATTCATGTCCCACCAAGACCTGCGTTTCCCGCGGATCGCCTTGTTCAGCAGTCGACAGATCTGTTCCGGAGAGGAGATTGGGTGAGTACCTTGTGAGACCTGGCCTCATAAAATCAAGTTTCTCAAATACTGAGCAAGAGCTGGCAACATATTTGCATTCTAAATAAACCCATTTTAGTACCTAGCGTCAGAGATGGAGGCCAGTTGTCTGTCGCACCTAACTCTCCCACACCCTAAAGTACCCTCGCTGCCATGGCAGTCAGCAGACATGACGGAGCCTGTAGCGTTAACTGGCCATACACTGTTAGATCTCTCTTAAATCAATAGAATCTCTGCTGCCAGCTACTCTATTCATGCAGCTGCAGCACCCACAGCTGACTAAGTACCCAAGCAGTAACTACATCTGATAGACTGAGCCAAGTGAAAACAGTGACTGCATCCTGTTTTTAAAAGGATACTGTTGAGCCGTGAGGTGCTGTCAAGGCCACCCACAGCTTGAAACCCAGCCAAAGGAACCGGAATCGGGCAAAATTCAAGATGTATATGGCAAGCTTAAGCTTGAAATGAGGCTTCCAGTGTTTAATACAGTGAGAGGGAAAAAAGTATTCGATCCCCTGCTGTTTTTTGTATGTTTTCCCACTGACAAATGATCAGTCTATAATTTTAATGGTCGGTTTATTTTAACAGTGAGAGACAGAATAATAAAAAAATAAAAAAATCCAGAAAACGCATTTCAAAAAAGTTATAAATTGATTTGCATTTTAATGAGTGAAATAAGTGACCCCTTCGCAAAACATAACTTAGTACTTGGTGGCAAAACCCTTCTTGGCAGTCAGAAGTCAGACGTTTCTTGTAGTTGGCCACCAGGTTTGCACACACCTCGGGAGGGATTTTGTCCCGCTCCTCTTTGCAGATCCTCTCCAAGTCATTAAGGATTCGAGGCTGACGTCGGCTCCCTCCACGTATTTTATATGGGATTAAGGTCTGGAGACTGGCTAGGCCACTCCAGGACCTTAATATGCTTCTTCTTGAGTCACTCCTTTGTTGCCTTGGCTGTATTTTGTGGCATTGTCATGCTGGAATACCCATGCACGACCCATTTTCAATGCCCTGGCTGATGGAAGGAGGTTCTCATCCAAGATTTGACAATATATGGGCCCCGCCCATCGTCCTTTTGATGCGGTGAAGTTGTCCTGTCCCCTTAGCAGAAAAAAAACGCCTCCAAAGCATAACGTTTCCACCTCCATGTTTTAATGGTGGGGGATGGTGTTTTTGGGGTCATAGGCAGCATTCCTCCTCCTCCTCCAAACAAAGCTCTTTGGAATCGACTCAACTCACTGTATTTTGGTCTCATCTGACTACAACACTTTCACCCAGTTCTCCTCTGAATCATTCAGATGTTTATTAGCAAACTTCAAACGGGCCATTACATGTGCTTTCTTGAGCAGGGTGACCTTGTGGGCGCTGCAGGATTTTAGTCCTTCACTGCGTAGTGTGTTACCAATTGTTTTCTTTATGACTATGGTCCCAGCTGCCTTTTGTACGGGTAACAAGCTGAGATTAGGATCACTTTCTTTACGAGAGTGCTCCTAATCTCAGCTCATTACCTGTATAAGACACCTGGGAGCCAGAAATCTTGCTGATTGATACCGGATCAAATCCTTTTAAATCGATTTGCATTTGTGAAATACGTGAAATAACGCTGGATTTTTTTTTTGTTCTTTCTCTCACTGTTAAAATAAACCCATTAAAATTATAGACTGAACAATTCTTTTTTTTTTTTTTTTTTTTCCCTCACTGTAAAACGTTCACTAGTGCAAGAACAAATACTTCATCTACATTCCATACTACTTCTACATTCTCCAGCCTGTTCTGACCAGCATTTTGTTTGCTCTTTTTTTCCCCTTCCTACCTTATCTAGAAGTGCTTCTTTTGGTGACTATAAACCGCAACAATGACTACTTGTTTGTTCTCTAGCCAGACTTCTCCTTATGTCCTGTCCTGGTCACATTGGTTGCTGGGAGGGAAAACCTCTGCATCCAGGGCACAAATCGTAAAAAAAAATAAAAAAAATAAAAATAAAGAATCAGCAACTCTTGATTGAAAACTAGAGGTAAGAAAGGTTTTGTCATGGCATCCCACCCTTACATGAAAAAGAACAGCAGGCTAATGAATTGCATTATATTCTCTCTTTGTAGAGATTTGCAGGGCTAGGAAGCAAGATAGCTCACAAACTTTGTCACCAGAGATCTCTAGATGTAAAGACCTCTGTAAGCAGCCAGAATTGGTTATTAGCCCCCATAACCAGCCAGATGCAGAACAGTTCTGGATTGCAGAATTTCCCCCGAAGATCTCTGGATTGGGGGCACAGTATTATTAATGAATAAAATTAAAATAACTCCAGGATGAAAGTAAGTTTATTGTCATTCATAAGTACCAAAGCAGTCTGAGTCCTTAGTCCATTAAAAAAAAAAAAAAAAAAGCCAACGCCTAATAATTCGCTAATGTGGATCTCTCATCACACTAAAGCAGTGTTTCTCAATTCCAGTCCTCATGGCCCACTAACAGGTCATGTTTTCAGGCTTTCCATTATTTTGCACAGGTGATTTGATCAGTTTCACTGCCTTAGTAATTACCCCAGCTGTTTCATCTGAGGGAAATCCTGAAAACATGACCTGTTAGTGGGCCATGAGGACTGGAATTGAGAAACACTGCACTAAAGTGTGCCCCATGTTAGCGCACCAATCCTCCGGGCACACAGGAAGGAAAATGTAATTATGAATCCAAAAGTGTGCTGCCACTAGTGACTTCATGAAACATCCAAGCTTTTATCAAATCTCATTAAAACAGAGAGGGCTCTGGCAGCCGTATTTAAACACATTGGGGGTGCCGTTAGATGGCGGATGGTACAGATCTGTTACAATCTATCCTCAAAGCAGAAGCTCAAACTCAAAGAAGTTCCATGTGCTGACAAACTTTTGTTGCCTTGGCTTTGTGAACAGAAAAAAGTGTACAAGACTTGGAGCTTTGCCCACTCACAAAGGGAAAAAAATTTAAGTGGTTCTGCACCTAAAAAAATATTAAAAGCCAGCAGCTACTAATATTGCAGCTGCTGACTTTTAATAAATGGACACTTATCTGTCCCAGGGTCCCGCGATGTCGGCGGCAGATGACGAGCGATTGCTCGTCTCTCTGCTGCCCCCGCCGCCATCCTCTGTCAGGGAATCGGGAAGTGAAGCATTGCGGCTTCACTGCCCGGTTCCCTACTGCGCATGCGCGAGTCGACCTGCATGTCTCTTCTGGTCCCCGCTGTGTCCTGGGAACTGTGTTTCCCAGAACACAACGGGGGGGCGGGGCATCTGCAGGGGTCTGCGGCGGTCTGTCCCGGAAGTGGGTGCAGTTATCTGGATTATCCAGGTAACTGCACCCCCCTCCCCCCTGAAAGGTGCTGATTGTGGCACTGGAGGGGGGGAGGGATCAGATTAGCGGAACTTCCCCTTTTGGGTGGAGAACCGCTTTAAAAAAAAAAAAAAGGTGCTAGTGGGTAAAAAGTGCCTTAGCCAGAAAAGCATACAACACTTCAGGTAGTGACAGAGCTTGCCCACCTCCCTCCTGCTTTGGACAAATTCCTATTGGCCACAAGGCAGCCATCCAGAGTGATGAACTGATAAGAATATGAGGCTGGAAGGGGTGTAGGCTTGCTTCCTCTTGGCTGTAGCAGTAGGAAATGAGATGTACTGAAGGTTTGTTTAACATTAAGGCCTCATGCACACGGACGTTTTTACAGACGCTTTTTTTTTTAAACTTTTTTTGCAGCTTAAAAACGCCTGTCCATGTTAGTCTATGGCTTCATGCCCACCTAGGCATTTTTGAGCTGCAAATGGCATAGGTGTTTTTAAGCTGTAAAAAAAAAAAAAAAAAAAAAACCCAGGACCAGTGCGTTCCGTGGCACGGAGCTAGAGCTGTAAAAACGCGAATCGCGGAAAAACGTGCATAAACACATAACATTTTCTTTGTTTTCTGTGGCATTGTGGGAAATTTGGGAGTGCTATAGCCAAGAAATGTTTCTTTAAAAAAAATGCTACTTAACGCTAACGTGCAAAAACGCCAATGCAAAACGTGGTAAAAATCGAGTTTTTTTTTTTAACGCCGATTTTTCCAGGTGTCAGAGCTAGCTTTGCAGCCAGTTTTTTTTAAAACGTCCGTGTGCATGAGCACTTAGCTGCGTGGAGGTTATGCCTGTTTTTTTTGTTTCCATTTATTTATTTTTGTTAAGTCTATACGGTTTTTAGTAAAAAAATATTTATGTGAAGCCAAAGAAATTATTTTTATGAATTTTTCAATGCAACCACTATCCAATCGCATTCTCACACATATTTAAGTCTATAAACTTTAGAATTTCTGCTATTTTTTTTTTTATTTTTTTTTTTTACTGATCTTTTATTTATTTTTTTCCCTTTCTGCAGGTTTGATTATGGTGACCGTTTTTGGGACATTAAAGGCAAACTGTTCAGCTGCCGCTGTGGTTCTCCCAAATGCAAACACCCTCTGCTGAAACCTACCCCACCATGCCAGCCTGCCACCCCAGCTGAGGCACCACAAGAAAATGGGCTGCCTGACACCAGCTCCTCTGGCCTGCTCAGCCACTCTTGAAAAAAAAATGTGGACCTATTCCTTTTTTTAATTTTACTTATTTTGTTTTTTGCCAAGTTTAATATAGCGCTAAAAATCTGGATCCTGGGTCTCTGACAGGCAGGGGGTTATTTAAAGTGCATGTCTTCTGGCCCAATTTTTTTTTCTTTACTAGGTGGAGAAGGATTAGAACCCTTTTTTTTTTTTTTTTTTTCACTATTTGTGTGTTTGTTGCACAAGTACACCAGATAGCAGTTAAACGTGAGGCTGAGGTTCTAGCCCTTCTTTGCTAAAATGGGAAAAAGGAAAAAAGTTTTGGCTGGATACATACACTTGAAATCATCTGTTCTTTTTACAGTCTTTTGTAACGGGGGGGGGGGGGGGCTTAACAACACTAACAGAGATGCTTCCTAGAATCCATTATATCTTTTCTGATTTAAAGCCGCTACAAATTGTGGTGAATCTTTCTCCTGCCTCAGAGACCCAAAGCACAGCTCTTTGGGTGTGAAGGAGTGAACAGGCAAAAGTATTTCCTCCCCTCCAGGGGGAGCAACTGTATTAATTCGCTCTCGTCACTCACACACAGTTCAAGCAAACAGTTATTGCATTAATGTTCCCTGTGTTCAGAGTGTACCACCACAAAAGCAGAGACTGACCAGTAAGAGACATTTTGCATCCCAGACAGCTCTACTCTTATCCATAAAGGAATCTACTGTCAGGCTAAGTATACCTGGGCAACCCACAGGGACGCTTGGCTCGTTCCAGATCAAAAGAGTGGGTAAATATATACAGGGGGCTTCTTTTTCGTGCTTGGGCCATTACTACCCAAAGCATGTGATTGCCTTGCTTTGAAGAACAACATCACTGGAGATCTTCAGCTTATTTATACCTAGCATAAGAGGTGTTAGAATAATCCCTCTAGCTGGTGTCTTAGTGTAGATAAGGCGAGAAAAGTCTTTTTTTTTTTTCTTGACCCTCATTAATTTGGAATTTTAAAATATTTATTTAATTTTTAGCCATTTGTAGATGCCCTGTATCTTTTAACAGCCCAGGGACTCTTCCAGGCACAGTGAAATCTTGCAACCCCACCAAAGTCATGAAACTGAAAGCCAAAATTAAGTGGGAATTAAGTCAAATCATTTTAAATAAAGAGCTTGAGTTAGTTTATTTCCACTTCCAAAAATAGGAAGAAACACTCTTCGTAGCGCCAGGTTTTTTTTTTTTTTTTTTTTTTTTTTTGCCACCTTGAAGATGTGCGGACTGCTCTTCATATCATTTCTCCATGATGTCATTGCAGGTTTGCATCAAAATGCAATATTTAGATGTCAACTCTCAGTCCCAAACCCCCTGGGTGCCATGAATAGGCAGGTGCCACTTTTGGAATTGTGTTCGACTTCAAAGACTTCCCCCTTTCTATCCAAAGATTACATTTATTTGGCTGGAGTTGGGGTTTAAAGCACATTGTCAGCAACCCCCCCAAAAGTTCCTCGGCTCAGCTGGCAGCAGGAGTGGTAGGTTACCTTGTTAAGAGGACAGCATGATGGCTCTTCCAGGCCTAAAGCCCCCCTTTTTGATGAATGGTAACGAAAATTGTAACATAAGTGGTAGATTTGCTTCAAACTGGGCAGATGGTAAAAAAAAAAAAAAAATCAAAGTGTTTTCTAAAGCTGGTCTCTTTGTCATAGACCCCGTTCACCTCATAGCCAGTGAGATGGTCCCTGCGGTAGTGGAGCAGGAATGGCACAGGAAACACACAGTTGCCTTTTTATTTGCATTGATTGGTTGACCACCAACAAAATGCCACAGGTTGGTCACATTATACAGAAATTGAGGTTTCTCTGGCTTAATGTACCTGTAATGCCTTGCTGAGGACAGGCTGCTGCCAACTAAACAACCAGATGGGAAGGTTTCTGCTAACCAACCTGAATTCACAAACAATTAGCATATAAAAGACCCCATTCCCTGCAAATTGGTGTCTACAGTTAGATCAAACAATCAGCAACCTCTTTAAAACAATGTTTGCAAATTTCACAGGAAAAGCAACAGTTTAATATTCAAAAAAAAAAAAGAAAAAATAATTTGACTTGTTTGAGAATAATTCAGGACACCTGTAATTAAAGCATCTTCAAACATAGTTGTCTGTGAAGATATTTTTTTTTGTCTCTTAATGGTCTCCTCATGAAAACTGTGGTCACACCCTACTCTTTTTGTTAGGTGGATCAGTATCATGAATTTTTTTTTTATTTTTTTAAATAAACCACTTATGTGCAAAATGTTGACCTTTTGAGGCCACCCTGCCAAGCTGGAACTTACCCATTGCAGTTTCCATGGACCTGCCACTGCCCGTCAGTTGGAAAAAGACTTCAACCAATGGCCAACTGGACATGTGTTTTCAATGTTATCCATAGATGAATTCCTACAGAATCTTTTTACAGCAAAAAGTTTTGACAGTAACAGAGGAAAATAAAAAAGGTGCTGAAACAACTGATTTATATACTGGACAGATTATTGTACCATAAAATATCTGATTTTAGGTTGAACTACCAGAAGAAAAACCTTTTTTCTTTTTCTTTTCTTTTCTTTTTTTTTTTTTTTTTAAGAAAGACAAATCGTTCTAGTACTATAGTGTGAATATATATTTTTTTTGTATTTTATTTGTTTTATTTCCTCGGTTTCGTTTTCCGGTTATTTTAAAAATAAAAAGGCTGCCATTTTTCCAGTGGATTTTAATTTGTCATTTTTTTTATTTTGTCTTTGGTGCAGCCACTGTTGTGGTTTTTTTTTGTTTTTTTTGTCCGTCTTTTATTTTTATTCCCCCCCCCCCCTCCCCCTCCATCCTCTATTCCTCCTCCTTCCCTCAATGCCCTTGGACCATTGCTAGTCTTCACCCTTGATTTCCTGTTTTTGTTTTTGGAAAAACAATAAAAAATGCTTTGAACCTTTGTGTTGCTGTTTTATCTCTTTAAAGTTTGTTGAAAGGGGAATGTGTTACTTCTTCTCGTCCTAATGTTGCTTTAAAGGCAACCGCACAGCCTTACCATACATATATGGTAGATAGTAAACTAATGTGCAAATTCTATCACATTTTGTAGAGAGGTGGGCTGAAGCCTGTCAATATCTTGTTTAACCACTTCAGCCCGAGAAGATTTTACCCCCTTCCTGACCAGAGCACTTTTTACAATTTAACTGACAATTGCGCGGTCATGCAATGCTGTACCCAAACAAAATTTGTGCCATTTTTTCCCCACAAATAGAGCTTTCTTTTGGTAGTATTTATAGCGCAAAAAATGATCACTTCTGCGGTTTTTGAAAAAAAAAACACTATTTTACTTTTTGCTATAATAAATATTCCCAAATTAAAAAAAAAAAAAATGTCATCAGTTTAGGCCAATATAATATTTTGTTTAAAAAAAAAAACACAATAAGCGTATATGGTTTGCACAAAAGTTATAGCGTCTACAATCAAAACTATGGGAAAGACTTATAGCATTTTTTATTATTGTTATTTTTTATTCACTAGTAATGGTGGTGGTCTGTGATTTTTAGCGGTATTACGACGGACACATCGGACACTTTTGACACATTTTTGGGACCATGGAGATTTATACAGAAATCAGTGCTATAAATGCACTGATTACTGTGTAAATGCCACTGGTAGGGAATGGGTTAACACTAGAGGGCAATCAAGGGGTTAAATGTGTTCCCTAGATGTATTATAACTGGAAGAGGAGACATATTGTTTGTATGGGGATAGAACAGGGATTTGTGTGTTTACACAGTCAGTCCTGTCAGTAGGAACACACAAATCCCTGTGTTGGCTCTTGTGCGCGCGATTGTGCCCGCCGGCCACGCAAATCGTGTCCCCCCGCTGTGCAGCGGGCGCATGCCCTCTGGCAGCTCTTAAGAGAAGATGTACTGGTACGGGGTTTCGCCCAGTGGTGCCATTCTGCCGCTGTGTGTGTGTGTGTGTGTGTGTGTGTGTAAGTGTATATATATATATATATATATATATATATATACACACACACACACACAAGCCAGTCGGGAACTGGTTAAATGAGTTTAAAAACAAAACAAAAGCCTCCCCCTCACACTTTAAAGGTAAAGTGTAGTTTATCTTCAAGAACTGTGTTCTGCTAAAGTTTACTCAGCAAGTTCTGTGATCATAATGTATAGTAATCTTCTGGCCTTGCTTTGTGGCCAAGGTGCGTGATGCACAAAACTAGCTGAACAAAATTACATCTGTTAGACCCTTAGCATGTAAGTGCACAATAAACATGCACCTGTAAAGTTGACTTAACATGTAAGCACCTAGCATGAATAAATTCATCTGATGTTAATGTGAAAGTGTAAAACTTTCCAGTAATTAATTGTTAGAGGGTGAAGGTTCCAGGTAATTAAGTAATCTGCTCTTCTATCCAGAAGACTGGAGCCATCTTTGTTAAGGCATCATTCAGGGTCAGCATCTACTTCCTGGACTGAAAAGCCGGAGACCCCTGCACTAAGATTTACATGACAGTGTCCATCTCTGAGCCAAACTTTCTAAACAAAGGGACAAGTTTATTGCCCGTCAAACTTTAGGAGGGCCGGACTGTGGCCATTGGGATTAGAAAAATCTCCTGACATCAATGGGAAAAAAAATATATGCCCCGTCTTTGGTATCAGTGGGAAGAATTGTAAACCATCATTGGGCCCCATTGTTTGTGTTGGTGGCATTGGAAGGGACAATTTCTCCCAATGACACCAATGTTAGGGACACAATTCCTCCCAATGATGGGGAATTGTACCTGTTCATAAGTGTCAGTGGGGGGATTTGTGTCCCTTCATTTTTGTCACGGGGGGGGGGTAGGGATTATGCCCCATTATTGGTATCAGTGGATGTAATCATGCCTCAAGGGCCAGATAAAAGCAAGCAAAGGGCCACAGTTTGTAGACCGCTGTCCTAATGCTTGTGCAGTACTTGGCTTTTAAACATATGTAAATACAGCCATCAGCCCCCTGTGCCAACATTTCTGGCTTCCTGCAAAGTTACAGTGTACAGACTGATTCCTCCTGTTTTGATCACTGGGGCAGATAGGACTGAGAAAATGCAGCAGTACTGAAAGGTACATTCAAACAGGTAAGCCTAGCCTGCACATAAAAGCTTCTGGATGACCCATAATTTGCCAGACAAATGGGCGTTTGGCTGGTTTGACAGGTTTCTGCCTTGTGACCGCTGCTCAGAGCAAAATTGGCTGAACACCTCGGCACTGTGAGCCATCAAGGTCTCGCTTGTAGGCAGCTTGTACCAACACAGGGTTCAGTTAGCATGATGTCAAAGTGCCAATATCGATGGCAGTCTTACCAATGCTGTTGTGGTAGAACTGGGTGCCATTTACTTGGGATGAAGCCCCCCCCCCCCCTCCATGCCCCCACAGGGACATGTCCCAGGAAGCTGCAGGACCAGTCTCACACCAGTGCTGTGCCTTGTCCATATGTGCTCTAGGATGCCATGTCCCAAATCCAAGAGGGCAGTGCTAGAGATGGCAATCCCAGAAAATAATTGAATGCAGGGTGGACAGTGCTGGACTTTTTCAAAACACATATATATATATATATATATATATATATATATATATATCAGCAGCTATGTGTGTGTATGTATATACATTATTTTTTTTTTTAAATAAATAGCTGCTGACTAAACGGGTGAAGTTCCTCTTTAAGGCACATGATCAGCATGGCAGCCAGGCGACTAGCATTGCCACAAAGTCTGCAATGGCAGCTTATGTTTTCTTAAACAAAGGGAAACACAGAACAGAAATCTTAACTATTTTGCTGCTGCTATTTGCACAGTGCAGAGAGAAATATCATTTTATTTACACTAGTGAGTGAAAATATGAACATGCATTAGTGACACAATACAATTATAGCACATGAATGTAAGGTGTAGTGCAGCACTTATGAGCACAACTGTAGATGGAAAGCTGCTAGCACAGCAATACGATATACCGAATACACCAAAATATTACCAAAATTATGCTCAGAAGTTTACATACCCTGGCGGAATTTATCATTCATATTCTCTGAAAAAAAGCCAAGAAATCATAACACAAAAACTTTTCTTTCACTCATGATTAATAAATGGCTTCAGCCAAACACTATCAATCAACTGTGTTTACTCTTTTTAAATAATGACAACAAAAACCACCCAAATGACCCTGATCAAAACTTTAACATCAATGACAGCTTTAAGGGGGCAATACAGGGTATTAAGAAATGAGGTATGTAAAGTCTTTTGTGGTATTGGTGGATGAGGCGCGTTCCTCTTGGCAAAAAGCCTCCAGTTCCTGTAAATTCTTGGGCTGTCTGAGGAGATCTCAAACATGCAGCTCATCAAGAGAGTCTCCTGACCACAATATCATGGAGACTGAGATGGCCACTCCAGAACCTTCACTTTTTTTCTGCTGGAGCCAATGACAGGTCGACTTGGACATTCCAACATGACAATGATCCAAAACAAAAGGCCAAGTACGTCCCATGCGCAGCTTCCTGGCTGATGAATGCAAATGTTCCTCCGGTATTTTTTGATAACATACTGCATTCATCTTGCCATCAATTTTGACCAAATTTCCTGTGCATTTGTAGCTCACACATCCCCAAAACATCAGTGATCCAACTCCGTGTTTCACAGTAGGACTGGTGTACCTTTTCATCATAGGCCTTGTCTCCTCTCCAAATTGTAGCATATATTGTTGTGGCAAAAAAGCATTTTGGTCTCGTCACGCCAAATGACTTTGTGCCAGAAGGTTTGAGGCTTGTCTCTGTGCTGTTTGGTGTATTGTAAGCCGGATACTTTGTGGCATTTGAATAGTAATGCCTTTTTTCTGGAGGCTCAACCATGCAGCCCATCTTTCTTCAAGTGCCTCCTTATGTGGTATGACTTTCTAAAGATGCACAATGTTTTCAGAGTCCTGTATTTTACCTGAAGTTTGTTCGGGATGCAAAGAAATCTCACAAATATTTTCTTGGAAGTTGTGGCTGAAATTTTAGTTGGTCTACCTGACCGTGGTTTGGTTTCAACAGAACAGAAATTTTACACTTCTTGATTAGAGTTTGAACACTGCTGATTGGCATTCTAAATTCCTTGGATATCTTTTTATATCCCTTTCCTGTTCTATAAAGTTCAACTACGTTTTCCTGCAAATCCTTTGACAATTCTTTTGCTTTCCCCATGACTCAGTGCAGCGCTGGATAAAGGATGCAAGGGTCTGACGTTTCTGGATTCTGTCAGGAGTCCAGAAACTCACTGACCTTTTATACATGCACACTAATTACAAGCAAACAGACGACACAAAGGGCTTTGAATGGCTATTAAACCATCCAACGGCTATTAAACTTATGTGCATGTTTTTATGCCAAAATCACCAGGGTATGTAAACTTTTGATCAGGGTCATTTGGCTAAAGCCATTTAGTCTCAATCAACTGTGGTTAGTTTCTGATGTGATTATTTAAAAAGAGAAACATTTCTTTCACTCACAGTTATTGTCTGAAAAATGGCCAAGAAATCATTAAACAAACACTAAGAATAAGACAAATTCTGCCAGGGTATGTAAACTTGGATTATATATCCTGAGCGCGAATCTAACATATATACAGTTGTGCTCCTGTCTAGTTCTTATTTCTTTTTACAGCATTACACAACTGTATATAAGGCTCCACGGTATTAGAGGGTTTCCTCCTGTTCATTTCTGTGTCTTTTGCAGCTCGGAAAATCAAACCTGATTCTTCTGTTGCTGGGAATCGGAGGTGTAAAGGGAGCGCGGTGTATTCCTGGCGAGGACTGAGTCACGGCGGATTCACTGTGGCAGAGAACCAGCTTATGTTCCTTCCACTCACTGTGACCCATTAAAAGGTTTCAGTAGCTGCGATGCTAAAAGCTTTTCCAAAGTCTTTGCAGGAACGTGTCCCCAGGGCGCTGTTCCTGCCGTCTGCGCTGCGTCCATCATTGTCTGTAGGTATTCGCAGTTGGGGGGGGGGGGGGGAGTGGTAAAGAGGACTCTATTCTGTCCCTTGACTTTACAAGCACCATCTCTTCCATATACTAAAGTCGGGGATTGTCTCTGGCTGTGTTTACCAACAACGATGTTGTACAATTTAATATAGAAAATTGTGGCCATACACATCACACAAGATTGGATTGAATCATTTTGTGCTGAATTGGATCTATGAATTATGGGAAAGACATATTGGGGTTGACTTACTAAAACTGGAAGCTGATTGGTTTCTATGCAGAGCTGCACCAAATATTGCACTCAGTTTTTTGTCAAAGCTTAAAAGCGAAGTATGGGTTTTATTTTTTGAGTCTTACTTCAGTCTCTGCACTGCATCGGTGGATGGAGCATCAGAGACGGCGGCGGGGGGGACAGCTGCAGCAAGAACCGGGCCACCAAACACCACCAATGGCTCGGTTCTCACAGATCCCCAAGAGGAAAGCTGCTGACTGTCAGTCAGTGTCTCTCCTCTCTGATCCTCCACGCTCATTGGAGTGCTGAGCTGTGGAGGGCCAGGCAGAGGCCATCAATCAAGGCAGCTGGTGGCTCCAGACTGGGAAGTCGGGATGAAGCGCTGCCTCGACTGATGTCATTTTCAGCAGAGAGCGGTCTGAAGTCCGCTCTCCGCTGACGTCATTGAGTCACAGGAGTGCAAAATGACTTCCTGTGTTCAGTTTGACCCATAGGAGAAGCCCAGCCTAAAAAGCTCATTTAATTGAAGTTAGAAAAATTGGCTACCATGCACAGCTGCAGCAGATCAGCTTCTACTTTGGTAATTCAACCCCAAACTTGGGGGGGGGTTGAGGGAGTAAATCTAAATCAGGTGTGCTCAACCGCTAAAATGCAACTTCCTGCACTGGGATGGCAGGTCGGCAAACCTAGATCACTGAATGGAGCCAACTCTGCAAGCTGATGCATTCTGTATAGCACCATCTCCTATGCGGCTCTGCTCCCTCCAGAGTGATACCAAATGCTGGCTGTTGCAGTCCCAGGTGGAGTGCAATACTTCTAGTAGGGGAGATTCCTGAATGGAAAGATTGTATTAGTAAAGGTCAGTTTATTTTAAAATCAGTGTGTATATTGTACATTCACATCAGACCCTGTCCTCAAGGAAGGCCATTCACACTTTATATTTAATGAATGTACAATATACATATAGCACCATCAATTTACGTAGCACCTTACACATAATAAATGGGCCCTTCAAAGTACCTATAAGAGATTCCAGTGGTTCCAGCTGAACCCCCCCACCTCCCCCCTTATTTACTAGTTTCTCATTTACCATTGTACTAATAAGATCCTATGTCACTGAAAATCCATTTGCCCTTAATGGACCGTTGAGTGACTCTAAGGCATGTCCTCTTTGGGTGAAGGGAAAGGGTTAATAGTCTTCCTTTTCCTCCTGGGAACAGGATCTGGGCTGTGACACATCCTCTGTTGATGGGCACATTTCTTCTACTGGAACGCTTGAAACACCATGCTGAAGAGGCTGGTCCGCCCGTCCCAGTGGAGAGAGACCAAGTGTTCTGTGGAATATGGTGAGAATTTATGAAGACAAACTTTTCACTCTGGTCCATTTACCACCGATAGGTCACATGTGAAATGACATTGGCGCGTGTTGTAGTGTAGAATGTTGTGAAGTAAAGCGGGTACCACTTTTCTCATGCACTGAGTTCTATATTATGAGTGGCTCCCACCATCCCTGCTGGTTTTTAAATTTCTGCTACATTCTTCATAATGGAAATAGAGAGCTGGAACTCGCATAGGTGGGCAAAGTATACCCCACAACGCTCTTCCAGTCTGCCCAGGACAGAGAATTGTAGCTGGGAGATCTCACTGCTGGAGCACGCGGGACAAATAAGCTCCAGGTGGAGCCTGATGGGTTTAAATATCACTTTTAAGTGGACAAGCCTTTTAATTCATATTGTCAATAGGAAATTTTCAATTCATTTCCCATACATATTGTATAGATTGCTCCAGGAATATGAAGCTAGAAAGCAATCGGCTGACATTGTTTATGCAGGCGCTATAGTGTTCTGATCTACTTGAAGCATTTTTAAAAGAATGCTTCGTTTGAATTATGAATTGGATTGTATGAAGCCGTGTTGCCTTTGCCATGCATGGTGTTGAGCTTTCATTAATGTGGCATGTCTTATTCAGAGGATAGAAAGCAGTTCAGCCGGAGCAGAATAAGTCAGCATGAATGTGAAAAGCAGCCTTTTTTTTCCCCCCCTGAAATTAAAAAGCGTGCTTTCTCCTGCCTGCATTTAATTCACTTCCTAGTGTGATGCCTGTAAATACAAGTCCCTGAGCGGAGAAAGAAAATTAGAAAGCGGATTGGTTGCCATCACTAACGGGTAAACATAAAATGTCTTTTGTGCTGGGTATTATGAAATCTGCTCATTGCTTTTTAAAGTGTAGGCTAATCCGCCCGGCTACCACATAAAAATGTCTGCAGTTGGTAAATGCCCATGTTACTAAGGACAATTCCCTGTGCAGGAAATCAGTCCCTACCAATGTCCCTTTTTACACTATTGACTTGTCCACAGGGCGTGATTTTAGTTTGCCCGGTATTGAAGCAATACCGGGCACTTTCACCCCCTTGCTGCCCAGGCCAATTTTCAGCATTTCGGCGCTCTCTCTCACACTTTCAATGACAATCGCGCCGTCATGCAATACTGTACCCAAATGAACATTTTTTTTTTACTAAAAAAAAAGTAAAAAAACATAATCACCGCTAGGTTTTTCTTTTTATTTTATTTTCAGAAATAGAGCTTTCTTTTGGTGGTATATAAAAATGTCATATGGGTACACAGTGTTGCATGACGGGGCACTGTCACACTTTGAAAAATTCAATAAAAAAAACTACCCACATTTTGTGCAACTGTCATTCAGATTTTTTTTTCATAAAAAGTGCGACAGTGCTGAAATGTGGCTTGGGAAGGGAAGATGGCCTAGGCAGGCAGGGGTAAAGGTGCCCAGTAGGCAAGTGGTTAAACACCACCAAAAGAAAGCTCTATCTGTCTTAAAAAAAAAAAAATGATAAAAAGTTAATTGAATGACAATATGGGTGCAGTGCTGCATGACTGCACAAAGTGTGACAGCGCTGAAAGCTAAAAATTGGCCTGGCCAGGAAGGGGGTGAAAGTGCCCGGTATTGAAGTGGTTAAGGGGGGGGCACAGAACCCATCTCAGTTTTTTTTTATTGTTATCTAATCCCTCTCCAAAACACCTGATCTGTGATTGGGGCGGCCACCTCATCCCTTTAGCCTCAGAACCTGTGTAATTCATGTGTGTTCGGGTTTAATTTAATTAATAAGGCCCCAAGTGAGTTTAATTACCACATTAATCAGCCAGAAAACCCGTGTAATTCATGTGTGTTCAGATTTAAAAGGGATGAGGTGGTCACTCTACCTGTGATGGCAGTATGAATTTATAAAGCAGAAGCAATTTGGACAATTTCTCCCTTTGCAGCACTGGGATCCAGGCTCCTTATCATCAGCTGAACTGTTATTGATCAGTTTGGGTGAGTTTGGAGAACTCAATTTTTTGCTTTAAACCCAGCAGTGACCTTATAAACAAGAAACATTAGTGGACTCCATAAATCTTCATTTCACTGCATTGAGGTTATTGTGGCTCAATAAGGTCAACGGTGGCCACAGATCCTGATATACCCCCCGAGTCACATACACAACGCACACAAGGTGACCGCTTCCAGATTTGGCTAATAAAGAAGATGCCCCCAACTGACTAACATGAACCTGAATGGCCTAGATCAGTGATGGTGAACCTTGGCACACCAGATGTTTTGGAACTACATTTCCCATGATGCTCCAGTACACTGCAGAGTACCAAACATCTGGGGTGCCAAGGTTCGCCATCACTGGCCTAGATTAAACTGCATTTTAGAAGAAAAGTACAGGTTCTGTGCCAGTGACTTAGAACACTTGTTCTATTTGCCTTTCATGCTACATTCAGTACTTTGACTCACAGTCCTAGAACAAGCATGCAGCAAGTGAAGTCAAAGTAATGAAGCTATTGGATCAGCGTGACAGCCAGGCAACTGGCATTTCTAGAGAGAGGTCAGTGATGGCAAGCGGTCTAGCCTTCTGGCGTGGTTCAGTTGTCAATGTGGTGTTTGCATATCCGTTTTGAGTGAAGGCATAGGTGAGAAATAGCACTATCAGTAGGGATGAGCTCAGGCGTGTTCGCATGGTCCACGTGCAGAGCCCGCCAGGAAGTCGGCGCAGCGCTGCGCTAATCACAGGCAGTGAGACTGCCCCCGATGTGCGGCTGCAGAGATCGGGAAATATGTCTTGCTGTGATTAGCGCAGCTCTGCGCCGACTTCCTGGTGGACTCTGCACGTGGACCATGAGAACACGCCCGAGCTCATCCCTAATTAGCAGTGCTTCGCGGCCATGTGTTTACATAATCCATTATTTTATAATGGCTAATAAGCATTAAGAAGCACAGATAAAATGTGGCCAACGGATACAGCTGTGACCAGTGCACAAAGCATATTAGTCATGTCTTGCTGTGTGTTGGGGGAGGGGGTATCCAGAAACAACTCCTTCATTATCCAGTGTCTGAGCCACAGAAAGGAGGAGTCTTCCAACTGTCACTTCTCACACAGGCATTTGGCTGTTTAAGTTCACACTTGCCGTTTTCCCACTGAATCCATCGCAGACAATGTCATGAAAGGGTGAAAAACCATTAGTAAGTAAGACAGCCCTGGAGATGGGGGCCCTTCTGCGATGGCTGGGGCCCTCAGAGAGCCGTTACCCCTGATTACACTCAAATTGGGTGATTTTTTAGAGTGCAGTTAAACTGTACCAGGCCTTGATTTGCTTTTCAGATTGGTGAAATGAAGCCTGAGGACACATTAATATTGCATTACTATCACGTTAATATTAGTAGTGTGTAGAAGTTATTATATACCGGTTCACCAGAGACCTGTGTAGGAGAACAATTGACAAAGACTGAATATTATCAATGGGAATGTTCATAATTGCAGCCGCTGCAGAAATGGATTATTGATGGAAAACGTCCCTACAAGGCTGCCCGTCGTTTATCAGACCTCTGGGATAATTCACAAATGGCCGCCTGCACTTTTAATACTTTGAAGTGCCCCTTTGTCCGTGTACAACTTACAAGACCCCCCCCCCCCCGACAATGTGCTTCTGAAGAGAAAAGCCGATGAAGGCATCTTTCGGGAAGTAGACCTTGAATGGTGTCTTAACAAATACTGGCTCAACAATCACATCCTGGGACTTAAAGATTCCAATCCTGGTGGCTGTGCAGTTCTTGGTTGTGTTCCCAAATGTGTGATGCAGATCAGCCCCTGCTGAAGTGTCTCACCATTACACCCCATACACCCTATTCAATTTCCCTGCAGATTTTTGTATTCATATTTACAAAAACCATATAATATGAAACTCCTAAGGTTTGACCCTTAGTAAAAAAAAAAAAAAAAAACACACACATTTCTACACATAAACACTGATTAGCCACACAGTTAACCCTTTGATCGCCCCAGATGTTTAACCCATTCCCAGACAGTGATCAGTGCTAAAAATAGTGTCATCAGTACAGTGACAGTGTATGTTTGTATTAGTATCACTGGTTCCAAGTGTCAGGCTGTCCACCGCAATCCCACTATAAAGTTGCTGATCGCTGCCATTGCTAGTATAAAAAAAAATATTTGTGTGTATATATATATATATATATATATATATATATATATATATATATATATACACACACACACAGACCATAGTTTGTAGACACTATACTTTGTGCAAAAGTTAATCAATATACGCTTAATGGGATTTTTGTACCAGAAATATGTAGCACAATACAGATATTGGCCTAAATTTATGCCCTACCCATGTAAAGGATTACATATTTGAACAGAGGTTCTAAGTGGAAATACTCTAGGTGGAGGTCCGTGGGACCCAAACTTTTTCATATTGCTAAAGACCACACATCCTCCTACATATATGCGACTTTCTTGGTATACTATTGATCACATGCTCAAAACTGTATCTACTGTGTAATTAAGCTCTTTCCAAATCTGTAAGATTCAAAGACAAAGCAGTGGACAGCAACTACATGCAGCAAATGTGCATAAATGTATTCCATGTAATGCTGTGTACTCTGCTATAAATTGACAACAATAAAGCACCTTTGTTTGGCTCACAGGTTGAACAAGCAGTAATGATGGCGATCTGCGATTGCATATGGTATACTAACACTGATTACTGTATAAATGTCATCGGCAGGGAAGGGGTTAACACTAGGGGGTGATCAAGGGGTTAACTATGTTCCCTATGTGTGTTCTAACTGTGGGGGGGGGGGATGTGGCTGACTAGAGGAGGAGAGAGATCGGTATTCCTACCAAGTAGGAACACCAATCTCTCTCTCCTCTCCCCTGACAGAGTGAGAACCGTGTGTGTAAACGCCCAAATCCCGATTCTGTCACAAGCGATCTGGTATCTGGCAGTCATATTACCTACCCCTCACATTTGGAGTTATTTGGAGATTTAAGTGCTTGGGTGTAAGTGTAATTTTGTTTTTTAGAATAATTTTTTACTTCTGTTATACAAAAAGTTCATTTTGTGATTCATTTTATTGACAGGTTCTCTTTAATGAAACCCCTGATGTCTTGTCTGTCCTCCAATGAACCACTTCTGGTTCACATTTATGCGTGCGTGCGAGCCGCGTTTGCTCGGGTACGGCAGCCTATTACTTTGAATGGGCTGTTGTGCATGCGTTTCTCGCAGAAAAAGATGCATGAGAATTTGATGCAGTTCCTACACCCACAAATGCTCTGTATTTTCATATACATGTGGGTGTGAGAATGGCAGCAGGAAACCCCTAACTACCCACATAGATGTGAACCAGGCCGAAGGGGAGATCAGCGAACGGATTTTCACCCTATCCCCCTGCTTAACCCGGCAGCACCAGCCAATGCCGGTCCAAGGTCCACAGATGGGAGCGTGGGTGGACATGGCAGGGGCCAGCGGTATTCAGTTTTTTGTAAAACTCTAGGTCATTACCAGGAAGGGAAAATCAGCAACTAGATTTTCCCTGATCCCCCCCCGCCCCCCCAATGCCAGCAAAGGGGTTAAAAAACAATATTTCTTTAAGCTGTGTTGCCTAAAGAGTTAACCTGTGCAACAAGTATTGAGCTGGGATCTAGAATATTAACAAGCCTGGATGTGTGTTTCTAATGCGGAACCTGTGGAGAAATATCTGCATTCATCATACAGGTGATACTTTCAATTTATGGTTTAATTACTTCTGCCATGTGAGAGGGTTTAATCAGAATGAATTACTATTCTACATGAGTGCAGAAAAACATGGTGATATACTGGGCTCCTAGGAGGAACGTTTGTCCTAAAAGTTTCTGGTATTTGATAACTTTGTCTTCTTGTAAATATAGAGTTACAAAACAGTGGTCGGGGAGACCGCTACAACTAAGGCCCTGATGGTGACCCCCAGAATCAGGGAGAGCTGACATTCCCCCCTCGGAGTGCAGGTTACTAGGCATGGTGGGTGTAGTGCAAGATGGAAAGATGGACGCCAGTCACTTTTAAAGATGAACAAAGAGGCTTTTATTACTCTTAACAGGAAATGTGGGAGAGAGGGTTAGGGCACAGGACACCCTTAGGCAAATGCAATAGCAACTGGACAGACTCCACAAACAAAAATGGAACTAGGCAGACAGCAATACAGAAAATGAGCCTTAAGGCTGGGTTCACACTGCTGCGGGGGGGAGATCCGGATGTGATTCGCACCGCAAATCACATCCGATCTCCGTAGCGCTGCGAGTTCAGCCATACAGATAGTATACAGATAGTATGGCTGAACTCGCAGCGCTCCCGCAGCAAACTCGCACGGGACCCTTTTTTTCGTCCGCAACAGAATCGGATCGCATGGGCGTTCACACCATGCGATCCGTTTCTTGTGCGAGTCGGCAGATCGCACTGCGATATGCGATCGGATCTGGGGGTGTCATTAACATATCATTGACACTCCCAGCCGTTCGCATAGGGCAGTGTGAACTGCCGCCGGGAGTCGTGCGATGCGGGAAAACGCCGCGGATTCGCGGCATTCCCGCATCGCAGCGGTGTGAACCCAGCCTTAAGCTGAATGCATCTGTATCTTGTAGCAACTGCTGTCTCCTATGGCAACAACTTCACTCACAGTATCCCACTGTAGATCCTCAAGCTTGGCTTCCAGCTACCTGCTGGACATCTCAAGCTTCACCCAATCAACTCGCTGGGTTCTTTGTACTCACAGCTACCCGCCTTCATTATTTCCCACCTTGACTACTGCAACTCTCTCTTTAATGGCCGACCCTTAGGCTGAAGGGGGGTTAGCCTGCTTATTATGAATTCTGCTGCTTGACTAATACACCTCACTAACCGATCCGTGACTACTGCTCCTCTCTGCCAATTCCTTCACTGGCTTCCCCTCCCCCACCATGTAAAATTTAAAATACTATCCATAACATACAAGGCCATCCACAACATCACCCCCAGCTACATCACCAACCTCATCTGCAGATATCGCCCAAATCGTCCCCTCCGCTCCTCCCAGGACCTCCTGCTCTCTAGCTCCCTTGTTCCCTCCTCCCATGCTCACCTTCAAGACTTCTCCAGAGCCTCTCCCATCCTCTGGAACTCCCTGCCCCAGTATGTCCGATCAGCCCCTAACTTGTCCACCTTCCAAAAGATCCCTGAAAACTCCATTATTCAGGGAAGCCTATCCCACACCCACTTAAGAACTGTCCCCGAGCCACCCCCATCAAATCATTCTCTGCAGCTATTACCTTTTGTATCATCACCCCCTCCCTTTAGAATGTAAGCTCTACGGGCCGGGCCCTCCTGTACCCTTTGTATTGAACTGTAATTGTATTATTCCCCCTATACATTGTAAAGCGCTGCGTAAACTGTTGGCGCTATATAAATTGTGTATAATAATAATAAAGTCACAGTTCCCTCTAAGAGACAAGATCATTTCTTCCATGGGGACGGGCATATTTGCTATCTTCATGGGCACTGATCCCCCCTCCCTACCCCTGTGAGTTCTCTGGAGCCTATGAGAGAGAGGACCCAGAGAGGACCCGAGAGGACCCGAGAGAACCCAGAGAGGACCTGAGAGGACCCAGAGAGGACCCGAGAGGACCCAGCTGCTGGAAGTGTTGCCTCCCTCAGTGTCCATATCAAGCAGGCAGTGATGTGGACACCTGAAGAAGGACCCCAGGAAGTAAAGAGAGGAAGGGAGAAGGATTGTCAGGTGATTGTGACTTCAGGTAAGTAAAATGGGCCTAAAATAAAGAAATAGTCGCCCTCCGCATTTCCAAAAGGCTTGATGTAACTTTATTGTCACAAGTGTATCAGACACAGAACAAGCAGGTGATGTGAACAAGCAAACTTGTTATGTTTCACATGTAATAAAGTAGCAGAAACTAAGCAGCAGTATACCCCAATCAGGCACACCCGGGAACCACCTGCTCAGGGTTACACTAAATACCAAAAACATTTCAACTGACATGTTTAATACATTAAAATGTGTATATATAATATTATAATATACACGCAAACATTGTAAACACTGAGATACCTCACAAAAAGAGAAATTGATAAAAAATATACATTAACAAGATATCCATGAGACAAAATGTCATGTTACCCATATTTTTGTTTTTATCAATTTCTCTTTTTGTGAGGTATGTCAGTGTTTACAACGTTTAAAATGTATGTGTGTGTGTGTATATATATATATATAATATAATATAATATAATATAATATATATATATATATACACACACACACACACACAGTGTTTATATATATATATATATATATGCACACACATACATATATATTTTAAACATTGCGCATAATATATATATATATATATATATATATATACGCACATACACACAGTGTTTACTACATTTAAAATGTATATGTATGTATGTATGTATGTATATATATATATATATATATATATATATATACATACATACATACATACATACGTACGTGTGTATATATACACACATATATTTTAAACGTTGTAAACACTGAGATACCTCACAAAAAGAGAAATTGATAAAAATATACATTAACAAAATATCCATGAGACAAAATGTCATGTTACCCATATTTTTGTTTTTATCAATTTCTCTTTTTGTGAGGTATGTCAGTGTTTGCGTGTATATTATAATATTATAATATACACGCAATTTTAAACATTGTAATGTTTTAAACACGTCAGTTGAAATGTTTTTGGCATTTAGTGTAACCCTGAGCAGGTGGTTCCCGGGTGTGCCTGATTGGGGTATACTGCTGCTTAGTTTATGCTACTTTTGTCGTGAACAAGCCAACTATTTCTTGCGGAACACGTTACCTGCTTGTTCTGTGTCTGATACACTTGTGACAATAAAGTTACATCAAGCTTTTTGAAAATTCGGAGTGAGACCATTTCTTTATTTTATTTGCATTGGAGAGTGGTGAGCCGGGGTCTGCACCTGTCATCCATCTGCACCTGAAGATCTGCCTGGAGCCGTGTGCTTTTCTTTGGTTTCTGCTAAGTAAAATGGGCATTTGGTTGGATTTTTTTTTTTTTTTTTTGATACCAGCTGTTAGGTAGAGGGAGGACGGAGGTGGGTACTAATCTCCTGGAGTTGGGCTTTAACTTTGTAAAATAGACTAGCAACGTTTATATGTGCAGCTATCTCTGCTATGCAAGTGATCCGAATCGCAGGCGGTATCGCCACAATTCTGCCTATGATTCAAAATCGCAGTAAATTGTGGGGCGCTTGTGCGATGCCAATACTTCTTAATGGCCCCCCCAATTGAGGTGCAATTAATCGTGGCAAATTGCAACGCTTGTCGCACAAAAAGGAGATCCAATCCAGAGATGTGCACAAGCGCAGCGGCTCCAGCCGCTGCCTCTCTCCTCATTGGACAGATTGATGACAGCTGCAGGAGCCAATGGCTCCTGCAGCTGTCAATCAAAAGCTGTGACACAGGAGCAGGGGGCGGGTCTCAAGTCTCGCTGTCTGTGTCAATGGATCCCGCAGTGGGACGCAGGAGCGAGGGGCACTGAATTAAGAGGAGGAGACGGAGCGCCGGCGGAGGACCCCAAAAGAAGAGGATCAGAAGAACCGTTGCACAGAGCAGTAGGTATAGACATGTTTGTTATTTCTATAAAAAAAAAAAAAATTAAGTGGTTGTAAAGCTTCAAAGAGATCTACCTGAAAATCTTGGGAGAAGTCAAAGATTAGTGGGCACAGTGTCGCCTCCTCACACCCGATTCAAACCTCTAATTGCCCTACTACAATGTTGCAATCGTGTGCGTTGCACAGCAATCATGGGTTTAAATCGGGAGGTGAGGTGGCAACATATCTCCTCCTCACCACCTTTCGAACACACTTGGATCACTTTTTAGAGGACTGCACTTGTGAATGAGCTCTTAGATGCATTTGGCACAGACACCCTTAGGGATCGTTCACACATAAAGTTGGGGGGGGAGGGGAGGGGCGGGGACTCTGCGGTTGAGTCACAGGTTCACCACCCCCAATCCCGACCCCTTTAGCTGCTGAGGCAGCAGTCAAAGGTATGTACATATCGGAGCAGGAATGAAACCCTCTGCTGCTTTCGGTGGGCACTACTGCCTGATAATTGTGACCCATTCAAGTAAATGGGGCCACTCTGCAAGTGCCCTGCAATGTCCTGCTTCTGCAGGGTTCAAGGGGTTAAAGCAGATGGTGAGAGAGCAGCACAACGCTGCCTGCTTTAACCCCTTGTTTGCAAATGCCCTGCAGCAACCTTGTGCAGTACAGCAGAGTGTCCTTAATTAATTGAATGAGTCAGGCCTTGTTGGTGGGTGTAGCACCTGCCAAGGCCTAACGCTTGCTGCAGCTGTGACACGTGTTTAGCCCTGGCCACTGGAGCTAAAGCAAATGGATAGGGGTGGTAAAAACATGTCTTAACAATGGGGTTTTACCACCCCCCAAAGTACAAATGTAAATAAACCCTTACTTTTCTGAGCCCTCCCATAAGGCTGATTTCACACTGATGTGCTGCAGTATACCTGCACCGCATCTGCGTCTTTCTTGGGTTAGCTGCGATTTGCTATTGACTTCTATTATGTCCTGCAGGTGTGGTGCACTTTCTGAAAGCTCACCAAAACTGCATTCAGAAAGTGCACCAAGCCCGCAGGACATAATAGAAGTCTATGGCTAAGCACAGGAAAGCTTGAGGTACACTACTGTTGGCACCACTTTGGAGACCACTAGCTGGGATAAGAGGTGGAGTGCAGTTGGTATCACTCCGCATTGGAACAGAAGCCAGCACTATAGAGGAGACTTCTCGCTCCCTACAACATCTCCAACTTTACAAGTAGTCCCTCTGCATTGTACTGTTTGATGCTCTGGGATGGTGAGTCAGTGAGCCCAGACCGCTATCTACCAATCACCTGTCCACGATCTACAGGCTGCTGACCCCCGCCTTAACCACTTGCCGACTGCTGCATGCCGATATACGCCGGCACAATGGCAGATGGGCATATCTGTACGTCCCCTTTAAGAGGCGGGGATAGCAGGCATGCTCCCCCGCCAAGTACAGCGTGACCATGCCTGCTGGACTCGATGTCCGCCGGTCTCCCGGCAATCGTGTCACGGAGCCTCAGAACAGGGAAGTACCTATGTAAACAAAGCATTTCCCCATTCTAGCTTGTGTTATCACAGAGATCACTGCTCTCTGTCATCAAGCGCAGTGATCGCTGTCATGTGAGTTGTAGTCCATCGCTCCCTAGGACACACTTAACCCCTTCATTGTCCCATAGTGGTTAACCCCTTCACTGCCAATGTAATTTAAACAGTAATCAGTACATTTTTATAGCACTGATCGCTGTATAAATGACAATGGTCCCAAAATAGTGTCAAAAGTGTCCACCATAATGCCGCAGTCCTGACAAAAATTGCAGATCCCCGCCATTACTAATAAAAAAAATTATAATAAAAATGCCATAAAACTATCCCCTATTTTGTAAATTTTTGTCTATATACATTTATTGCGATATATATATATATATATATATATATATATATATATACACACACACTATATTTTTTTTTGGGGGGGTGATTTTGATTATAGTAAAAAATGTTTTTTTTTTTTTAATTGTCTCTTTTTTTTGTGTATAGCGCAAAAAATAAAAACCGCAGAGATGATCAAATACCACCAAAATAAAGCTCTATTTGTGGGGGAAAAAGGACATCAATTTTGTTTGGGAGCCACGTTGCATGACCGCGCAATTGTCAGTTAAATCGGCGCAGTGCCGAATCGCAAAAAGTGCTCTGGTCAGGAGGAGGGTAAAATATTCTGGGGTTGAAGCAGTTAAAGTTTGGGCTGGACATATTACTTTATTTTTTAGTTTTGCATAGAGTAGGAAGGTCTGTATTTACTAAGACGAAATGTTGCCGGGTTGTTAACACAAGTACGTGGGTCAAAATAAAAGTTAAAGGGATTGTAAAGTAAATTTTGTTTCATTTAAAAAAAAAATGACAAACATGTTATACTTCCCTCCACTGTGCAGCTTGTTTTGCACAGAGTGGCCCCGAACCTGCTCTTCTGGGGTCCCTCGGCGGCTGTCTCTGCTTCTTCCCCCCCGCAGGTGCTTCTCACGTTCATACGAGCTCCCTCGCATGGTGAGAAGCACCTGCGGGCACGCTCCCGTGATACAGCCGGCGGCTACAGCCGCTCGCTGTATCACACGGCCCCGCCCCCCCCCCCCCCCCGGCGTGCTGCGTCATTGGATGTGATTTACAGCAGCACGAGCCATTGGCTGCGCTGCTTTCAATCCATTCACTCCAGCCAATCAGCGGCCAGGCTGAGTGGTGAAGAGGACGGCAGGGGCGAGCGTGGGATTTTCGAGGGGTCGGGTAAGTAAAACGGGGGGGGGGGGGGCTGGGGGTGCCGGCACTGTGAGATGTTTTTTCACCTTAATGCATAGAATGTATTAAGGTGAAAAAACATTTACCTTTACAACCCCTTTAAGTATTTTGTTCTCTTTGTGTGAAAAACCTGGTGATCCTGCCAGTCCCCCTGCTTTCAAATTCGAGACTCGCCACACTAGGCAGGAGAGCATATTCTAGGGGGGAGCCTGGGAGTGCTGTAAACAGAGAGTCTGTGCACAGATTAAAAAGAGGAACATTCAATCTCCTCTGTGACTAATGAAGCTGAAATCAACATATATATTTGGTTGAGGTGCTGTATTTCCCCAGCCAGTACAGCCCGAGAAGCATCTAATCATTTAAGTGTATTTTTTTCATGAAAATGTGAGTTTCATACAATGGCTGCGCAAATGTCATGTGACATAAAGCATTGCAGCAGCCACTATTTTATTCTCCAGGACCTCTACTTTCAGATAATATATAATGCTTAGGGGTTTCTAGCAAAAAAATAAATGCAGATTGCAGATGCACTACTACACTACTACTGGATACACACAGGCAGGCTGGAAGCATAATAAAAGACACCCCGGTCCTCATTCCTCATCACTTTGTGTTTCAGCACTTCGCTCAGTGGGATACAACAGCTGGAATCTCTTGGCTTCGGGCATTGAATATGGCGGATCCTGGTCTAAAACTAGTAAAGAGCGGGCAGCCGGTAACCCCATGGAACAGGAGACAAAAGGGCAAACCAAGTCCCCCAACAGTACAGGTCACCAAACCTTTTACCACTCCATCCACCAGCTCTGTGGGGAGGACAGAATGGAGGACCTGGAAACAGACATTGAAGAATTTTGTGGCTTGGTGGCATTCCATGAGAAGAACAAGGTCCACGTTTCTGACCACGGAGAGGAAAGGTGAGGTTGAATCCTGAAGTATATAAACCACCACACAGTTTGGTTCATTTGCTTTCCTTCCTGAAATCTGAGGGATATGTAGACAATGTCATTCCCCGACACATGTCCTTGTACTGAGTTGGCACATATTAGCTGAAATCGGGCTTTCATTTTCAGTGGTTGCTTTTGTAGCACTAAGGGCCACTGGATTTTTGGGTCCCCCTTAGCAAACACAACCAGGCTTTCATTTATTAGTCAAAAACCAGTCCAGGGTGTTTTGTTTTTAGTTCATTGTGGAATAAACTTAGATAAGGTTGGCCAGATATGCCCAGAACTGTAGTTGAATGTAATTTGAGGTCTTGAAACTCTCATCTATCAAAAAATCGCATGGCTGTCCCCCCCCATAAGATGTACAGATTAGCTTGACCTAAAGAAATGAGTTCAATAATGCTGAATGCAGGTGTTTTCATTCTGTGGAAATTGCCAAGGCACATGGCTTCTTCTTGGAATCCCCAAGCAAGAGGCGTGGGGTAGCTATACTGGCTCTGGGTGGCTCTAAGCACCTGACTGCTCCTCCTCTATAGGCTCTATGGTGTAGTACATGAAGCTACTCACCTTTAAAAGATCCTGCCATCCTCACCCAGGAATTAGAGGATAATCTTCAAATATCCAGGCCTAGTTTCTGCCCCTCTGCCCTCTAAGTTCTAGAACTTTCCAGTAGTTCTAAAAGCCAGGGGGAGGCAACAGAGATTCAGCTAGGGTTGCCACCTGTCCAGGATTCACCCGGACAGTTCGGGTTTGGGTTCATGTGTCCGGGTTTCAGATTATCTGAAACCCGGACACATTATTTAGACTGGACTATGGCTTTTCAGCAGGATTGCTGGCAGTGGTTGTCTCAGCTGAGAGTGTCTGTTACACTCTTTCACAGCCCCTAAAGCCAGCACTAACAAACCACCCCCTCCCCCCAACACACACAGATGGGAGAGGAAAGAGGGCTCGATCTGCACCTCTTCCACCCCACCCCTACCCCTCTGTGTCTGCCCACACTCCAAATTTCCGGCTCCCACTTTCCCTTTCTGAGGCACAGCGCCGGGGATTGAAGTCCAGCAGCCTCAGATCCATCTGGTGCTGACTGCTAAGGGGTGAGTGGGCTCACCATCCATCCATCCCTGTCTGTGACTGAAGTCTCCCCCCTTCTCTCTCTTGCCTCTGAGTAAGTACAGTAAGGCAAATTCGGGTTCTCAGAGCACCCTTACATCAGAGTTCCCCTTTTACACCAGCGGCCATAGTGTTTCCCCTTACGTTAGAGTCCTCTTCGTACATCAGAGTTCTCAGTGTTCACCCAATGCATCCCTTATGTTAGAAGCCCCAGAGGTCTCCCTTACATCAGAGTCTACAGAGTCTCCCCTTACAGTGAAAGGGAACTCTGCGAGTTCAGATGTAAAAGGGGAACTCTGTGGACTCTGATGTAAAGGGGAACTCTTGTTATTAACTTCATATGATTAGAAATGTTATTTAGTAGCAAAACATATGTATAGTTTATACAAAAAATTGCTGTGCACCACAAAAGTGTTCGGGTTTGACTTGAAGAAAAGGTGGCAACCCTAGATTCAGCAATCGGAGCTCTGCCAACAGGAGTCTAATTAACCTTACCTTCTGTACAGAGATGGACAAACGGGCCAGGTACTGAAATAGGGCTTAGCCCTTGCACACACGATCGGACATTCCGATAACAAAATCCAACGGATTTTGTCGGAAACTTGTGTTTGCATACACACGGTCGGACAAAGTTGTCGGAAAATCCGATCGTTCAGAACGTGGTGACGTTATTTCATTATGACGGGACTACGTTCAGCCTAGTAGCCAATAGCTTTGGTGTAGGAATTTGATCTGAGCATGCGTGGCACTTTGTCCGATCGGAATTCTCTACAAACAATCGGACAAAGTCCAATCAGATCATGTTGTCGGATAGTTTTATAGTCCAGCTCTAAAACTTTGTCCGTCGGATATTCCGATGGAAACAGTCCGATGGAGCCCACACACAGTCGGATTATCCGACAACACGGTCCGATCGGACATTTTCAGTCGGAATGTCCAACCGTGTGTACAAGGGCTTACAGGAAGTGTATAACTCAGGGTGAACATCACCAGTGCATTCATACCTACAGCTGACGAAACAAAAAATAGGAAGGGGTTGGGGCAGTGACATTGGGAGATATGCTAATCCATATCTCCCAACATTTTGAAATGGAAATGAGGGACACCTACTAACAAGCATATGTAGGCATAGGACACACCCACTGTCACACCCCCCTTAAAGGAGAATTAACCAAAAAAAGGTTAATTAAATCCACAAGTGCTTTTTTTTACCACTACTATTCCTTTATATTGGTTTGTAAAATGTACAAATGCAGTCATTTTGAAATTGGATGAAAGGTTTAGCACTGGGGAACACTTTTTGAAAGCTAAAAAGTGCATTTTATATACAATTATTTAGATCAGACCAAAATGAGGGACAAATGTGGAGGAATGAGGGACAGTCCCTCAAAATCAGGGACAGTTGGGAGCTATGGCTAATCAAATCCAGCACCCAATTTGCCGAGATCAGCGACTGCAGAAATAAACAGATGTCCCTGGGTTGCATGCAGAATAATACAACTCGGACATACAAAAGATGTAAAAAGATAACAATTGTACGTAAAAAAACAGATAAATGTAAAAGAAATCTCCAAGTGTATTTACTCTGAAGCCCCATACACACTATAAGATTTTTCTGCAGATTTTTTGACCAAAACCATATAATATGAGGTCAAATCTTTGCATACACATTGAAACTCCAATCAGGCCGGCCCTTGCACTACATGGTTTTGTTAAATCTGAAGACAAAAATCAGCAGAAAATCTGATAGTGTGTATGGGGCTTTAACAAATGGCTGCACAAAATGGCATCTGTAAAGCATTTCCGTTTTTATAATGGGTATTAAAAATGTTTGGCTTAGTATGAGCAATGCTAAGTGGCAAAAATACATTTACACAAGTGCCAGGAGAGCAGGTGTGAGCAGGTCATTAATACTTAATCAGCCCCCAACCTCGGCTCGGGGTAATGCCGCAGGTCCTCTGCAAATGTTGGGTCAGGAGACCTGAATTACGACTTGGCTTATTAATCAGAGGAACAAACAGATTTGTTCACACGACCAGACTTTTCAACGGACTAGGTCAAATGGTCTGCCCGACGGACTTTCGGCGGACTTCCGACGGACTTAACGAACGGACTTGGATACACACAATCACACCAAAGTCCGACGGATTCAACCATGATGAGGTATGACTGGACTAGAATAAGGAAGTTCATAGCCAGTAGACAATAGCTGCCCTACCTTCGGTTTTCGTCCGTCGGACCAGCATACACACGAACGGATTTTTCGTCCGGATTCGAGTCTGATGAAAAGATTTGAAACTGTTCTAAGTCTAAAGTCCATCTGATTTTTCGACAGCAAAGGTCCGATGAAGCCCCACACACGATAGAATTGTCCAACAGATTTGTTCCGTTGGAACTTAGGCCGTGTAAACACACGACCAGACTTTGACAGCTAAGTGTTTAGGGCCAAAAATGTATTTTCCATTCTGCTGCACCCCACAAGAGGGAGATGTTTGTTCTTGTGCAACTTAAGTTGTGTCTAGTTACTGGGGGGGGGGGGGGGTGTGATTCAGTGACTGAACATTGTCTACACAACTTACGGAACAAAAATCATGATTTCCAGAACAAATGCATTTCCTGAAATAAAATGCTTGACCTAACCTCTATAGATGCAGGCCCTGTGGAACAATGTGACCTCCAATTACTTCAGCGTTTCTGCTGTGAATTTTAAGTGGCTCCCTCAGCAGCTCAGCTCACCTTACCTCATGTCTGAGTTTACATTAAAAATTTAGAAGGCTGAAAGGCTGCTGAGCCACTGCTAGGAAAGGGGAAGGGCTGAGATGCTGAGTCACTGCTAACATGGGGGAGCTGAGCTGCTAAGTCACTTCTGGGGAGGGAAAGCAGGGTGAGCTGAGCTGCTGAAGCACTGCTGTGATGGACTAGCAGGGGAGCTGAGTTGCTCAGAGAGAAAAGGACTGCAGTACTGTACTGTACTGTGGATTTTGAGAATTGATTGTTCCACGATGCTTGCAGCTACAGAGATTTGTAAGGGTTTGCTTTGAATCCCATTTACTACTTTTTAAGAATACATAAAATTAACCTTTGCCAAAGGATGCATTTATGTCCACACTGTGAACAATGTAAGTCAGTGCGTTCCTGACCTCCCATTAGTCATATTACTTCTGGCCATTTCTGACCTTCCCGTAATGCTCTAGCCAGGACCTACAGGCTGTGGGCAGCTGTGTACACTAGCCATGTCATTAGGCACCACCTTTCGCAGCACCTGGTAGCTCCAAAAGCCAAAGCAAGAATCCTGTCCTATGTTACACTTCAAGTAAGCTGTAAGCCAGGGGTGCCCAACCAATGGCCCGCGGAGCCCAATGATGGGGCCCTGCCACATCCCGCTCTGGGATGGCAGGTTGGCATGCCCAGATCGCCGATTGCTGACCCGACCATTCCAGAGCATCAGTGTTGTGAATGAGGCTGGCGGTAGAGGAAGCAAGTGGCTGTAGAGCAGAGGCGCATAAGCCTGTATAGTGCTCCTGTCACAGGCAAGGAGATACCAAATGCACTCTGCCTGGGGCACCAACAGCCAGCAATAACTTAAAACAAACTTACTTTAAATGGAAGACTATTAGCAAAATCACAGTGTATATATGGGCATATCTGTTCTGTAGTGGTTTCTGAGCTGTTTTCAAACTGATCCGCAGGTGGAGAGTAGTGCACCTGTGGGTTACCTGCACTGAGCAATAAACTTCTATTAGCTGCGGGTTTGGTGAGCTTTCAAAGTGCACCACACTAGGGATGAGCTCAGGTGTGTTCGCATGGAACACGTGCAGAGCCCGCCAGGAAGTCGGAGCAGCTGCTGAGATCGGGCAATGTCTTACTGCCTGTGATTAGTGCAGTGCTGCACCGACTTCCTGGCGGGCTATGCACAGGTTCCATGCGAACACGCCTGAGCTCATCCCTACACCACACCTGCAGGAAATAATAGAAGTCTATGGCAAAGTGCAGCAAACCCGCAGGAAAGCCACAGGTGCACTGTTCTGTGCCCATGGTGTGGGTAAACTGCAGAGCATCAGTGTGAAAGCAGCCTTAGGCCACTTTCACATGATCGGTCCAACCCAATTAAATCATACATTCACCTCTATGGAGTGGCAGATGTAAACTGACTACCTCCAATCCGATCCACTACATAAAAAAAAATAAGGGGATCCATCCCCTTCAGCCTGGGTCTGGCCAAACTTTACAGTGGGAGGAGCTTAAGGGGCATAAGTAAACAAAACCCAGGCTTTGGGTATGTGCTGGGGGGGTCATTTTGGGAGGTAGAGGACTTGTGCTAGAATGTGAGGAAGAGTAGGGGGCAGATATATATATTGTGTGGTGCTTTGGGAGGGGAGAGGACTTGTGCTAGAAGGTGGGGCAGAGGAGGGGATTGGATATGTGCTGGGGAGCGCTTTGGGAGGGAAGCGGACTTGTGCTGGGGGTCAGATACGTATTGGGGGAGGTGCTTTGGGAGGGGACTGGACTTGTACTGGGGGGTGCTTTTGGAGAGGACTTTGTTAGAAGGCGGGGTGGCACTTAGGGAGGGGAGTAAACTCGTGCTGGGGGTGGGGGGTCAAATGCATACTGGGCGGTGTTTTGGGAGGGGCATGGAACTGTGCTGGTCATATATGTACTGGGGGGGTCCTATGGGAGGGGAGAGGACTTGTGCTAGAAAGTGAAGTGGAGGGGGATTTCAAACCCATTTTTAAAAACATTTTATTTACTTTATATCATATTCACTGACCACGCAGCCACTGTGCCCATCAAATGGATTTGTATTTATTCAGTACTATGGAGGATGTAACTGGAAGAGCTGGAGCGCAAACTGGTGGGTAAGATGTGGTGGCAGCAAGTATCCAAACATATGCAGTAAAGCATGCTTGTTATACTCACAGTGGAACCTAAGGGGTTTAAACCTCCGCATTGTGTAAAAAGGCTGCTTGATCTTGTATGCACAGATCCTCCCCCTCCTTCCACTGACTCCAGAACAAGTCCAGATAAGACAGAGCCTTTGGAGTCAGGCTGCACATGCTCAGTCTGGTGTGTATTTCTAGTGTTTTTTTTTTTTTTTCCTTTTCTTGGGAGAGTGCATGTGATCAGCACAGGGCCAGACAGAGAGTCAGGGGTACTGGATCCTGATAGGACAGCTTGGTGCAGTATGAAAACTCCTCTTACAAGCTTTACCAGGAACTGACAGAAGATGGAAATGCAATTATTTTAGTAAATATAAACTGCTAAATACCTTTTTATCATCTTCTGTGTACTGTGGGAGACCAGATATAGTGAATGCACCTCCTTGGGTTTATTAACACTTTAATATCTAAGGTTCTAAATATTATGTCCTGTAGGTTCCACCTATAACTATATCACATTTTGGGTGGACTGAGCCTTTCAGCATCAGTCTTAGGCCTTGTACACACAGTCGGAGATTCCGACAACCAAATCCATCGGAGTTATTCCGACGGATTAATTCCGGAAGAGGTCCGGGAGTGATGTTGCATACACGCGGCCGGACTAAGTTGTCGGAAAATCCGATTGTACATAACGTGATGATGTTATTTCGTTACGATGGGACTATGTTCAGGCTAGTAGCCAATAGCTTTGGTCTAGGAATTTTGATCTGAGCATGCGTGGCACTTTGTCCGTCGGAGTAGGCTACACATGATCGGAGTATGTCCGATCGGAGCATTTTGTCGGAAGATTTTACCGGCAAGTTGGAAAACTTGGTCCGACGGAAACAGTCCGATGCAGACCACACACAGTCGGAATATCCGACAAAACGGTCTGATAGGACACATTCCGTCGGAATCTCCGACCGTGTGTACAAGGGCTTACACTGTCCCCTTTTCAAATTTAGAGGCAGAATTGCAATGTTATAATAAGGGCCACGTTTATAAAGCATAAATGATCTATTTAATGGTCATTGGTTGATTTGCAACTTCATTCGCCTTCACCCAATCGAGTGTCTATTGCGATAATAATTGAAATCGAACATGTACATGTTTGACTGGCCTTTGCCTCGAGGATGTGCTGTTCCTTTTTCTGCAAGGCAGCTGCCAACACAAAATTTACATTTCTGCTGAAATTAGAGAATCCGAACCTTAGATAAGATTATAACAGTTATTAGCAAATCCGCCTGGTGCGACCTTATTCTCCTACTCCATTTAATTACCTCAATTCAAACGTATTTCACTCCCTTTTTGGTGAGAATCTGATTTGACATTTTTTTTAAAATATCCTGTCTGCATCCCCAAGGGATCCCATCCCTTCCCGAGCTGTGAGATGGCTTCAGAAATTAGCTAGGGGACTTAGGGAATCCTTAACCCCTTCATGGCACAACACTGATGCCACCATTTAAAGTTTAAGGGAAAACTCTGAATTTAAAGTAAGAATGGCAAACTAAAACCTAGTTACTATTAAAACGGACCCCTCTCCCCTTCTAACACCTATGCTAACTAACCTGTGTAAGAAAGATGTATATACTTGCTTATTTTCAGGCCGTTGTGGGCTGGTCCGGCTCCCCTGTGTCAGCCAGCGTGGCTTCAGGGGAGAGAAGTGAGTGCCGACAACAGAGGGGCCATAGCAGCCTATGGGGTGACGTCACCGCTCCAGACTTTATCAGGTGTTGTCAGAGAGTGCTCTCCTCTCACTGGCTGGCACAGGGACGATCACGTCACTGGAGTGGTGCGGGCTGAACCTAGGTAAGTATACACATCTTTCTTAAACAGGTTGATAAGCATACTGTAGGTGTTAGAAGGGGGGAGGGGACAGCTTTAAGTGTAGTTGGGGTTAAGCTAGAATTCCACTTTAACCACTTCAGCTCTGGGAGATCATTCCCCCCCCCCCCCCCCCCCCCTCCGATGACCAGGTAATTTTTTCGTGAAACGGCACTGCGTCTCTTTACTGACAATTGTGCAGTTGTGCGACATTGTACCCAATTAAAATGTATGTCCTTTTTCGCCACAAATAGTTTTATTTTGGTGGTATTTGATGACCACTGTTTTTTTTTATTTTTTGCTCTATAAACAAAAAAGTGCCGTTGGGACACTAAGTGGCTGATCACGCCATTACTAATAAAAATAAATGAGTAAATTCCATAAAAATATCCCATAATTTGTAAATGCTATAATTTTTGCGCAAACCAATCAATACACGCTTATTGGGGTTTTTTGTTATCAAAAATATGTAGCAGAATACATATTGGCAAAATTTGATGAAGAAACTAGATTTTTTTTACTTATTTTTTTTTATTGAGTATTTTTATAGCCAGGAATGCATAAGTGTTCAGAAGAGTTTAAGTCACAGAGCCCTGGGTTCAGGAGAGTGTAATACACAGAGCGCCGGGTTCAGGAGAGTGTAATACACAGAGCGCCGGGTTCAGGAGAGTGTAATACATAGAGCGCCGGGTTCAGGGGAGTGTAATACACAGAGCGCCGGGTTCAGGGGAGTGTAATACACAGAGCGCCGGGTTCAGGAGAGTGTAATACACAGAGCGCCGGGTTCAGGAGAGTGTAATACACAGAGCGCCGGGTTCAGGAGAGTGTAATACACAGAGCGCCGGGTTCAGGAGAGTGTAATACACAGAGCGCCAGGTTCAGGAGAGTGTAATACACAGAGCGCCGGGTTCAGGAGAGTGTAATACACAGAGCGCCGGGTTCAGGGGAGTGTAATACACAGAGCACCGGGTTCAGGGGAGTGTAATACACAGAGCGCCGGGTTCAGGAGAGTGTAATACACAGAGCGCCGGGTTCAGAGGTTTGCTATGCACAAGGGACACTTCTGCCCCCCACATCCAAAGCTCATACATATCTGCACCCTTCTCTCCTCCTCTCACAGATCTCTGCAGCCACTTCCCAACCCTCCCTCACCAGCTAAGCTCTGCATTCTGCTGCTTCAGCTTTGAGTCCTGCTTTCCCACTGCTCTCACCTTTGCACAAATGGACCCCCCTCCCCCCACCCCCCGCACCTTTGCACAAAACGGACCCCCCTTCACCTCACCTCGGAAGCACTCAGTCTCCCACACAGTCCACTTGTGGCTCTGCCTCTCCTCCACTAGACAGCTGCAGTGGTCGGCAGTGAGATCGTCCAGCACGGGGAATTAGCATTTGAGCACCAGGCTGTTTCTCAGCCAGCAAGCCCTCGGATGACCATAACATATCGGTGCCCCAGCAGTTGTGTCTCTGTCCAGGTTCTGTGCAGGGAGGTTATGAGGGAGCAGCACCAGGCTGGGGTTCTGTGTTTACTAGTGACAGAAAATAGCAGTGACAGTGAATCTGGCTAGCCAGGGCCTAAATTATGGTAGAGGCCTGGTGCTGCAGCTCCAATAGCCCTTATGCTAATCCGGCCCTGGGTATGAGCGGCATGGCTCTCAATTGACTCTCTATGACAGATATCTATCTAGCTGTTTCTATCACAGATCTCTGCTGGTCGCCCTTACAAACTACAGTTGGGTGGGCAAGTTTGAAGGTACTGTGTGCAGACAGAAATTCCCTTGAAAGTAAGAGATTTTTCTACAGACAAGAAGAAAGCAAGGCAAAAATATCCCTTGAGATAAAGACAAGCAGTTAAATACGTGAACATGACCTTTTGATTACGCTTTATTTATTTCTGAAAATTGAAAAGTAAAATTGTAATGTCATACAAATTGAAGGAAGATGGGGACTAATGCGGAATAACTCTACTCTAAATGTCTTGGGTAGCATGGGGCAGGATTTGATTTCCCACCATGGAGACCACTATACTCCCTGGTCATAATAGCTTTTGTTTGACTAATGCCGCGTACACACGAGCGAATTGTCCGGCGTACTTAGTCCGGCAAACAATCCGGTGGATAGTCCGGCGGACTTTCTACCAAACTGACTTGGCCACACACAGAAAGTCCGGCGTTTGCTAGCGCGATGATGTACAGCACGTACGACGGGACTAGAAAAAGGAAGTTCAATAGCTTCCTTTTCCGTACTTGCTTCTGAGCATGCGTCATTCTTAGTCCGCCGGACTAGCATACTGACTAACGTATTGTCCGCTGAAACCCAAGTCCGGCGGAAAGATTGGAGTGCAAAACTACTTTCTAAGTCCGCCGGACTTTACGCTGGAAAAGTCCGCTGAAGCCCACACACGATCGAATTGTCCGCTGAAATGCGTTTCGGCGGACTTAAGTACGCCGGACAATTCGCTCGTGTGTACGCGGCATAAGCTGTACTAGTGATTTTAGGCACCGTACTAGTGATTTCTCCTGTTAGAGTTCCCCTTTAATGAACTGGTGACCTCATTGCTGTTGACATGAAATGTTGGTGGGACAGAACTGGTGCATTTTCTCGCTGTCTCCCGTTAGACAAACATATATAACCGGACTGCGACACTGATCAAAATCCAACACTCACTAAAGAATTCTATTCATCATTATTAAGAACGAAGCATTTAAATCAAAGTTTCACCTTAATCAGCATCACAAGCGGCAAGAAGAAACATTCTGATTGGCACTGGACAAATCTTCAGCTGATGGATGACGTGGGATGGAAATTGATGAATCGGTTGATGGGAAAGCAAGATTCAATGACTTCTTGTTGAGCCAAATGAGAAGGGAAATGCAGTTCTGTCTCCCTGACAGATAGAGATTCTCTTATTCTCATTAAGTAATCTGCGGTGACCTCACATCCGCAAGCTTCTGGTAAAGAAGCATCAGCCTTAATAGTTGGTATGAAGGGAACCCGTCAAAGAGAAAACTATGGGGGCCGATGATACTTTTGCCACAGGGCCAAAATCCTTGCAAATTCTATTCTTCATGATTTAAAAACATACTTGGAACGTTTATTTGCTCTTTAATGAGTGTTCAGTGGCACATAGAAGATTTACACCCACATCATTTACCCCATTGAATCTTCTTTGAGACGGTTTACCCATCTGAATTCAAGAAAAGCATATCCAGGTCTCGGTAATATTATACAGTTGATGTACCAGTCACCTGTGCGACCGCATTGTGCAAATCCAGAGTCCTGGCTTTATTGGCTCTGATATTTCGATCAAGACATATGTTCACGCTAGATGGTCAAATAATGTTTACACAGCAATAAAGGCATTCTATATACTAGGTTCTGTCCCTAGATATCCACCTCAGGTCTGGAAGGTTTTACCCCCTTCGTGACCACGGCCTTTTTGTTGCTATTTAGCACTGCGCTACTTCAACTGACAATTACGCAGTCATACATTTTGTTTGGGTACAGTGTTGCATATCATTTTTTTTTTTTCACGCAAATAGAACTTTCTTTTGGTGGTATTTAATCAACACTGGGTTTTTGCTATATAAACAATAAAAGACAGAAATTTTGAGTGTGTATGTATGTGTATATGTGTGTGTGTGTATATATATATATATATATATATATATATATATATATATATATATATATATATATATATATATTAGGGCTGTGAAAATTAAAGATTAATTCCTCGATTAATCGTAAATTTTTTTGATCGATCAATTTTTTTTTGATCGATCAAAATTCTTTCGACCGGTACTCACCTCTCCGCCGACTTCCCGGGTCTTCAGGGAATTCCACCGGAGATCCCTTCCCCAAGTGCCTCCGTCTGCTAACGAAGGGAAGTGGGAGGAGTCCAGTGACGTTGAAGTTTCTACTTGAACGTAACGTGTACGTGGGAGGAGCTACGCATGGCGCCCCCCGCTGCTGTCCTACGGAACTAACACGATTGTCGGCCTTACATGCTGTGTTTTTATCATCTTTATGTGAGTAGTTTGTGTTTGAACACAAAAATTAAATCTTATTCTTAAGCAGTGAGCACTTAGATCTTTTCTTTCTACCCACGACCTGAGATTGTGAGAGAAGTTTATGGTCCGTGTTAACCCTTTTGATACCCGCATGCATGACCACCTGTTTGCACAGGGGGTCCATGCCATAAGGTGAGAGATACGTTAGACCGGAGGTGGAGGGATTGTCACGCTACTGTGGAAAAAAAAAATTACTTACATCAGTGCTACAGTTTGAATTTAAAACGTTTGTGTGAACTGTGAAGTTAAGTCATGGATTGTGAAAACTAAGTAGTGTCAGGTGATTATATATAGTGTATACCACATTTACCACTGACTTATGCAGAGTTGCAATGCAAGGAGATCAGCTAAAAGTAGTTGGATCTGTTATAATTAATCGAAATTAGTCGATTAATCGATTAAAAAAAATATCGATTAATCGAACACAAAATTTTTGATCAGTAACAGCCCTAATATATATATATATATATATATATATATATATATATATATAAATTTTTTTTATTGTTTGTTTTTTCTTTTTTCAATCTTATTTGATATGTTTTATAGCAGAAAGTAAAAAAAAACCTGATTTCTTTATAATATAGGCCAAAATGTATTCTGCTACGTCTTTCGTAAAAACATAACAAAAAAAACAAGTGTATACCCCTGATGAAGTCACGTGATTGACGTAACGCGTAGGGAGGGGCCGTGATCCGAACGCCATACCGGAAGTGACGTAAGACTGGCGGAAGATGCCAAGCAGTCATTTTTCTTTTGAGCTGTTATTAATAGTAACAATTAAACTCTCACATTTGATAAAAACAATAAATCGAAAGTTTGTGCTTTTAATACTACACTATTGGAGTCTTTTTTTTTTTTCCCCTCCCTCTATTCTCTGTTGAGTGACATATCTTTGCGGAGGTAGCTGCCTGGAGTATAATACATCTGCTGCAGGGATAGATGGCACCCTGGTGGTCTACCCATGTGCCCACATTATCGAGCTGCAGAATACACCCCCTGGTGGTGGATAATATGAGGAACTGAAGATCTAATTTTACTTGATGTGGTTATAACTAAGGAGTGGAGGTGAGAGTTCTGAGAGCCCAGACTTTGGTTCATTTCAGTGTTTTTCTTTGCTTATGGGAATAAGTTTCAATGTCCTCCGTGTGGTTTATGCTACTGAGAGACTCGCGTATATGGATTTATGAAATGGTGCATCCTTTCCTCAATATTTTGGACTATTATTAGTGTTTTTACGATCCATTTATTTATAAGCACTTGTCACTTTATGATTGTTCTTTTATATAATATTTTTTTTTATATACACCAGTTTGTTTGCGCAGGATCACTATGGACTTGAATAAGTGTTTACTGATTGCTTTGCATCTACAAACTATGGTCTATATACTGGAATTCTTATTAAAAAAAAAAAATTACATTTTTTTTATATATACTAATGACGGACGGTGATCAGGGACTTATAGTGGGACTACGATAGTACGGCGGACAATCTTACACTAACTGAAACTGAATAGGAACAAAATGCCACTGACATCACCGTTCACTGTATTAGTGTCACTGGAGATAATACTATAAACTGTCGCTGTACTAATGACATTGGCTGGCAATGGAGTTAACATCTTGGGTAAACAGTGGGTTAAATGTGTGCCTAGCAAGTGTTCATTTGTGTAATGTGTGCTGGTTTTTACTAAAGATCTTTGTTTCCTATCCTTGCTTTGCAGGGATAAGAAAAAGAGAGATTGTTCCAGCTGTACAGATGATCAGCAGGTCCCAGCCATGAATCATTGGCCAGGACCTGTTGACAAACTCCAACTTTGTACAATTACAACAGGTGGGGGGGCACACGCATGTGCACATCCTAAACCTGGAAACGAGCAGTGACGTATAGTACAGCACTTTGCCTGCATGGGGTGTCTGTCCACAGTACATGGTGGGTGGGTGGTTCACAAGTGGATATATACTAGGTTCCTGTCCCAGATATATTTCACCCGAAACTGATTCATACAGTCCTCGGTACTATGTAATTACAACATACAGTGCAAGGCTCTCCGCACAAAGGGTGTAGGGAAAGATTCTGAGTTGCATCTACACCGAGAATGAACAGAATCCCACAATGAGAGGACAACACTTGGTGGAAGCTTCATGGCTGAATCAATTTCTGAGATCCTTAAAACCTCCATGCCAACCTTGTGGTTGCCCTAGCATATGTCTACCTACCAACCTTGAGGTCGGCCTTGCATATATCTACCTACTGACCTTGAGGTGGACCTAACATATATCTAAGTGAGTACACCCCTAAGTAAAAATGTCCAAATTGGGCGCAAAGTGTCAATATTTTGTGTGGCCACCATTATTTTCCATTATTAACCCTCTTGGGCATGGAGGTCACCAGAGCTTCACAGGTTGCCACTGGAGTCCTCTTCCCCTCCTCCATGATGACATCACAGAGCTGGGGGATGTTGGAGACCTTGCGCTCCTTCACCTTCCGTTTTGATGATGCCCCACAGATGATCAATAGGGTTTAGGTCTGGAGACTTGCTTGGCCAGTCCATCACCTTTACCCTCAGCTTCTTTAGCAAGGCAGTGGTAGTCTTGGAGGTGTGTCTGGAGTCATTATCATGTTTGGAGACTGGGCCGCAGGGCAGTATTCTAAGGGAAGGGATCATGATCTTCTTCAGTATGTCACAGTACATGTTGGCATTCATGGTCCCCTCAATGATCTGTAGCTCCCCATTGCCGGCAGCACTCATGCAGCCCCAGACCATGACACTCCCACCACCATGCCTGACTGTAGGCAAGACACACTTGTCTTTGTCCTCCTCATCTGGTTTCCGCCATTCACTCTTGACACATCTGAACCAAATAAGTTTATCTTGGTCTCATCAGACCACAGGACATGGTACCAGTAATCCATGTTCTTAGTCTGCTTGTCTTCAGCAAACTGTTTGCAGGCTTTCTTGTGCATCATCTTTTAGAAGAGGCTTCCTTCTGGGACGACAGCCATGCAGACCAATTTGATGCAGTGTGCGGCGTATGGTCTGAGCACTGGCAGGCTGATCCCCCCCCACCCCTACAACCTCTGCAGCAATGCTGGCAGCACTCATACGTCTATTCCAACCTCTGCATATGATGCTGAGCGCACACACTCAACTTCTTTGGTCAACCATGGAGAGGCCTGTTCTGAGCGGAACCTGTCCTCTTAAACTGCTGTATGCTCTTGGCCACCGTGCTGCAGCTCAGTTTTGGGGTCTTGGCAATCTTCTTATAGCCTAGGCCAGTGATGGCGAACCTTGGCACCCCAGATGTTTTGGAACTACATTTCCCACGATACTCATGCACTCTGCAGTGTAGTAAAGCATCATGGGAAATGGCACCCCAGATATTTTGGAACTACAAGGTTCGCCATCACTGGCCTAGACCATCTTTATGTAGATCACGTCCTATAGTGACGAAACGCATAGGGAGGAGGAGCGACGTCCTGACGCCACCATCTCGTGTTGTTTGGTTACGGTATAACGGGCGCGAATCGAGACCGGCCGGCTCTGTTTTGCTGAAACGATCGTTTTTATCTTCATTTCTGTAAGTGCGCATTTGTCTCTTACGTTCGATTAAAGATATACTTGGGTTTTACACTATTGTGAGTCTTATTACTTTTCATGCAAACCTGTGAACGGGAGTGAATTGAGAGGCGAACGGGTTCCGGAGTTTCTTCACATCCATTCGTGAAAACCCTGGACTGGGGGAATCAGTCATCTGCTCTGCATGGTTCTCTATAATAAGGAACCATTCATTTTTGGTAAGCGGCAGTAATATCTTTGGTGGAGGCTAAGCACGAGTCACGTTCGTTTTGGATATTTATGCTGTCACCATTTCACTGTGGAATACCTTGCAAATAGAGACTTTATATGGACTTTTTGAACATTGCAACACTTTATGTTATGTTTATAATTTATTTACATATCCATGTTTCACTAATGTTTTAAGGCAACGGGTTATTGGAGGTATCAGGTTCACATCATATTTTCATTTGAATATTCACTGTTATTAAGGGTGTTTTTTGAAACCATATTAAGGTGTATTTGCTACCTTCACTGATTTAGCATTTTCTATTTTTATATGATTGCCTAATTTCTAGTTGCAATTTTTTGTTGCACTCTAAATTTTCCCGCATAGTATTGACACACTATTAAGTCAATGTTTTTGTGAGTTTTCTCAAGTAGGTGTATTCTCTGTTTAGTAATTATCTGTAGCGCAACCCACTCTTTTTTTCTTTTCTTCCATCTTTATGTAGAGCAACATTTATTTTCTTCAGATCCTCAGAGAGTTCTTTGCCACAAGGTGCCATGTTCAACTTCCAGTGACCAGTATGAGAGAGTGAGAGTGAGGACACCAAATTTAACACACCTACTCCCTATTCACACCTGAGACCTTGTAACATTAATGAGTAACATGACACCGGGGAGGTAAAATGGCTAATTGGGCCCAATTTGGACATTTTCACTTAGGGGTGTACTCACTTTTGTTGCCAGCGATTTAGACATTAATGGCTGTGTGTTGAGTAATTTTTAGGGGACAGCAAATTTACACTGCTACAATGCAAAGTAGTGAGCGTACCGCTTGTATAACAAAGTGTAATTTCTTCAGTGTTGTCACATATAAAAAGATTTAATAAAATATTTACAAAAATGTGAGGGGTGTACTAACTTTTGTGGGATATTGTATCTAATGATAGGTCCACTTTAAGCCAGCAAGATGTAACAGGGAGAATTAGCAACATACAGCATAATTAAGTCCACTTATTTTGCTGATCCCTTAAGACCTTGTCCCTGAGTAAGAGATTCAACGGGGGGATTAATGCCCCCTTGAAACAGCTGCGACCGCTGAGCGGAGCGTAAAAATGACTGGCCCCCTAGAGGGCCAAAAAAAGTGGTGGGTGGCTGTGTTATGGGAGGACTGACCCTCAATTAGATCTCGCCCACTGAATTATTCATCATATAGATCTGTTGGCCAGTAATGTAAGGTCACACCATTCAGCTAAACCACCCACCTAACTCTAAAACAGAGAAGGGGTATGTAACATGGAGGCATAAAATAACCCTTCAACTGAATCGGCCATACATTTAATGTTCTCAAATTGCCAGACGCACATGACGAAATGTGACTTCTCTGCATGCATTCATTGTAACTGAATTGGTTTGAAGCAGCCAAAATGGCATAGCTTTTATAATGCAGTGGGAGTGTTCCCTGCACTGCTCCTGCATGTGAATCATTGGAGTTTAGGGGTTGTGTGAAGCCATTTTTGCTGCTCTCTCCAGGGAAAGAGTATCCCAAGGATTTTTTATATATATATATATATATATATATATATATATATATATATATATATACACATTTGGATATGGATAGAATGAATCCTCTTCTATAATGTCTCTGTTGGGGAGATTTACTCTTTTTATTTGTATTGGTGATCATTGTCGCTGAGAAAATAAGGCAAATTTGAAACCACCAAGCAAAAGGTGACGGGAAATCTCCTAGATATACCTGTCCTGTGGCAGGGGGATATTCATTATAGAAAAATGTAAAAAAAAATGTTGTTTTTTTTTTCAACATTGTCGCTCGTTTTTTTTTTTTTTTGTTTATAGACACAAAAAATAAAAACTGCAGAGGTGATCAAATACCACCAAAAGAAAGGGTTTATTTGTGGGGAAAAAAAAGGACGTCCATTTTGTTTGGGAGCCACGTCGCACGACTGCGCAATTAAGTTAAGTCAGTTAAAGCGACGCAAAAAAGCCCTCTGTCAGGAAGGGGGCAAAATTCTTCCAGGGGGTGAAGTGGTTAACATTCCATCCACTGCCCATTGCAGCTTAAAGAGGAAGTAAACCCCACCAAAAAAATGCTATTTTTACAATATTTCTATGTTTATTAACATATCCAAGCAAAAGATATATTAATAACTCCAAAATGAGCGCTGGAAGTACCTTTTTTTTTTTGTAGTTTTATTTTTTGTATCTTCCGGGTATCGTCTGCGCCATTCATTGTGCTGTTTTCAGAAGCCGATACGGACGTCATTTCCGCCCTTAGCTCATATCCCTACCGAAATCTCGCGCATGCGCTGTAGCATCGTAACCAAGCCTCGTTCTCAATTGCCGTTACTACAGCAACAGAGCATTGTTCAGTCACAAGGGGGAATATCCGGAAGACCAGAATAATTACTGCATCGCGAGACTTCTCCTCTGTGCCATTCAGAGGAGAATCTCACGCACAGTAAAATCAAGGCAAGCAGGAAAGACAGAATTGGCATTATATAAATGCCGCCTTTAAAAGTGCATACTGCTCAATCGCGCATGACGTCACGAACATTAAAAAGACGATTTATATCATAATTACACAAGTAAGTGCACTTTCACAGGAAGCGATCAGCTGCCTGTGTTATGTAGTATCTGATAAGCTTAACTTGTATCTGAGGGTTTACAACCACTTTAAGGTGGGGCGGTTGGCAGGTGGCAAAAATTGTCTCAAAAC
>NW_027507696.1:493466-738466 GCF_037356315.1 Lithobates pipiens | reverse complement strand
ATATTCTAGTCCGGTCGTACGTCATCACGCTCGAATCCGTCAGACTTTGAACGGACTTGGCCACGCACAATCACACCATTCGGAAAAGTCAGTCGGAAAGACCGTTGGACCTAGTCCCTCAAAGTCCGGTCGTGTGTACGCGGCATTAAGGTTTGGAATGGCCCAGCCAGAGCCCAGACCTGAATCTAATTGAAAATCTGTGGGGTGATCGGAAGAGGGCTGTGCACAGGAGATGCCCTCGCAATCTGACAGATTTGGAGTGTTTTTGCAAAGAAGAGCGGGGAAATTTTGCCAAATCAAGATGTGCCATGCTGATAGACTCATACCCAAAAAGACTGAGTGCTGTAATAAAATCAAAAGGTGCTTCAACAAAGTATTAGTTTAACCACTTGAGATCCGCGCTATAGCCGAATGACGGCTACAGCGCGGACCTCCTTTGCCGGGACTACGTCTATTGACGTCGTCCCGTGCATGAGCGCCTGCGCGCCCCCTGAGGGATGCGCGCAGCGCGCTCTGTGATCGGCGAGTCTGAGACTCGCCTGATCACGGATCCGAGGAAGGGGTCGATCCCGACCCCTTATCACGTGATCAGCTGTCAGCCAATGACAGCTGATCATGTGATGCAACGGAGCCGGTCGGTCATGTGATGCAACCGGCGGCCGTGATCGGGACATCTGTCCCGATCACGGCCAGCCCTGCTAGTGCCCACCTGCCCCCTGCCAGTGCCCACCTGCCCCCTGCCAGTGCCACCTTAATAAAATATAAGTGCCCCCCGTCAATGCCACCCAGCAGTGCCCACAGTGCCACCCACAGTGCCCACAATCTGCCTCAACAATGGTGCTGCACCCCAGTGCCACAAATCCGTGCCCATCAGTGTCATCTACCAGTGCCCATCAGTGCCCAGCAGTGCCGCCCATCAGTGCCCATCAGTCCCATCTATCAGTGGTACCTATCAGTACCCCTTAGTGCCACCCATCCGTGCCCATCAGTGCCGCCTTATCTGTGCCCATCAGTACTGCCTTATCTGTGCCTATTAGTGCCGCCTTAACTATGCCCATCAGTGCCCGCCAGTGCAGCCTATCAGTGCCGCCTCATCAGCGCACTTCAATGAAGGAGAAAAATGACCTGTTTGCAAAATTTTATAACAAACTATTAAACATGATTTTTTTTTTTTTTTGCATCTTTTTTTGTTTGTTTAGCAAAAAATAGAGCTTTCTTTTGGTGGTATTTAATTACAGCTGGGAGTTTTATTTGTGGGAAAAAAATGATAAAAATGTCATTTGGGTACAGTGTTGTATGACCGCGTAATTGTCATTCAAAGTGCATCAGCGCTGAAAGCTGAAAATTGGTCTGGGCAGGAGGGGGGTTTAAGTGCCCAGTAAGCAAGTGGTTAAGGGTGTGCACACCTTTGCAACCATATTATTATTATTTTACTTCCCTCCACCTAAAAGATTTCAGTTTGTTGTGTAACTGAGTTGTAAAAAAATGAGACAAAGATAAATAATTTCAGAACTTTTTTCCACCTTTTTAATGTGACCTATAAAGTGTTCATCACAGAAACCTGACATTTTACCAGGGGTGTGCAGACTTTTTATATCCACTGTATATTCTAGAAGTGTAAACAGGCTGCTGATTCCCTTTAAGGGAGAGGGAAATCGGTGAAGCTGCTGCTGTACAGCTTCATTGATTTGGCGTTGTTAAGAAAAACCTGATTTCCCATCTAGTCTCTATATTCAGAATCGGTCAGTGTACATAACACAACGGGGTACGAGACGAATATTGTAGAAAACGTAGTTACTGAGGAGTAAATTATTTTTCATCTGGAAAATTAAAAGAACTTAAAATACTTACGTTTTGCATTTAATTTTTATGCTTCGCACTTCAATCATTGAAATATTTCAGCTCCGAAGAAAAAAAATAAAAAAATTAGCTGGCAGATAAATCACAACATCAAACGCTGGGAATTGATGCCTTACAGGGGTCAAACTGAGGTTTACACGTCTGCTTTGAACAGGGATTAGGAAAATAAATGTAATTAAAATTTACAGTGTGGGGTTACTTTAAGTCTTGTGCCAACCTGTGAGAGAATGTAAAGCTGGCGCTGTGCATTTCTATCAGATGGTGGAGTCAAGTAAATCTGGCCACACACTTTACACTATCTGTACAATCTCCTTAAAGCTGGCCATACACTTTACAATCAGATTCTATAACCCCCTTTAAATTGATTGTTTAGAGAAGGCCTCACATTATACACAAAAAAAAAATAAAAAATCTAAAGTGGTTGTAAACCCTTACAAACCACTTACAAACCACTTTGACCTACAGGTAAGCCTAGATTAAGGCTTACCTGTAGGTCCAAGAAATATCTCCTAAACCTACACTGTTTAGGAGATATTTGCCAAAATACAGGCACCGCTGTCTATGGCGCTCCGTCGAATGACAGCACCGGAGCAGCGAGGCCCACCAAGAAGATGGATGCTCCGGACTACAGGGGACAGCGGTGACTTCGCTGGCTCCTGTGTCGGGTAAGTGACACATAATGGACTACTATGCGATGTGATGCGATGCGATGCATAGTAGTCCATTATGCTTTACCTTTGCAGGGAATCAAAGAGGAAGTAACACCCATCAGGGTTTACTTCCTCTTTAAAGTGGTTGTAAACCCTTACAAACCACTTTGACCTACAGGTAAGCCTAGATTAAGGCTTACCTGTAGGTCCAAGAAATATCTCCTAAACCTATACGGTTTAGGAGATATTTGCCCGAAGATAGGCACCGCTGTCTACGGCGCATGCGCCGTAGACAGCAGCGTGCAGGCGCACTGAGCGCGGCTTCGTCAATGACGAAGATGCCGCGTGTGTCGGCTCCCGTGCGCACGCAGAGGTGCATTGGTGGCACAGATGAGCAGGGGGTTACAGTGATTGGGCAAACGAGCAGGGGGTACAGAGGTGGTGCATTGTTCCCCCTGCACATCTGTCACACCAACGTACCTCCTTTCTCCTCTGTATCCCCTGCTCTTCTGCCCAATCACTGTAACCCCCTGCTCATCTGTCACACCAGAGATTGAAGAGATGTGTTAAGAGGTTTAGCGGTTGGGGTAGATGAGAAAGGGGGCTACAGTGGTGGGGCAGATGAGGAAGGGGGCTACAGGGGTGGGGCAGATGAGGAAGGGGGCTACAGGGGTGGGGCAGATGAGAAAGGGGCTACAGGGGTGGGGCAGATGAGAAAGGGGGCTACAGGGGTGGGGCAGATGAGCAGATAAGTTCAGTGTTGGGACAGACGAGCAGATGGTTCAGCGGTGAGACAGATGAGCACGGACAAGCGTGTGGTCACATGGCGGAGCACTATAGTTGATTAGCAGTGATATTAAATCATAGTGTAGCGCTAGAGAAAACAAACAAAAGTAACCTAGTACATGACGATACGTGATCATACAATGTTCAACCAAACATTAAACACAAAAATCATAAAATGTGCAAAAAATACACCTTAAGTGCATAATTCATAAGTGTATATAGTAATACAAAAAAGTCCAAGGTAAGGATAAGAGTCTCTATATAAATGTTGATCCAATCCAAACGTGAGATAAAGGTCACCATCCACCTTCTTTAAATGAGACTAACATGCAGACACCATGTGGTATTCCCGTCACCTTTTAAGATAGAGGCTTACCAGATGTAATGGATCCAAACGAATGTACATTCGAAGGATCACAAAGGCTTGTGCACTCGTATGCGAGCTTTCAAAAGCAAATTTTCCAGGGAAGTAACGAATCAAACTAATCCATTCAGGTGCCCAAGATAGTTGTTAAATCCTCAGCGGTAAAATCCAACTCAAATTGTTGAACCCATACAAAGAGAAATAAGGGCCACAATAGTGTAATTCCGTTTAAGAAAAAAAATTTAATAAAAAAGGTAATGAACTTACATATAACCAAAGAATCAAGCGCTTATTCAATAAAAACAGTGCTACAGTAGGAGTCCCGACGCGTTTCGTCCTCCAAAGACGTCATTTTGGTTCTTTTTTGGATAGCGCAGTGTCACAGGGTAACGTTTTTTGATTAGCAGTGAAACACTGGGAAGAACAGAAGGAATTCGATGTGAAGATTGTAAATTGTCACAAGAATTGTATTTATTTTCCAGCAGGATGTACAATAATTTTGATTTGGTGCACAAAACTGGTGGAGGAATTTTTGATTGTTTTGTTGCAGAATCTTTAAAGTAGGAAATGCATTAAGTTTAAGTAGGGGCACAAAGTTCTGTAAATTAATATTTTATGTGAAATGCAGAATCAGTATATGAATTGAGGATATCATTTATATACCTGTATATGGTGTAATTTGGATATATGTAGCACTGATAGTGCAGTGCTACTATATACCTCCTATCCTACAAAATTTGTTCATTGTTTGAGAGTGAGAAAACACATTTATAGTGCTGGTATGCGACTCAGAGCTAAAGCTTAGTAGGAGGTAGTGTGCGAGAATATAAGGAAACGACTGATTCTCACGATAGTGCCCATGCAGAGTGGCCAACCGGCTATGTTCAGATTGCAGCAGGGCAGCCGGTCGGCATGGGCACCATGGCTTCGGCATGGAAGCAAGAGGAGATCACTATTTCAGTGATTTTCAGCTTCCAGAGGCCTCGGTCAGATATTGTACCCAGATTGGCACAAACTTGTGCCAAGTTATCCTCGCTGTGTTGAATTGTAAGTCCGTTAACTTGCTGCACATTTTCACTGACAAGTTGTGCTTCAAGTGCTCTGCAAGTGTACAAGTTCTAGTTGACTAGTTTTTTGAATTTGTAGTGAATTTGCGTGGCAAGTCTCCAGGAGGAGCAAAGTTGCAGTGGTGAGTCTACAGCATGAAAATTCAGCCACAGTGACCCCTGTGGTGGGATGACTATATTGCACAACCTAACTGAACCAGAACTTGCAGCACACTTGCAGAATGTTTGCAAAGAAAGTTGATCTGGAGTCATGCAATGCGGACTTGCTGTAATTGTGCAACAAACTTGTGAACCCCAGCAAGTCTAGCAATAGCTTAGCAAGTCATTTTCAAACTTGCAGCACAATTGCTTGCTATCTGGGTATATACGGTACATTGTTGCAATGGTCTAAGCTGGGCCAATGTAAGTATGTATAAAATGTCCATACCTGGAATTAATTTTTAATGGAATGCAATAAATGATCAATAGTATTGACAAAACCGATCATTTTACTTCCCTGAGTTAGAATGACCTTAGCAAGGAATGTGTACAGGGGTGGAGTTGCCCTTTAAAATTTAAGAATTAGAAGCCTAAAGGAGAGGACAAGAGGAAGCTTTCTGGGCCTCGTCTGATTCTTAGGCTGCAGTAACCTTGGTGCAATTAAATCATTTAAAACCTGTGCCATCCATTATTTAATACAACCATCGGGACGGCAAACAAGCAAGAGACAGAAGCAGAATGTTGTCTCGCAGGCAGAACAGGTCACGCTAGAAGGCTGAAAGGCTCACTGTATTGGGCAGAGGAAATTTTTGCATATGCATTGGTCATCAATACACCTGAGATTGTCATCCGCAGCCAATTGATGAGCCATTTATGTGTGCAGACCTGCTTGGACGGAGAGGAGTTAACATGTCTCCTGTGTCTGGAGGGGAGGAGGACTACTGCTGTGTGATGTCAGCTCCTGAATGGCAGAGTTGTGCCCGGCCCGGTCCGGTCTTCTTGTGACATCATCTTTTGATTCTTTTCTCCCAGGAAAGGGGGAAGGGACTGGTGATTTCACTCAGAGGACCACTTACTAGACCTTTTATGATGTCCATGCTCCAGCACTTAAGCTAGCCATTAGACTTTAACCACTTGGCGCCCAAGCTACGTCATATGACGTCATGGGCTTTGTGGTGTTATATCTGAATGATGCCTGAGGCCAAAGACATCATTCAGATATCGGCATTTTCAGCCGGCGATTCCCTGCACCATAAGAATGATCATAGCGGCTGTTCCACCGCTTGATCGTTCTTACGGGCGGCGGGAGGGGACACCCCTCCCACTGCCCTCCGGTGCTTCTACCGACTCATCGCTTCCATCAGTGAGTCGGTCACAGGATCCGCCGGCCCCCGGATGATATCCTAGAGATTTCCGGCGGACCAGATAGTCCCCGGAGTCTCTATGATCATTCGATCCTGGCTTCCCAGCCAAGGCGGCGCCGTTAATTTGAATGCAGAGGCCGGGCGTGACATCATAACATCGCGCCCGACCTCTGCATTCAAATTAACGGCGCCACCTTGGCTGGGAAGCCAGGATCGTTTTTGACTCCCCCCCCCATATCTCACTGTAAATAGGTCCGATCGTGCCATATTCCTATTACAAGGGATGTTTACTTTCCTTGTAATAGGAATAAAAGTAATCAAAATGTAATTTTTTTTTTTTTTTAAAGTGTCAAACTAAAAAAATTTAATTAACAATAAAAAAATAAAAAAAATTTAAAGCGCCCCTGTCCCCATGAGTTCGTATGCAGAAGCGAATGCATACGTAAGTCCCGCCCACATATGAAAACAGTGTTAAAACCACACATGTGAGGTATCGCCGCGAACGTTAGAGTGAGAGCAATAATTCTAGCTCTAGACCTCCTCTGTAACCCAAAAGATGTAACCAGTAAAAAAAATGTAAAGCGGCGCCTATGGGGATTTTTTAAATACCAACGTTTTGGCTCCATTCCACGAGGACGTGCAATTTTGAAGCGTGACATCTTGGGTATCTATTTACTTGGCGTATCTTCATCTATCACATTATGCAAAAAAATTGGGCTAACTTTACAGTTTTTTTTTTTTGTTTTTTTTTAAAGCATGAAACTGTTTTTTTCTGAAAAAAACATGTTCGAAAAATTTCTGAGCAAATATCGTGCGAGATAAAAAGTTGCCACGACCGCCATTGTATTCTCTAGGGTCTTTTGTTAAAAAAACATATATAATGTTTGGGGGTTCTATGTAATTTTCTAGCAAAAAAATTATGAATTTTAGGAGAGAAATGTCAGAATTGGCCTGGATGCGAAGTGGTTAAATGACTTTCGGACTTGCAATCTCTTTTTTTTTTTTTCTTTTTTTTAAATACGATTGCCCCAAGAACATGCACATTCTTAGCAGTCCGGCAAGATCATATAAACAATAAAATAAGACAAAAAGTAAAAAAAAAAAAAAAAAAAAATTGATGATTTTGGGGCACGCATTCTATATCTGACGTTGGTCATACATTCAGCAGGTTAAGCAGGGACTGGCCAAATTTCGATCCAGATATGGGCTAGCTGGTTATACACAAGTCAATCTATCGATCGACTTGTGTACATCCAGCCTGTTGGTAGCACTGATCATTCAGGAAAAACCCAACTATAGCCGGCAACACTGCAGAAAGTTTGAGGAGCCTTCCGCACCAGCAGGATACAATAATCAGTTTCTAATGCATAGGGATGCCAGTAAGAATAAATGCCACCCCCTGCTCATCTGCATACAGCAGCTCATTTTTGCTGGGGGTGCTGGAAAGTGTGAGATTTACTTGCAGTTCTGCACCCGTATAAATGCGAACCTAGTCTTGTTCATAGAACAATATTCCTCTGGAGCAATATTAAATCTAGAATCTAGTGTCATTTTTACATTATTATTTATTTTGCAAGATTTAGTTGTGATAAAACAAACACTTTTTGTAAAATATGGGGAAATGAGGGGAAATTTGGGTGTGTGTGCTAGCAAAGGTGATGGGAGGGGGGAATAGTATTTGTGCTAGGAGGGGGATTTGTGGTGTTTTTGCTAGAAGAGGTGATATGGTAGAGGGGGAGGGGATTTTTGTGCCAGTAGGGATGAATGAGGGGTATTTGGGGGAGGGAAATTTTAAGTGGGCGGGGTGGTGTGTACACAGGGGATTTGGATAGAGAGAGCGGATTTGAGCTGGGAGGGGGAATGTAGGGACAAATTATTTGTGCTGGGAGGGGGAATTTCAGCAGGGGGGGCGTATTTGTCCTGGGAGGAAGGGGAATTTTATGCTTGAGGGTAAGCATGCAGATTAGTGCTTAGTTTTTTGGGGATCAGATCTTGGGAGGGGGGGCGGCGCAGTTTGCCATGGGCTCAAGATGGCCTTGTCCCGGCACTGCTCCACCCTATCAATTTATACCGCTCACCGGTTATTGATGCCTTGGGGCCATGGGCGTCCGCAGGTAGGGGCAAGGGGGGTCAAGTGCCCCCCCCTGGAATCAGGGATGAGATCTTAAATTCAACACAGTTCCATTGTTATCGGGGTGCAGGCAGCCCATATCCGTGTGCAAGCCGCCAGTGGGGTGACACCATCAAGGTTCTGCCAAGCCCCCCTATCATTGTAGTGTGACTCCGGGCTCTTTTCCGTGCTCAGTCCAGCAGAGAACTCGGCGGCGGTGCTATCAGGTTTCCCCAGTCACCCCCCCCCCCTTTCTCCTGTCAGGGAGAAGAGACGACGGCCAGGTTCCTCACCCAGCTTCCTTCCCTATTGGCCATAACTGAGGGCCAATCAAAAGGAGACTAGGAGAGAATCATGGGACATGTAGTCCCAAAGATTGGCGGCACCATTTTCCACAGGGAGGAGGATACAGCTCGATCAAGAGAGAGATTGAGAGACTGTAGCCTGGGAAAAAAGCTGAGGGAGTGAGTGCTACAGAAAAAAGAACAAAGAGTGTACTGGGCAGAAGCCAGAAAGAGAGAGAGAGCTGCGTTACCCAGCGCTACCAGAGAGAGAACTACACTGCCCCATGCCACCAGATAGAGCCATGCTGTCCAGCACCACCAGAGAGAGCCATGCTGCCCAGCACCGCCAGAGAGAGAAAGACTGAGTCACTGCCAGGGTACAGACATGCTGCACTACTGACCAGAGTCGCCCCCCGGGGGGCGAGTGAGCGATCGTCCAGCCGAAGGGATCACTGGTGCTGTTTCGCTGGGTCTGGTAAGAGGGCCTGTTGGCCAGTATCCATTAATTATCCTAGGGATTGCACTAAGTCTGCAGTCTCTGACCATGATAATGTGATAATGACATTGTCGAAAAGGGGCGGCGCATGGTTGACCCTAAAATTATGCCCCCCCTTGAAAAAAGTTCTGCAGACGCCCATCCTTGGGGCATATGTTACTTATTATCTGCCATTTTCAAGTTGGCACTACTTTGTTGCAATCAACATATCTGATTTTTATTTTTGTCTTGTGCTCATAAAAAGAGAGAGAGGAGAGTGTTGGCGGGGGACTCCAGAAGAGGAGGTAAGCAGCTCCTCCATGCAATACCATTGCACAGAGAAGCAGGGCCGGATTATGAGCATCATGGGCCTGGTGCTGAGGATTTGAAGGGCCATTTTTATGGTTAATAAATAAAATTAAAATACATAAACATTTTTTTATTATAATAAATTGTGTTTAAACAAACTGCTCATTCACACTGTATGTGCAAGAGAACCCGTTTGAAAAAAAAAATATATAAATGTAAAATTTGGGCTCATTCAATTATTTGTTGCAATCTTTTATTGTTTACATTGTGCAACCCTGCTGGGCCTATATTAAAGTAGGGGCCTGGAGCTGACGCTCCAACACCCCCTACGTTAATCTGGCCCTGCAGAGAAGGTAAGTATAACATGGTTTTTCTTTTTAATTAAAAAAATGCCTTTTACAATCACTTTAAACCTGGCTAACGATCGAATATGTCACCTCATTTGTCCTTTACAACTACAAGACAGGGAATACCACAGCCACAACTGATTGGCTCAGCGGCCAGCTATCATGTGACAAGTTTCCCGCGGTTTTGCTTCAAACCTTAGCTCCTCCCTTTAAGTGAATCTGTCCCAAGCCTGGGCAATTCAAACATCATGGGGAAAAATTAATTTAGCAGAGGTTACCTGCAGTAAAACCACAGGGACAATGTGATTAGCAGCTTCCATGACCAATAGGGAGGTTTAGCGGGTGGTAGTAGATGAGACCAAGTTTGACTTTTAGGAGAAAAATTGAGATTTGCATAGAACTGCATCTGAGCATTTAACATTCACAGTTTTCTGCTTATGAATGTTTTTCGTAATGTGCTCAAATTAAATTGACCAGTTTAGTGAGCGATTGGATTTCATGGCTGGTAAATGGAGGAGCTGCAAACTTCTGTGTATGGATCTAGACTCCTAGAGTACATTAAAATATAAGGCAGTGGGTGATTTAACAAACCAGCATCGCTACAAAAATGAAATATGAGTTTTGAGTTCTCCTATTTAATATATAGTTGAGAACTATGAGGTGAGGAAGACATAATGATGATAAACGGAAAATACAATTTCCACTATTCCATAACGCCAGTGAGATAAGAGTGGGAGCATACAAAGAAGTTTATGTGCACCATCATAAGCACTGAGATAAGGGGGGCATAGTTTAACCTCCCTGGCGGTACGATTATTTCAGATTTTAGGTGCTGAAGGCGGTACAATTATTTTGCATGGAAATTATATTGTAGTCCTGTAATTCTTAGGAATAACTCACTTAAATCTGTCCAAACCAGAGTCTAGCAGACATCCCGGGTATGATAAAGTTTGAAAAATAAAATCGTAAATTATAATATAATAAATAACTATAAATAATTATACCAAATAATAATATAACAATAATAAAAATTATTCAATAATGTAATCAAATCAAAAACACTGATTTTGAGTTGCAGAATTGTCGCTGTCATTACTTTTCAGTATTTGATGATGGATCTCCCCACAAATCGCTATCCCTCAATTCTGCGAGTGATTCCATTTTATTATCGCTGTTTTCTAGCTGGTCTAAAATCATTTTCGATGTAAAGGGACGGTTTTGGTTGCTATGGACAATCTCCAGTTTCCAGGCATAAAGAACGTTTTTTATAATATAAAACTGCATGCAGGACACTGGGCAGACCACTAGGGACAAACGGGATGTGAAATAATTACATACAGCAATGTAATCTGTAAGATTACATTATACTGTATGTAATGTGTGTGTTTCACTTTTTGAATTTGGCGCCATTCTCCGTCCTCGTGCGTCGCAACGCTCGCAGAGAACGGAGATCGGCTCCATGATGAATCGAGCGGAGCACAGCTCGCTCGTACAGCGGGGGAGGACATCGATGGATCCAGAGGACAAGGTAAGTAACCTCTCCCTGGATTCAGCGATGCGGTCCCGAGTTTGGCTCGGGGTTAGCGCTTTTGGTACAAAATCTCCACCCCGAGCCAGACTCGGGAATACCGCCAAGGGGGTTAATTAAATAAATTAAACTTTTAAATCTATTGATAGATATTCCATATTTTTAGGAATAGTGGAAAGGAAATGTCCAAAATGCTACTCTGGATCTAAAGATTTAAATGATATATCATTCCTTTTGTGGGCCCATCAAGAAGGTTCTGGAAAATATTGCCTGGATGAAATACTAGGAAGGTGGTATTGAGGTTTGAACATTTTTCTTATGCGGAGGTTGCATCCACACGATGAAAGGGAGACGATCATTTTACCAAGTCGCATACACATGGCAACTCTCCAGCAACTTCACCCACTTTCATTCGAATGGGAAGCAACACACAATTGAGCGAGATTCCCTGAAAGCGAGAAATCTACCATCCACCGGTTTCTTTGATCACTGAAATTGATCGATCATACCGGGTTATAATTGAAAGTTTGCAGGATTATTAAAAAACTCGATCAAAACCAGGGGGAAAAAAAATGCAATTTCATCAAAAGCAATTGGATTTTTTTCCACCATGTGGAAACCGCTAATTTCCACACTCGATCACTCGGGATTTGGAATCCAACTCAGGAAGTGGTTGAAATTTTCAGAAAGCTGTAACATGTATGGCCAGATTTAAGGAATTAAAATGGTTAATTAACCGAGGTACCAAAATCAATGATTAGATCAGCCGGTCTGGACTTTTGTTCTACCCTGGAGAAACCCTAGAAATATTTTTCAGATCTAGGTTCTGGTCTAGGGGAACCCCTGTTAAAAAAAAAAATAACTCTACCTATGGTTTACTGTACATTAAAATAGTCTCAAATGCATTGATCATGCTAAACAATGGAATCAATCATATGGCAGCAATGGCAGCTCCCATACTTAAGGAATACATTTTTTAAAGATAAGGGGGAAGGGAAAAAGGGGCTGGAGGGTAACCAACCCCCGGGACTTTTAAGACGGTACCAAGTATAGAGGCAAGATAATCACATGCCAACAGTAAAATAAATACAATTTTATTTAGAGTACAAATACATAGATAAAAAACAATTGCTAGAAAATGGAATATGGATGTATATATCAACTACTAGAGTAACTTTATTTATTACTCTATTTTTCAGTTTCTTTTTTAACTGTAAACGCTGCAACGTCCTGAAGAAGCTCAAGAGAGCGAAACATGTAGAGAAAAATGCAGCATATCTCTGTACAAATTTGGTAACATGTATGGTCACCTGTGATTGTGTACCACCATTTGTACTCTAGTAGTTCATATATACATCCATATTCCTTTTTCTAGCAATTGTTTTTTATTTCTGGATTTGTACTCTAAATAAAATGGTATTTATTTTACTGTTGGCATGTGATTATCTTGCCTCTATACTTGGTACCGTCTTAAAAGTCCCGGGGGTTGGTTACCCTCCAGCCCCTTTTTCCCTTCCCCCTTATCTTTAAAAATGTATACTCTGGGATGTGGTACCATTTTGTCCTTTGATCAATTCATCTATCAAATCTTTTCTCTGTATTTAAAGCGGGAGTCCACCAGGAGTCCGCGTTTTTTTTTTTTTTTTTTTAAAGCCAGCAGCTACAAATACTGCAGCTGCTGACTTTTAAAATAGTGACACTTACCTGTCCAGCGCGCCCGCGATGTCGGCACCCGAAGCCGATCTCTAGATCGTCTCTCGGGTCCTGCCGCCGCCATCTTGGGTATGGGAATCAGGAAGTGGAGCCTTTCGGCTTCATTTCCCGGCTCCCTACTGCGCATGCGCGAATCGCGCTGTGCAATAAGGACGCTCCCCACTGCCTCTGGGATCTGTGTGTTTCCCAGCAGGCAGCGGGGCACTTGCGGGAAGGGGCGGGCACTTGCGGAAAGGGGCGTAAGTTACGCCCCTTTCCGCAGAGAGCTATCCCGGAAGTGGGTGCAGTTACCGGGATTATCCAGGTAACTGCACCCCCCCTCCCCCCTGAAAGGTGCCGATTGTGGCACCGGAGAGGGGGAGGGTTCCGATAAGTGGAAGGTCCACTTTAGGGTGGACCTCCGCTTTAAGGAATTAATTACTTGTCATGAGGAAAATAGATGGGCTGTCATTGCTTACCTGTCCTTGTGAAAGTGCTAATTGCGTGGCTGTCATGCTGATCGTCTGCTTTACATACTTTGAGTCACTGACCTAGAATACATATGCAGATCTGAATAATCCGTGTACCGTTATAAGACATTATCTGCGTACTTCCAGGTCAGTGTAATGAAACCAGAGGGTAATCGTGACAGCCAGGCAGCTAGCAATTTCAGATGGAAAGGTCAGCAATGGCAAAGAGGTCACCAAGACAGGAAGTGAAGGGAAGTCTTTGCAATGGGGACACAAACAGCAATAAAAACCCAGCAGAGGCTTTATATATATATATATATATAAGTGATTTCTACATAGTTCAATAATATTCCACAACACTGTGATCCATCATCCCATGTGACAGAATTGCTTCAAAAGGCTAAAAAAAAAAAATCGAACACTCACGTAATACACAAAATAAACAATTTGGTTTCAAGTTATTGACGCTGGTTCTTCACTGCGGTACAAGTCCCGGGGAGATAATGCATCATGACATTCTGACGCAGCTATTGTTGTTAGTGCAAACGTGCTCTCTGCAGGAAGCCTGCGTCCCTGCCCCCACAATGCCATCGTGGCCGTCGCCTGCCCCCGCAATGACTATGCTTACTAAGGGGAGCACAGCTGTTTGTACACAAGCTTTATAAATATACCGCTGATAGAGATGTTACAAAACAGATATATACCTGACCTTAAATGGAAGTAGGTGGAACCATACATTTAGGTGTAGACCAATCAGACCATTAGAACATTCACAGGACTAAATGAATGTATAGCCAATGAGAATATAAGAACATTTACAGGGGTGGATGAACTTGTAGCCAGTGGTATCAGTAATTCATTAATTTGGGTAACTTAAATGTTTAGCCAATCAGATCTTTGGCTAAGCATTCATTTAGTCATATTATTGTTCCAAAGATCTGATTGGCTAAAGTTACCCAAATTAATGAATTACTGATACAGCTGGCTACAAGTTCATTCGCCCCTGTGAATGATCTAATATGACTAAATGAATGTATAGCCAATGAGAATATTAGATCATTCACAGGGGTCAATTAAATTGTAGCCAACTGTATCAGTAATTCATTCATTTGGGTAACTTAAATGTTTATCCAATCAGATCTTTGGCTAAGCATTCATTAAGTTACCCAAATTAATGAATTACTGATACAGCTGGTTACAAGTTAATTGACTACTGTGAATGAGCTAATATTCTCATTGGCTAAGCATTCATTTAGTCATATTATTGTTCCAATGAGAATATAAGATCATTCACAGAGGTCAATTAACTTGTAGCCAGCTGTATCAGTAATTCATTAATTTGGGTAACTTAAATGTTTAGCCAATCAGATCTTTGGAACAATAATATGACTAAATGAATGCTTAGCCAATGAGAATATTAGCTCATTCACAGGGGTCATTTAACTTGTAGCCAGCTGTATCAGTAATTCATTAATTTGGGTAACTTTAGCCAATCAGATCTTTGGCTAAGCATTCATTTAAAGTTACCCAAATTAATGAATTACTGATACAGCTGGCTACAAGTTAATTGACTACTGTGAATGAGCTAATATTCTCATTGGCTAAGCATTCATTTAATCATATTATTGTTCCAATGAGAATATTAGATCATTCACAGAGGTCAATTAACTTGTAGCCAGCTGTATCAGTAATTCATTAATTTGGGTAACTTAAATGTTTAGCCAATCAGATCACTGAAACGTTTTATAGCAGGGGTGCCCAACCAGTGTCACGTGGAGCCCTCTGATGTGGCGGGCGACCTCCTGCTCTGGGATGGCTGGTTGGCATGCCCAGATCGCGGATTGCTGAACCCGCCATTCCAGAGCATCGGTGTTGTGAATGAAGCTGGGAGTAGAGGAAGCAAGTGTCTGTAGAGCAGAGCCGCATAATCCTGTATAGAGCTCCTGTCACAGGCGGAGTGATACCAAATGCACTCTGCCTGGGGCACCAACAGCCAGCGATACCTGAATAGAAGACTATTTTTAAAAGTACGTTTATTATTAAATTCACAGCGTTTATAAGGGCATATCTGTTCTGTAGTGGTTGCTGGCCTGTCTTCAAACTGATCCGCAGGTGGAGCGCAGTGCACATGCGGGTTACCTGCACCGAGCCATACATTTCTATCAGCTGCGGGTGTGGGGAGCTTTCAAAAAGTGCACCACATCTGCAGGAAATAATAGAAGTCTGTGGCAAAGTGCAGCTAACCCGCAGGAAAGCCACGGATGCACTGCTCTGCGCCCATGGTGTGGTTAAACTGCAGAGTATCAGTGTGAAAGCAGCCTTAGGCCCCTTTCACACAATCGGTCCAACCCAATCAGATCATCCATTCACCTCTATAGAGTGGCAGATGTAAACTGACTACCTCCAATCCGATCCGCTAAAATAAACATAAGGGTGATCCGTCTCTTTCCGTCTTGGCAGATCGGATCGAAGGGCCCATGGAGTAGAGCGGGCTGAATCCGAGTCTGCTTTACATATGCAGAGTGAACACTCGCTCTTCAAAAGGTTGGTCACCCCGATTTATAGTATTAAATGAATGCTTAACCAATGAGATTATTAGATCATTCACATTAGTCAATTAACTTGTAGCCAGTTGTATCAGTAATTCATTAATTTGGGTTAAATTACGTTTAGCCAATCGGATCGATGAACATTCAGAGGAGTCAATTACATTGCAGCCATTGAAATCACATATAGGTTCATAGTTTTTAGCCAATCAGATCATTAAAACATTAATTTGCATAAATTAATTTTTAGACAACTAGTAGAACTTTAATATGTGCTGACCAATTTGTAGCCAATCCAAATTGTCTCTCTCCCAGTGCCCCCTCTGTCTCTCAGTCCCCCATCCCCTCTGTCTCTCAGCCCCCCTTCTGAGAGACAGAGGGGGGACTGAGAGACAGAGGGTGGGCTGAGAGACCGGGGTGAAAGACAGCCCCCCTCTGTCTCTTAGCCCTCCCTCTTTCACCCCCCGTCTCTCAGACCCCGCCTCTGTCTCTTAGCCCACCCTCTGTCTCTCAGTCCCCCTCTCTCTCACCCACTCTCTCTCTTTCACTTACTCCCTCTCTCTTACACTCACCCCTACTCTCTCCTACCCCCTCTCAACCCCCCCCCACTGCCCTCTCTCTCACTGGTATCTCTCACCAACCCCCCTCACCCCCTTTCCCTTAACCCCCCCCCCCCCAACTCCCATCTCTCGCTCTCTCTCTCTCTCTCTCTCTCTCTCTCACTCTCTCACCCTCTCATGATATACAATAAACATGGCCGTGATATTTTTTTGGGGGGGGGGGGGCGGGACAGAATTTTATTCAATTAAAATGGGCCGGTCTGGGTGAAGTCAAGGGCCAAATTCTTGTCCCAGTCCAGCCAAAACTTTAGGGGTCTATTACATTCAGGCCTAGAACTAGTAACATCTTTGACAACTGTCAGCTTTTAGTGTTTTTTTTTTTTTTATCGCAACAGGCAGGATATATGTGTATGGCCAACATTCATAGCTGGAAAATTGTCCTGTCTATACTGGCAGCGTTATGGCAGCCGCATAGGATGATAACACAGAGAGAACTGTGAGATACAAGCGGGTAAAACAGGATTAGCACAGTCATGAGGCCGTGCATGATGTGGGAAGATGCTCCATCATTTTTATATTGCCTCTGCATCTGCTACATGAAGACAATGAGGACAGCCTAGTGTTAATGGCTGCCAATGCATCTTGTGTTATCAACCAAAATCCTTGGGGGCACTTAATGACTTTAAGATATTTGGCTGGGGGAGGGATGCTGTGCAAGCTTGCAACTGTATCTATGGGAGAATTTGAAATACAAATAGTGATTTTCTGTTATTCCATGTTTGTGTACCGCGCAGGTTATAAGAAGATGGTATAGATCAGGGGTATTGTGATCTGACCTCCCTGAATTTTAATTCATCTTCCAGCAGAGGTTTTTTCAGCGCTCTCCTCCTATATCACAATCCCTTACATCAGTGTCCCCAGTTCCCCCACACACATCACAGTCCCCCACTTCACATCAGTTTCCCCTTCACAGTAGTGTTATCAGGCCTCTGCACATCACCCCCACCTCCCTTTTACAATAGTGTACTGAACCCCTTTAACATCACACACCCCCACAGTACTGTTCTCTGCCCCCTTCACATCCCTCCTCCGCAGTACTGTCCTCTGCCCCCTTCACATCCCTCCTCCGCAGTGCTGTCCTCTGCCCCCTTCACATCCCTCCTCCGCAGTGCTGTCCTCTGCCCCCTTCACATCCCTCCTCCGCAGTGCTGTCCTCTGCCCCCTTCACATCCCTCCTCCGCACTACTGTCCTCCGCCCCCTTCTCATTCCTCCTCCGCACTACTGTCCTCCGCCCCTTCACATCCCTCCTCCGCACTACTGTCCTCTGCCCCCTTCACATCCCTCCTCCGCACTACTGTCCTCCGCCCCCTTCACATCCCTCCTCCGCACTACTGTCCTCCGCCCCCTTCACATCCCTCCTCCGCACTACTGTCCTCCGCCCCCTTCACATCCCTCCTCCGCACTACTGTCCTCCGCCCCCTTCACATCCCTCCTCCGCACTACTGTCCTCCGCCCCCTTCACATCCCTCCTCCGCACTACTGTCCTCCGCCCCCTTCACATCCCTCCTCCGCACTACTGTCCTCCGCCCCCTTCACATCCCTCCTCCGCACTACTGTCCTCTGCCCCCTTCACATCCCTCCTCCGCACTACTGTCCTCCGCCCCCTTCACATCCCTCCTCCGCACTACTGTCCTCCGCCCCCTTCTCATTCCTCCTCCGCACTACTGTCCTCCGCCCCCTTCACATCCCTCCTCCGCACTACTGTCCTCTGCCCCCTTCTCATTCCTCCTCCGCACTACTGTCCTCCGCCCCCTTCACATCCCTCCTCCGCACTACTGTCCTCTGCCCCCTTCACATCCCTCCTCCGCACTACTGTGCTCTGCCCCCTTCACATCCCTCCTCCGCCCCCTTCACATCCCTCCTCCGCACTACTGTCCTCCGCCCCCTTCACATCCCTCCTCCGCACTACTGTCCTCTGCCCCCTTCACATCCTTCCTCCGCACTACTGTCCTCTGCCCCCTTCACATCCCTCCTCCGCACTACTGTCCTCCGCCCCCTTCACATCCCTCCTCCGCACTACTGTCCTCCACCCCCTTCACATCCCTCCTCCGCACTACTGTCCTCCGCCCCCTTCACATCCCTCCTCCGCACTACTGTCCTCCGCCCCCTTCACATCCCTCCTCCGCAGTACTGTGCTCCGCCCCCTTCACATCCCTCCTCCGCACTACTGTCCTCCGCCCCCTTCACATCCCTCCTCCGCAGTACTGTGCTCTGCCCCCTTCACATCCCTCCTCCGCAGTACTGTCCTCCGCCCCCTTCACATCCCTCCTCCGCACTACTGTCCTCCGCCCCCTTCACATCCCTCCTCCGCAGTACTGTGCTCCGCCCCCTTCACATCCCTCCTCCGCACTACTGTCCTCCGCCCCCTTCACATCCCTCCTCCGCAGTACTGTGCTCCGCCCCCTTCACATCCCTCCTCCGCACTACTGTCCTCCGCCCCCTTCACATCCCTCCTCCGCAGTACTGTCCTCTGCCCCCTTCACATCCCTCCTCCGCACTACTGTCCTCCGCCCCCTTCACATCCCTCCTCCGCACTACTGTCCTCCGCCCCCTTCACATCCCTCCTCCGCAGTACTGTGCTCCGCCCCCTTCACATCCCTCCTCCGCACTACTGTCCTCCGCCCCCTTCACATCCCTCCTCCGCATTACTGTCCTCCGCCCCCTTCACATCCCTCCTCCGCACTACTGTCCTCCGCCCCCTTCACATCCCTCCTCCGCACTACTGTCCTCCGCCCCCTTCACATCCCTCCTCCGCACTACTGTCCTCCGCCCCCTTCACATCCCTCCTCCGCAGTGCTGTCCTCTGCTGACTTAAACGTCCCTTTGGCTACGTTTATGTACCTATACTGTATCGCTGTTTTGAGGACCTTTACCTCATTTTGCTAAGAAATTAATACATTTATTAAAAGTAAAAAAATCAGAGCCATAAAGAGCCTGCTGTGTACATACAAAACAGAAGTGAGCAGAAAGAAACTCAATCCAACTAAGAAATACACCAGGGGGCCATCAAAAATAATATTGTAGGGGGTCTAAAGAAAAGGGAACCATTGTGTGAATAGACTACAAACAAAGGCCACAATCATCATGCAAGAGGACAGAGCCATATTCATACACATCCCACACTTTGTTATACATTGGCAGCGCATCGTTTGCTAAAGCAGTTGGTTCCATTCTACAAATATCAGCTCTAATATTCAGGAGCTGGATCATGGAAGGGGGGGGCAGGGGACAACCAATTTAATGGGATAGTCCTCTTCTCTGCCAACAAAATGTAACAGTAACTTTTTCACAGCTTTTTTCTATATTGGCTTTTTGGTTCTCCAGGTAAATAAAATAAAAAAACACACTTTTTTGCCCAATTTATCCAAAAAATATTTATTGTTTTTAAATACTTTTAGTACATATATCAATAATCTTTGAACCATTCCCCATTGCCCCCTCTTTAAGTGGAAGGTTCTACACTAGAGCTGCGCGATTCTGGATAAAATGAGAATCACAATTTTTTTTCTTAGAATAAATATCATGATTCTCTGATGAGTCAAAAGAACTTTTTTTATTTTAACCACTTGACCACCGGGCACTTAAACACCCTTAATAACCAGACCAATTTTCAGCTTTCGGTGCTCTCACATTTTGAATGACAATTACTCACTCAGTCATGCAACACTGGACCTATATGAAATTTTTGTCCTTTTTTTCACACAAATGGAGCTTTCTTTTGGTGGTATTTAATCACCGCTGGGTTTTTTATTTTTTGTGCTATAAAAGAAAAAATACAGAAAATTCTGTAAAAAAAATGAATTTTTCTTCATTTCTGTTATAAAATTTAGCAGATTAGTAATTTTTTCTTCATAAATTTTGGCCAAAATTTATACCACTACATATCTTTGGTAAAAATAAGTACAAATTGGTGGATATTATTTGGTCTTTGTGAAAGTTATAGAGTGCACAAGCTGTGGTGCCAATATCTGAAAATTGATCACACCTGAAGTACTGACGGCCTATTTCAATTCTTGAGACCCTAACATGCCAGAAAAGTACAAATACCCCACAAATGACCCCTTTTTGGAAAGAAGACATTCCAAGGTATTTAGTAAGAGGCATGATGAGTTTTTTGAAGTTGTAATTTTTTCCCACAATTCTTTGCAAAATCAAGATTTTTTTTACTTTTTTTTTTTTTTTCACAAAATTGTCATATTATCAGTTTATTTCTCACACAGCATATGCATACAACAAATTACACCCCAAAACACATTCTGCTATTACTCCCGAGTACGGCGATACCACATGTGTGAGACTTTTACACAGTGTGGCCACATACAGAGGCCCAACATGCAGGGAGCTCCATCAGGCGTTCTGGAGCACCCAGGACAATTCTGACATTTCTCTCCTACATGTAAAAATCATCATTTATTTGCTAGAAAATTACATCGAATCCCAAAACATTATATATGTTTTTTTTAGCAAACACCCTGGAGAATACAATGGTGGTCGTTGCAACTTTTTATCTCGCACGGTATTTGCGCAGCAATTTTTCGAATGCTTTTTTTTGGAAAAAAAACTGTTTTGTGCTTAAAAAAAAAAAACACAGTAAAGTTAGCCCAATTTTTACATAATGTGAAAGATGAAGTTACACCGAGTAAATCGATACCTAACATGTCACTCTTCAAAATTGCACAGGCTCGTGGAATGGCGCCAAACGTCGCTACTTAAAAATCCCCATAGGCGACGATTTAATTTTTTTTTTTACTGGTTATATGTTTTGAGTTACAGAGGAGGTCTAGGGCTAGAATTATTGCTCTCGCTCCAACGTACGCAGCGATACCTCACATGTGTGGTTTGAACACCGTTTTCATATGTGGGCGGGACTTACGTATGCGTTCGCTTCTGCATGCGAGCACATGGGGACAGGGGCGCTTTAAAAAAAAAACATTTTTTTTTATTGTTCATTTTACTTTATTTTAGTTTGACATTTTTTTCCCCAAAAATAAATTTTTTGATCACTTTTATTCCTATTACAAGGAATGTAAACATCCCTTGTCATAGGAATATGGCATGACAGGTCCTCTTTACAGTAAGATGTGGGGTCAATAAGACCCCGCATCTCACCTCTAAGCTGGGAAGCCTGAAAAAAAAAAAAAAAAAAAAAGATTCTGGATTTGATAGTATTGGCGAGTCGGTAGAAGCACCGGAGGGCGGCGGGAGGGGGGGGGTGTCTATGGCTGGGTATTGCAGGGTATCACCGACTATGGCTGGGTATGGCTGGGTATATCAGAGTATGGCTGGGTATCTCAGAGTATGGCGTTGCAGAGTATTGCGTTGCAGAGCATTGCAGGATATTGGAGGGTGTTGCAGAGCATTGCAGAGTGTTGCACGGTATTGGCGGGTGTTGCAGAGCATTGCAGAGTGTTGCAGGGTATTGGTGGGTGTTGCAGAGCATTGCAGAGTGTTGCAGAGCATTGCAGGGTATTGGCGGGTGTTGCAGAGCGTTGCAGGGTAATTGCAGGGTATTGCAGAGTATTGCAGGGTATTGCAGAGTATTGCAGGGTATTGCAGGGTATTGCAGAGTATTGCAGAGTATTGCAGGGTATTGCAGGGTATTGCAGAGTAATGCAGAGTAATGGCAGGGTATTGCAGAGTATTTGCAGGGAATTGAGGGGTTAATTTTCGGTGAGCAGCGATGTGGGCACTGCAGATGCAGCCCACATCGCTGCTGACACCGATCTCTTCCCCCTCCGCTGTTCCGATCGGTACAGAGAGGGGGAGGGAGGAACCGGCGTCATAACATGACGCCGGTTTGTTTACAAGTGATCACTCCATCATTTGACGGAGCGATCACGTGGTAAACGGCCGCGACGAGCGGCCGTTTACCGTGATCCGTGATGCGCTGGGTCCTGTGGACCCGGTGGTCACGGATGCTCTCGAGTGCGCGCCCCAGGGGGCGCGCGAGAGCGGAATTCTGGGAGGACGTCATATGACGGCCTCCCACAGTTAATAACCGCCCTATAGCCGAATGACGGCTTCAGGGCGGTTTCTTAAGTGGTTAAAGATGATTACAATATGGCAATAAAATGAGATAATATTCTTTGCTTCAATCAAATTTAACTACTTCCCACCCGGCCAATGTACACATACGGCCGGGTGGGAACTCTCTACTCCTGAGTGGACGTTCCTGAACGTCCATCAGAAGTAGGGGGGTCGCGCATGTGCCCGCGCACCCGGACACGGCGCATCTCGGATCGGCAGTGATTGGCCCTCCTGATCACATGATGGCCGTGTCCAATCACGGCCGTCATGTGATGTAAACAAACAGCCGGTTGCTAGGCAATCAGCTCCTCCTCTCCTCACACGGAAGTCGTCGCTGAGGAGAGGAGAGCAGATCGCTGCAGCCGGCTGGTGATCAGTGAGTATGAGCTGTTTTTTACAGCTTTTTACTCACTGATCACCAGTCTAGTGTACAAGTTTTTTTTACCAAAGACATGTAGCAGAAAACATTTTGGCTTAAATTTATGACAAAATTCGATTTTATTCGATTTCTTTTAAAATAGAAAGAAGAAAATATATATTTTTTTTCCAAATTTCCGCTCTTTTTTCGCTTATATCACAAAAAATAAAAAAACGGAGAAGTTAATAAATAACACCAAAATAAAGCTCTATTTGTGCGAACAAAATGATAACAATTTAGTTGGGTACAGTGTAGCACGACCGCGCAATTGTCATTGAAATTGTGAGAACAATGAAAGCTGAAAATTGGGCTGGGAAGGAAGGGGGCGAAAAGTGCCCGGTATTGTAGTGGTTAAAGAAATGTAATAAAAAAAAAAAATGACCAAGAAGTTATATTGGGGTCTTTTTTTTAAATTCTTTACACATTACATTATTTTTTTATTTATTTTTTATTACTCACCGACTACCGATATCTACCGCAATTTTTTTGTTTACACTTCAGCTGTCAGCAATGGTACAAAGCATTGAAAGGTTATTTTACAAATTAAATTATTTGTTTTCATTTTTGTGATTTTTTTTTTTCTTTTTATGTGAAACGTGTAAATATATGTTAGAGGTGTAAAAATATTAATGAGCAAAGCAAACAAAAAAAAGGCATTAATAGTTTATAAAATAGAAGTAAATAAAAATAAAAAAAATCAGCAGGAAAAAAATAATTAAATGAAGGAGAATAAGTAGTTAATAAGGCTGATTAGAGTAAATTAAAGGAGAAGTCCAATCAAAGCTCGTTTTGGATCCCTGTGGATCACAGGGCTGCAGTTCGTTTCGCACTTCTATGATGTCAGCATAGAGTGGACTTCAGCCCGCTCTCTGCTGAAGACTGGTCACCGAAGTGTCGAGCCGTTAAGAGCCTGAGCCGGCCACCCCCTCCTTAGCCCAGCACTCCAATGAGTGAGGAGGGAGCAGAGCAGAGAACTGTGACTGACAGTCTACAGCTCTGAAAACCGAGTGATCGCGGTGTTCGATTTCTCGGTTCTCAGTGCAGAAGTGCTGGGGGCAGATGCTGCATCCACCTAGCTAAGTATGATTCCTAAAAAAAATTAAAAAAATCCTTTACTTTTAAGGGTTAATAAGGGGTTTAACAGAGTTTTTTCATTCCTTTGAGCAATGTTGTTGATAAACCGAAAGATACAGAGCTGAAAAGACAGGTAAAAAGAAACCTTGAGAAGAAACATTGAGAAGAAACATTGATCTGTAAATGGATAAACATTGCCAGCTGCTTTTTTTTTTGCTCTGAGCAGGGGAACTGCTCAGCACTTTTTACATGAATCGTGGAAATGCTGGATTAGGATCGTGTGGGGGGTCGAAGCGAGATCAGTCTTTTAACGATTAATCCTGCAGCTCTATTTTGCACTATGTATGTCAGTCTAACATCTGTGTGGCCATCCTGTGACTGAGGACAGAGATTCTTCAATGTATATTATAGGCCAAAAAGAAAATACAGCCTCATAGTGAAATACCGTTTTAAACGTTTATTAACGTTAAAAGCATAAATGGGTACTCACATATTACAGGCAAATACAAGCATGGAAATAAAATCTGGCAACGCAGTGGCATCAACGAGCCCTTTCCCGACGCGTTTCTCCTAAACAGGCATCATCTGGGGATTTTTTTTTTTTTTTTTTGTATATTTGGATATAGCGTTGTCTAAAACATAGAATCATTAATAGTGTTAATTTATGCAGAGTTTATTTTCACTATTAAAGTTGATTATATAATCTTTTACCAGTGTAAATAATATAGATATTGTCATATATATATATATATATATATATATATATATATATAATTAAGCGCTGCACCTTTTTTATTATTTCACCATTTTGTTTGTTGCAGTAAGTCTGCGGTGCTGGCAGCTATTATTTAATTGTTGTTTGTGGATAGCGCGGTTTTTTTCTCACTTTATATACACCACAATAGTGTTTGACTTTCACATGAACATGGCTCTGCCTGGTCCCGGGCATTGATGATTGCATACGCAAGAAAGCTACCCCGTGCAGGGGAGTATTACCCAGCCATACCTTGGCATAGTCAGCATAGATATGTTGATAACACTAATATAAATATAAATATATATATATTGTGTTTTGTTTAGCTGTTCAGATGGAGTTCTGCTCTAAATAGGTTGTTGAATGTTCAAATTTATTCCTATTGGGTGAAGAAACTTTGGAATCCTCTTGTAAATAGGATTTCAAAAATCAAGAACCTGTAAAAGGATTATGTTTTAACTTTGTTGAAAGTGGAGAGGCCCTTTTAATAAGACAGTGGTGGAATTTTGGCCCCGAGGCCCCGGCAAAGTGCAGCAAGTGACAAATGGCAATACAGCACCAGTATGAATAACACATAATTATAGGGCAGTATTTGGAGGCAGCCGCTTTGTACAGCTTTGCAGATCTCTCCTGCAGACAGACTGATGGGGTGGTGGGGGGGGGGGGGGGGTAGATGGCTGGTCTGCATCCATTTCATACAGAAGAGGAGGTGGAGAGGGGTAATTTACACATAAGCCTAAGATCAAGGCAAGTTGCTTCATTAGCAAAAATTTACCCTCAGGGTACATTAAAAACAAGACCTCCAAATGAGGCCGAATTATCTTTAATTAACATTTCAGCTCTTTATGGTGTGGAATGTAAGATATTTTAAAGGGAATGTATTGTCTATTCATTTTATTAGATGTACTGTAATAGAGGTTGGTTTGATGTAAATGCGTACCTCGCCTTTATTTTAATAAAGGAGGACAGCTTATAAAAGGAATAATGTAGAGCACACAGTGCCATGTAGTGAATATTGGGCATGGTTTAAAGGGGTATGGTATGGAAGAAGAACACCTGGCTTAATTGGCCAGTGGGGGAAAAAAATACACTAGTTAGTGTGGAAAAAAAACAATCATTAAAAACACACGGAGATCCAACATGGTCCGATGAGAACCTTCTTCCTTCAACCAGAACACTGAAGATGGCGGTATGTCATTTTGTAACCAAGTAATTTTTCTCCTTCACTGATATGCGCTGATGAGGCTGCACTGATGAGGCGGCACGTATGGGCACTGATGAGGAGGCACTAATATGTCGCACTTATGGGCACTGATGGGCATTGATTGACATCAGTGATGGGCAGCACTGACTGGCATTGCTAATGGGCACTGGTTGGTGGCACTTGTGGGCAGTGGTGGGCATTGATTGCTGGCACTGGTGGTTGGGGACTCGTTAATGAATGGAATGGTACCACTGGATTGGCGCAGGGCCAATGTGGTGCCCGTATTTAAAAAGGGATCAAAGTCTTTATCAAGTAACTATAGACCTGTTGGTTAAACTCTCCAGTATCTTCCTGACTATAGAAGTTAAAGGGAAGACCACAGAGACGAGTTCTTGCTGGAAAAAAATATTTTAGGCAACAGACGGCATGGGTTCATGAAAGACAGAAGTTGTCAAACAAACCTGATTGCTTTTTATGAGGAAGTGAGTAAAACCTTGGACAGAGGGGTGACTGTGGATGTTATGGAAGAGCCCTAGGGCCATCAAAAAAATAATAATTCAGAATTCTGAGATTGAAAGTCTGAAAGTCAGAATTCTGACTTTTAAACTCAGAATTCTGACTTTCAAACTCAGAATTCTGACTTTGAATCTCAGAATTCTGTAAAAAAAAATTAAAAATTTAAATTTACAATTCTGACTTTGAAAGTCAGAATTTTGAGATTCAAAGTCAGAATTCTGAGATTAAAAGTCAGAATTCTGAGATTGAAAGTCAGAATTCTGAGATTCAAAGTCAGAATTGTAAATTTAAATTTTTTTTTTTTTTTACAGAATTCTGACTTTCAAACTCAGAATTCTGAAAAAAAAAAAAATTTGCTGGCCCCAGGGCTCTTCCATAGGATGTGGTGTATATATACCTGGATTTTGCAAAAGTGTTTACCTTACATATCAGCCATGTGTGGAGAACTGTGTCAAAGTCTAGAGGCTTGGAAAGATCAGTTTGTAAATTGATAGAAAACTGTCTAAAAAATTCAGAGAGTAGTGGTTAATGATTCTTATTCTGAATGGTCTAAGGTTATCAGTGGTGTACCCCAATGTTCAGTGCTGGGACCCTTACTTTTAATCCCAGACCCAATATCATTTATAAAGATATTAAAAAGTAACATTTCCGTCTTTGCAGATGACACCGAGCTATGCGGTGGATTATCTTCCTTACAGGATGTCTCCAATTTACAAGCCGACCTCAATGCACTTCTAATTGGGCAACTAAGTGGCAAATTAGGTTTAATGTTGATAAATGTAAAGTTATGCACTTGAGGGCTTAAAATATGCATCATACATGCTAGGGGGGAATACAACTGGGGGAATCCATGGTGGAGAAGGATCTGGGGGTTTTGGTAGATCATAAGCTCAATAATAGCATGCGATACCAAGCTGTGGTTTCATCAGAAAGGAATTTTTCCCCTGCTGTAGCAAGTTGGATCATGCTTTGCTGGGGGTTTTTCACCTTCCTCTGGGGCATTAGAGTGAAGACTGCGAGCCAAGCCTTCTCCTCCACATCGGTGCTATATGCTTGACTTTATGCATTTTTATCTCTTTAAACGAGTAATACTCACAAAGTGTTGCAAGGGTAATGTGCAAGGCTGGTGCGCCCTCTATTCTTTTTTTATTTTTAGAGTTTCTTCTGGGTTCCCCCTGACCTGTTGTGAGTAGGGTTGCCACCTTTTCTTCAAGTCAAACCCGAACACTTTTGTGGTGCACAGCAATTTTTTGTATAAACTATACATATGTTTTGCTACTAAATAACATTTCTAATCATATGAAGTTAATAACAAGAGTCCCCCTTTACATCAGAGTCCACAGAGTTCCCCTTTTACATCTGAACTTGCAGAGTTCTCTTTCACTGTAAGGGGGGACTCTGTAGACTCTGATGTAAGGGAGAACTCTGGGGCTTCTAACATAAGGGATGCATTGGGTGAACACTGAGACCTCTGATGTACGAAGAGGACTCTAACGTAAGGGGAAACACTATGGCCGCTGGTGTAAAAGGGGAACTCTGATGTAAGGGTGCTCTGAGAACCCGAATTTGCCTTACTGTACTTACTCAGAGGCAAGAGAGAGAAGGGGGGAGACTTCAGTCACAGACAGGGATGGATGGATGGATGGTGAGCCCACTCACCCCTTAGCAGTCAGCACCAGATGGATCTGAGGCTGCTGGACTTCAAATTTCCGGCTCCCACTTTCCCTTTCTGAGGCACAGCGCCGGGGATTGGAGTGTGGGCAGACACAGAGGGGTAGGGGTGGGGTGGAAGAGGTGCAGATCGAGCCCTCTTTCCTCTCCCATCTGTGTGTGTTGGGGGGAGGGGGTGGTTTGTTAGTGCTGGCTTTAGGGGCTGTGAAAGAGTGTAACAGACACTCTCAGCTGAGACAACCACTGCCAGCAATCCTGCTGAAAAGCCATAGTCCAGTCTAAATAATGTGTCCGGGTTTCAGATAATCTGAAACCCGGACACATGAACCCAAACCCGAACTGTCCGGGTGAATCCTGGACAGGTGGCAACCCTAGTTGTGAGTGGCAACATAGCTGATGTGGTGGCTTGATTTTGTTTTTTTTTTTTTTTTTTTTTTTTGCTTTTATATTGTTGTCCACATCAGTACCTGACCTCACAAATGCCCTTCTGGAAGAATGGTCAGAAATTCCCATAGACACCCTCCTAAATCTTGTGGACGGCCTTCCCAGAAGAGTTGAAGCTGTTATAGCTACAAAGGGTGGACCAACTCAATATTGAACCCTACAGACTAAGATTGAGATGCCACTGAAGTTCATGTGCGGGTAAAGGCAGGCGTCTCAATATTTTTGACAATATAGTGTATGCTTCAAGTAGCATTTTTTTGCACACAGCCCTTTCTATTGCCCAGCCTGGCAGAGAAGTGCTAAGCCCTTTAGTTAGTGTACATTTAGGCTGCCCTTTTCTGCCATTAACCTTCTTACCTTGGAGGCCAACAAATCAGCACATCAGCAGCATAATTTGGTTTTATGTGACCACCTACCTACTATAACCTACTTTCCATGCATTTTGATGCAGATAAAAAAAAAAAACACACAGGACTGCATATGGTGTGAACTGGCACTTTAGCCCGCTGTCGGCTGAATATGGGTTGCAGGAGTGCATAACTAATTGCACTCCTGCAACCCACAGGAAAAGTAGGGGCCAAAAGAGCTTTGGTCTACTTCTTTGTATAAAAGCATTCTCTGATTGGATGAAGTGAAGAGGAGGGGCAGTAACAACATGATCTCCACCTTGCCCGATTAGAGATTGACTTTGTACCTGCTCAGTACTGTCCTGATTTTGCTTGCTACGGTTCAGTAACATACACAGGTCTTGTCCCCACTCCAGCCTATGACTGAAGAGTAAAAGAAGTAGACTGATGAGCTCAACTTTCTGTTACTCTGCCGTCTTCTCCTATCAGCATGTCTCTTCTTAGTTCATTAAATACAGCTCAGCTGATTGGCTCCTTGTGCTTCTTCCTCCACTCCTAGTCTGAGCTTGGCTGTACAGGGAGTATGAGAGGGTGCTACCAAGTCAACTTCAGGTACTTTCACTGCTTAAATTAGAAAAATACACTTAAGAATTTAAAGAGGAGCTGCACAAAAAAAAAAAAAAAATATTAAAAGCCAGCAGCTACTAATATTGCAGCTGCTGACTTTTAATAATATCACACTTACCTGTCCCAGGGTCCAGCGATGTCGGCGGCAGATGACGAGCGATCGCTCGTCTCGCTGCAGCCACCGCCGCCATCCTCTGTCAGGGAATCGGGAAGTGAAGCAAGAGGGCTTCACTGCCCGGTTCCCTACTGCGCATGCGCGAGTCGCGCTGCGCTGGTTCCCCGCTGTGTCTCTGGGAACTGTGTGTTTCCCAGAACACAACGGGGGGGGGGGGGGGGGGCGGAGCCATGCGGGGGTGGGCGGAGCCATGCGGCGGTCTGGCTGGAAGTGGGTGCAGTTACCTGGATTATCCAGGTAACTGCACCCCCCTCCCCCCCGAAAGGTGCCGATTGTGGCACCGGAGGGGGGGAGGGATAATACTAGCGGAACTTCCCCTTTAGGGTGAAGAACCGCTTTAAGGACGTATTAATAAATACAGAGCTGCATTAGCAACTTCAAAGCAATATATATATATATATTCTGTTTAGGAAATACAAGACTTTCTTTTGGCAAAATTGTTTATTCTCTGTGCACTCAAAAGATTTTTTAATCCAGGCATTGGCAAAGTGCCTGAATCCACCCCATTCCTGTTTGTTGTAAATCTGGGATCCCTTTTTTTTTGCAAGCGAGGAATCCCAAGAGCCTACCACTCATATCATAAACTAATGACGTTTCTACCTGTCATTAAAGTGGTTGTAAACCCTTACAAACCACTTGGACCTACAGGTAAGCCTAGATTAAGACTTACCTGTAGGTCCAAGAAATATCTCCTAAACCTACACGGTTTAGGAGATATTTGCCAAAACACAGGCCCCACTATCTACGGTGCATGCGCCGTAGACAGCGTCGCGCAGGCACACTGAGCGTGCCGCAGTTAACGGCGATATGCCGCGAGTGGCGGCTCCCGTGTGCATGCGCGGGAGTGACGTCATCGCAGCTTCGTCGAATGACAGCGCCGGAGCAGCGAGACCCACCGAGAAGATGGAGGCTCCGTACACAAGGGGACAGTGGTGACATCGCTGGCTCCTGTGTCAGGTAAGAGACACATAATAGACTACTATGTGATGCGATGCGATGCATAGTAGTCCATTATGCTTTACCTTTTCAGGGAATCCAAGAGGAAGTAACACCCATCAGGGTTTACTTCCTATTTAATCAGATCAAATCTGCCCTGGAAGACTGATTCTGAAATAAGGGCTGTAACATAACAAAATGTGGAAAAGGTCAGGATGCGCTGTATCCCCACCCAAACTTGATTAAACTAATTTTTTTCCTCTAAATTCTACAAACAATACCGCATAATGACAACATGAAAAAAGTTTGTTTTGAAATCTTTGCAAATTTATTAAAAATAAAAGACGAAAAAAAAAATCACATGTACATTATTCACAGCTTTTGCCACGACGCTCTGTTTCCACAACTTGATTGGAGGTCACCTACCCTGTTTCCCCTAAAATAAGACCTAGCGTGATTGTCGACGATGGCTGCAATATAAGCCCTACCCCCCAAATAAGCCCTAGTTAAAGTCCTTCTATGTCTTATTCTCAGGGTAGGGCTTATTTTTGGGGAAAGAGGGTGGGGTTTTTTTTTTTTTTGGGCATTATCCCACATCCCCACAGCATGATGCTGCCACCACCATGCCATAATGACAACGTATAGGGAGTTTGTTTGTAGAGTTTTGAGAAAAAATAATGAATTGAATCCATTTTGTAATTAGGGTGTAACATAACAAAATGTGGAAAAAGTGAAGTGCTGTGAATACTTTCTGGATGCACTGTACATCGGACAGAGCTCCCACCTAACATGTTAGGGGCTCTGTGGAATCTGGTATGTGATTACATAGACCTAATAGTGAAATTAGGGACAGGCTGGTTTCAACACAGATGCAGCGTTTAGTGAATAGTATTATAAATTCACCGATCAGTTTCACTTGTTGCCCTAAAATTCCTTTTTAAGATTAAGCCGAAAGGGATTGGTAGAGATTAGTCATCTTTAGAATTTTTATTCTTAGATATGTTCTGTTAGCATTGCAATGACAGCTACAAGAGCCATAATTGCTGATTCGATGCAGTTCTGTATTAGCAGAGATGGTTTTGTTAGTAAATGGCTGGGTGGTATTTTTGCCTTGGGGAATATTTACAATTTGGGTAATCTGTCCAAAAATGTAAATTCTACTTAAAAGTCTGTAAGCTTTTCCTGAGTTTCTATTACTGTTCTGGAAACCTGTGTATAGACCAGGGATCTGCAATTAGTGCACCTCCAGCTGTTGCAAAACTACAAGTCCCATCATGCCCCTGCCTCTGGGTGTCATGCTTGTGGCTGTCAGTTTTGCTATGCCTCATGGGATTTGTAGTTCTGCAACAGCTGGAGGTCCTCTAATTGCAGATCCCTGGTATAGACTCTGAGTAAAGAAAGGTTCCGCAAATTAGGACTTTAATGCCGCGTACACACGATCGGAATTCTCGTCGGAAAAAGCCCTGATGGTTTTCTCGATGGAATTCCGACGGAATTCGGCTCAAGCTGTCTTGCCTACACACGGTCACATCAAATTCCGATCGTTTATAACGCGGTGACGTACAAAACGTACGACGTGACTAGAAAAAGGAAGTTCAATAGCCAGTAGCCAATAGCTTCTGTCTCGTAGTTGAATCTGAGCAATGCGTGATTTTTGGCGTGTCGGAATTGCATTCAGACGATTGGAATTACTGATAGAAAGTTTTTCCGTCAGGAAAATTGAGAACATGCTATCAATTTTTGGCAGGCGGAAATTCGGACAGCTAAATTCCGATGGAGCGTACACACGGTCGGAATTCTCGTTAGAATTCCATCGGGAAAACCAGAGCTTTTTCCAACGAGAATTCCGACTGTGTGTACGCTCCATCGGAATTTAGCTGTCCGAATTTCCGCCTGCCAAAAATTGATAGCATGTTCTCAATTTTCCCGACGGAAAAACTTTCTATCAGTAATTCCAATCGTCTGAATGCAATTCCGACACGCCAAAAATCACGCATGCTCAGATTCAACTACGAGACAGAAGCTATTGGCTACTGGCTATTGAACTTCCTTTTTCTAGTCACGTCGTACGCGCTGTACGTCACCGCGTTATAAACGATCGGAATTTGGTGTGACCGCGTGTAGGCAAGACAGCTTGAGCCGAATTCCGTCAGAATTCCATCGGGAAAACCAGAGCTTTTTCCGACGGAATTCGGCTCAAGCTGTCTTGCCTACACGCGGTCACACCAAATTCCGATCGTTTATAACGCGGTGACGTACAGCGCGTACGACGTGACTAGAAAAAGGAAGTTCAATAGCCAGTAGCCAATAGCTTCTGTCTCGTAGTTGAATCTGAGCATGCGTGATTTTTGGCGTGTCGGAATTGCATTCAGACGATTGGAATTACTGATAGAAAGTTTTTCCGTCGGGAAAATTGAGAACATGCTATTAATTTTTGGCAGGCGGAAATTCGGACAGCTAAATTCCGATGGAGCATACACACGGTCGGAATTCTCGTTGGAAAAAGCTCTGACGGTTTTCCCGATGGAATTCCGACGGAATTCGGCTCAAGCTGTCTTGCCTACACGCGGTCACACCAAATTCCGATCGTTTATAACGCGGTGGCGTACAACGCGTATGACGTGACTAGAAAAAGGAAGTTCAATAGCTTCTGTCTCGTAGTTGAATCTGATCATGCGTGATTTTTGGCGTGTCGGAATTGTATGCACACAATCAAAATTACTGATCGCATGTTCTCAATTTACCCGACGGAAAAACTTTCTATCAATTTTTGGCTGGCGGAAATTCGGACAGCTAAATTCCGATGGAGCGTACACACGGTCGCATTTTCCGATAAAAAGCTCTCATCGGTTTTTTTTCTGTCCGGAATTCCGATCGTGTGTACGCGGCATAAATGAACCACAACCAGTATTTTAGTAAAAATTTACAAAATTTATTACACATTGATAACAATCAACAACATCAGAGTGGAAATAAAAGCAACAAACACATATATTGGCAACAGAAATGGAAACGGCTGAAAAGAAAGCCCAAAACCTGTCAAATAAGCAAAATGACCGATGCGTTTTGAAAAAATTATGAGTGGCTTATGAGTTCCAAATCTGTAGCTTATATCTATAATGACACAATGCATATCATCAGAAGTATATATGGATTGCAAGGATATACAGCAGGGGTAGGGAACCTTTATGTGGCGTTCATGGCTCTCTCAGCCAAATTTTAAAATGTAATTCTGCGAGAGCATACAATATGTTTAAAACTAATTTATTTATTTTTTAATTGATCGACTAATTTCAATTATATCTGTAATATCCATGTCATCTCCCCTACTGTAATATCCACATCTCTCCTACGATTGTTTGCTTGCTTACCACTACACAGGCAGGCAGATCCACGAGCAGTTGAGACGGGTGATGATGACGTCAGCGCTCCGCTCACCTAGGCCGCCGCCGGGTGTACCAAGATGGCTGCAGCTCTGGAGCTAGGCCGAAGCTGCGGCCTTTCCTATGGGCTCAATCCACGGATCGGCACACCAGACAATCTGCGGATTGAGAGGTGAGAGCCAGATGCAGCCATCAAAAGAGCCACATCTGGCTCGAGAGCCATAGGTTCCCTACCCCTGATATACAGCATCTGACATTTCAGATATGAACAGAACAGTATACATACATATTGTAGCAAGAAGAATAAAATCACAGCTGAACATTCTGACCACAAGTGTTATGATCTCTCTCAGTATGGTTGGAACTTTAACTCAATAATGAAAATAGAATTATGTCGGTCAGAGAGTACGGGGAAAGGGGGTACGAACAACTTCCTACTCATCTTTAGATAGAAGATTATGGTAGAACCCTGAATCAGCAAGTTGATAAAAATTCCTGCTGGAACTTATCACCTTTTAGTTGTAGTAACACGTGAGTACCAGGATTTGTTGTTACAGATTTTAGTATAGATCTGTATATGCTGATCATTATCCATGATCACTATGTTGCCCCCCCCCCCTTATCGGAGGGCTTCACAGTGTTCGTAGGATTAGTAGAAAGATCATGTAGTACATCCTGTTCCTCAAACAAAAGATTGGAAACCTTGTCACCTTTTGAGTTTAAGGTTTTTCATTTGATTGGTGGCAAGTCTGACAAACGCCAGAACATTGGCGTTGAGGCCTAGTTCAGACTTCTTTTTGTTTTTGACTGGGATCTTTTGAGAGGTGAGAGATGATGATTGGTCAGGTTTCTGCATAAGATGTTCTAGAGATCAATACGCTCAATAAGGTCTTGATGAGGATCATTCTCCTCCAGTAAAGAGGTGAGATTACCTGTGGCTTCTATTTGAGGCCTTCATTGTGTTCCTCCTTTTCTGTTTTTATCATCCAGCTGTTTGAGGATGATTTTTCTCGTAAACAGCTGGATGTCCAAAATGGAATTTTGGCATAGAGCATACCGTCACATTGCAAGAATGCAATCCAGACCTGCCCTTAGGACACCACGTATTGTACTTCCATGGTGGCATCTTTCCACGTATAACATTTTTTTTTTGAAATTTTTTTATTTGGTTTTACAAATAAATGGTTACAGAAGATAACTGTACAGTATATAAGCATACAGATACAAACACTTGTGTAGCGAGTAGAAAAGAACCAATGGCAGTAAAGCCCCAGGTTCAGGACAAACGGACCCAAGTGGGTCCCAATATAACATTTTTAATACTGGATAGGTTGCACCCTGGAATGAGAGGGGGGCGACTGGAACAAAATCCTGCTACGGAGGGAACAGCGATGGATATTCAGATTTGAATGCAACTTCCTTTACCAAACTCAATGAGATGATCTCCTTCAAACCTTTTTTTGGAGGGTTTTGTCTCTGGAGCCCTTCTAGTCTTCCTTAAAGCGGTAGTAAACCCGCACATTTTTTATTTTTTTTTTAAACCTGCAAAGCAAAAGGCATAATGAGCTAGTATGCACCGCATACTAGCTCATTATGAAATACTTACCTTAGAACGAGGCCCCGACATCTGGCCCGATCCACGCCGGGGGAGCTGACATGCTCCCTCTGCGTTTCTTCCGGGTATCGCGGCTCCGGCGCTGTGAGTGGCCGGAGCCGCGATATCGTCACTCCCGCGCATGCGCGCGGGAGATTTCAGTCCGGCCGCTCGGCTGCTGCCGGATTTTGACGGCGAGAAACCCCTTGTGCGCATGCGCCACTGCAGTCAGCGGCGCATACCGAGGGGAATATCTCCTAAACCGTACAGGTTTAGGAGATCTTTTTTTTACCTACAGGTAAACCTTATTATAGGCTTTCCTGTAGGTAAAAGTTAAAAATGTGGGTATACAACCACTTTAACGTATGAACATTGGTCTCCTCCTTACAATACAGTTTCCATCCCTTTTCCCTCTCCCCTCCCTCCCCCCGCTCACTCCAGGTCCATAACTGTCCAGGTTATACACTTGATAAACTACGACTCTTTCTGCTATATTCGGATTCCATGCACGATGACCGAAGCTCATACTGTTCAACTGCAGGGCCCGAATAATATCTCATGCCTTTATATTTGTACAATTGCTGTACTCAGCATGGTTGTACTGATTCCATGTGTGTGATATAGTGTTTCTTAGACAGCTGGTGAAGGCCGGTGTACTGAGTTTATATTCCATATTCTCTGTCTCAGATTCTTCAGAATGAACAATCTCCTTTCTTCCCTTATTTTCCATACTTTTTTCCCCTCTCTTTTCTTCTATACACTTCTTGGCATTCTCTCTTTCAGTGTTTTGGTTTCGTCCTAGCTGTGCATGCCATCAGCATGGGTTTGACCAGCCTTGATGTGATCCCATACGCTTGAGTTAATCTATGTAATACCAAGACTCTGCCCTTGGTGACGCCATTTACCCTTTCAGTGCCGTGTTTCCGCGTCCTCCGCGTTGCTATGGAGCTGTCCTATACACAAGCTATTAGCATATTCAATAGCCGATGACGCATCGCATTGCGCCGTTGCACTGCACGGCGCCATCTGATGACCTCATGTGTCTATGGCAGCGATTCTCAACCAGGGTTCCTCCAGAGGTTGTAGGGGTTCCTTCAGCATTGGGCAATTTCTGCCTCTCAGATAAGTTCCCACTGAAACCATTGATCTTTTTAGCTATCTGTAAGGGGGGGTAATTCTTCCCAATGACCACAAGTGTAAGGACCATTTCTCCCACTGACCATCACACTAATGTATTATGAGTTGTAGATTTCTAATTTTTAGCAGGGGTTCCCCCGAGACCGGAGAACTATTTCAAGGGTTCCTCTGTGTTGAGAAAGGCTGGTCTATGCCCTCCGGTTGCCATGGACCTTTTCACATACAAACCATCAGCCTATCAAATGGCCAATGACACACTTACGTCGCGCCGCTATGCAGCACAACGCGATTTGATGACGTCAGAACTGGGCCCAATGTGATAATTGCCGTATATTGCACACCTGGGGAAGATGCTTTTATATTGCAGACACTATGATGGTCAGGTGATCTTGACTGATTATACTGTATAAAAAATATCTATACAGTTAACAGTTTTTAATCCACCCCTGACCAGTCTCATAATTTCAAAGCTCCCCTGTGTCAATGAGCAGCTGCTGCAGGGGAGAATAGAGAACGTCAACAACAATGGCTGGGTTATGGGAGCCTATGGGTGATGTCACAGCTCCTGGAATTCAGAGCCATTGTTGAGCGCTGATGGGTCACATGATTAAAAGCAGATAATTGTACAGATCTTTTTATACAGGTTAGGCAGAATAGGTAAGAGGAGGTGGGAGGGAACATTTTATAGGAATGCTTATAGTTATACTTTAAAGTGGAAGAAAAGCCTAACTAAAGGCAAATCTTTTTTTAGTTCTGCTTAGAGTGCAGAGGGATTAGAACCCCTGTCAGTTTTTTTTTTTTGCTGTCTGTGCCCCCGTTAAGGAGATTCACCCTCTCTATTTTTACCTTTTTATCATTGAAAGTGAAAGTAAAAGGACAAAGAAAATCCCCAAATTTTGGGTTATCCCCAGAAAAGTAAGGGAAATCTTCCAATTGGGACACTAGTTCTGGTGACCTGGGGGTCCCCAAGAAATTCCCTTAATTTGCAGGGATTTCATCTCACTTCCTGTTTTGCTATGGGACAGGAAGTGAAGGGAAATTGCTGCAATGGGACACAGATGGGAAAAAAATAAATCTTACAGGGGTTATTACACTTCCTTGCTTTTAAAATGGAAAAAAAAATTTTGCCTATAGTTCTTCTTTAAAGGAATAAAGCATGGGGAAAGGTATTTTTTTTTTTTTTTTTAACAGGTGCGTTCACCTTTTTAACATATTACACCATGCAGTCAAGGGGTCCCAGTGTGTTCAAAAACCTTGTGCTTAGTTAAATAACTATAGTAGTAAGACATTTGGGTCCACCCTTAAGCCTGGCCAAAGAACTCCTAGGTAGCTGTGCCCCATCTGGTCCTGTCACCATAGCATGCTCGCTCCCAATCAGAACTCCACCATGTCCCAGCATCTCAGCATTGCGAGAGAGAGGGAAAGCAAGAGCACGCTACAAATACACAGAGTTTGAACAAGGAGAACGCTTGTTGCTGTGGTGAATTTCCAATAGTTAGTGTGTCCTAGCAACAATGCCGAACAGGACACAGCTACATGTAGGAATTTTTCAGCCAGGCTTCAGGGGATCCCAAATGACCTTGACTGCATGGTGTAATGTAATAAAAAGGTGGACGAGCCCTTTAATTTTATCCTGACACTTTATGGCTACGTGCACACACCGTACAACATGCACAACCTGCATAATGACATTCCCGGGACCAGCTGCTGCTGCATACAGCTACCCATTGAGAAGCATTATGAGAGGAGGCTGTACTCAGTTGTGTGCTGGGGTTTGCCTAAAGCACATAGCATGCGCTCACAGCATATGACCATCAGTGGACAGCTGTACACGGTGGCAGCGGGTCCTGGGAATGTCATTACATAGGCTCTGCATACTGTGCAGCCGCTGTACAGCTGTGTGCAGGAAGGCTAAAATGACATTTACACACACAAAGTAGGATTCACTACATTAAAACCTCAGATTGAGCTGACTGATAGCTGAATGATTCAATGACTGCATGTTTGCTGAAAGGTGATGATTACTGCTTTTCTGTCTCCTTAGATAACCCATAGTACTCTGTGAATCCTTTGTCATACATTAAATGTTTGTTTCCAAAACAAAAATGTACACGCATAGTAATTATAGGTTAAAATGTAGCCATTATCATTTCTCTTTACTATAGTTGAAAAATACTATAGGATGCAAATACTTTCCTCTGCCAGAAAGTGTCATTTTGAGTTTTCATGTCTAAACTTATGTTATTTTTGCAAATGTATGATTTTTTTTTTTTTTTACCACTGTAATGCCGGCCATACACTGTTCGAATTTCGAAAAGAATTTTCTTTCGAAATTCGAACAAAGAATTTTTGTATGAATTTCGCACCATTAGTGGGGGCTGCATCAACAGCCGATTTTCATGCGGAAATAAAGTTTGAGAGATCGGGACATGTTGGAAATTTTTTGAAAAACGAACGATTTTATAATCAATGATGGGAGAATTGTGCGAGAAATGTAATAAGAAAAGAAAATGTACGGAGATAAAAGAAAATTTACGGAGAGAAAAGAAGATTCCCGGCCAAGAAAATTCTTTTCTGTAGCAACATGAGGTGAAATTGAAGGCTTGGTCGGCCGAATTTCGAAAATCAATGGTGGCGCCATCAGATCACCAAAAAAAGAATTTTCTGATTTTGAAAAGAAAATTTGTTCGAAATTCGACCGTGTATGGCCTGCATTAGTGTTTAACCACTTGCCGACCAGCGCACGACGATGTACGTCGACAGAATGGCACGGGCAGGCAAATGGGCGTACATGTACGTCCCTTTAAATTTGCCGCCCTGCAATCGGGAGCGTGCCGCCGGCGGCGCGCTCCCGCGCTGGTCGGGACCTCCGTGAGTCCGGTCACGGGACCCGCGGACTCGATCGCCGCGGGCATCCCCGCGATCGTCTCACGGAGCGGCCGAATGAAGAAATGCCGTTTGTAAACAACATTTCTCCATTCTGCCTAGCAACTAGTGACGCTGATCTCTGCTCCATGTGATTGGAGCAGAGATCAGTGTGCACTAAATGAAAGCCCAGCCCCCCCCACAGTTAGTAACACACCTCTAGGAACACTTAACCCCTACACTGCCACCCACTGGTTAACCCCTTCACTGCCAGTGTCATTTACACAGGAATCACGGCATTTATATAGCAGTGATTACTGTATAAATGACAATGGTCCCAAAAATGTGTCAAAAATGTCCGATGGGTCCCCCACAATGTCGCAGTCACAATAAAAATCGCTGATCGCCGCCATTACTAGTAAAAAAAAAAATAATAAAAAATTATTAATAAAAATGCTATAAAACTATCCCCTATTTTGTAAACGCTATAACTTTTGCGCAAACCAATCAATAATCGCTTATTGCAATTTTTTTTACCAAAAATATGTAGAAGAATACGTATCGGCCTAAACTGAGGGGAAAAAAATGTTTTTTTATATATTTTTGGGGGATATTTATTATAACAAAAAGTAAAAAATAATGCATTTTTTCAAAATTGTCGCTCTATTTTTGTTTATAGCGCAAAAAATAAAAGCCCCAGGGGTGATCAAATACCACCAAAAGAAAGCTCTATTTGTGGGAAAAAAAGGACGTCAATTTTGTTCGGGAGCCACGTCGCACGACCGCGCAATTGTCAGTTAAAGCGACGCAGTGCCGAATCGCAAAAAGTGGTCTGGTCTTTGACCAGCAAATTGGTCCGGTCTGAAAGTGGTTAAGGACCATTTCCCACCAGCAACTTTGTAGAAGAGATCTGTAGCAAATGTGTCTTTTTATTCTCTCAGGTGATTTCTAGTTGGCTACAATACTTCTCTATACAGCCACCAATCACTGGTAAGACAAAATCACTAGCAGTTGCATCAGATAGCATAAGTAGCAATGGAAGCTGGCTGCAAATTGCTGGAATTGTAGCAGAACGGGCCATTCATTTCTTGCAATTGATTGATTCCTAGAAACAGAAATGTTAGGGAGTGGAATTCTGTAGCTGCTACAAATCACTGTTTCAAATCAGCTGTATGACATGACCCTAAGGAATGATCCATGCAGATATATGAACAACTCTAATAATTGTTGTCATCTATAGACATGTACGGGGAGGGATACAACGAGAGGATGGGGGGGGGGGGGAGAAACAGAGAAGAGAGAGGGGGAAAGAGGGATGGGAGAAAATGAGGGAGGAGAGAAAAAGGAGGGGGCAGAGAGAGGGAAAGGAGTAGAGAGAGTGGGGGGGGGGGGAGAAAGAGAATGGGGGAGAGTGCGAGAGAGAGAGAGAGAAATAGGGGGGCAGGTAGGGAAAAGGAAAGAGAGAAAGTATGAGGAAGGAAAGTGAGAGAGAGAGGAGGAGAGAGAAATGAGAGGGGGAAAGGAGGGGAGAGAGAAAAAGGGGAGATGGGGGAGACAGAGAGAGAATGGGGGGCAGAGAGTGGGAAAGGACGAGAGAGAAAGAGGGGGAGGAAGGACAGAGAGAGAGAGAGAGAAAGGGGAGAAGGGTAAGAGAGGGAGAGAGTGAAATAGAGGGGACAGGGAGGGGTAAAGGAGAGAGGAAGAGAAGGAAGGAAAGGGAGAGATAGCAATGGGGGGCAGAGAAAGGGAAAGGAGGAGAGAGAGTGAAGGGGAGGGAGGAAAGAGAGTGATAAATGAGAGAGAGGTAAGATAGAATGAGAGTCGGGAAAGAGAACAAGAGAAGGGGGTAGGAAAATGCAAGGGGGGGGGGCATAGAGAGGAAAAGAGAGAGAGAGGGGGAGGAAGGAAAGGGAGCGAAGAGGGAGAGGGGACAGAGAGATGGAAACGGTGGGCAGGGAGGGGAAAAGGGGGAGAGAGAGGGGGGAGGAAGGAGAAAGGGGAGAAGGATAAGAGGGGGGGGATAGAAAGTGAGAAATAGAGGGCCAGAGGAGAGAGCGGGAGGAAGGAGAGAGAGAGAAATTGTGGGGTGGGTAAGGGAAGAGAGAGGAGGAAAGAAAGGGAGATAGAGAGGGGAAGAGAGCTAGAAATGGGGGGGGGGAGGCTGGGAGGGGGAAGGAGAGAGGCTGAGAAAGGGGAGAAGGGATAGAGAGGGTGGGAGAGAGAGAGAAATAGGGGGGACAGAGAGTGGGAACGGAGAGAGAAAGGGGGAAGGAGAAGGGTAAGAGTGAGAGCTAGAAATAGGGGGAGAGAGAGAGAGAGAGAGAGAGAGAGAGAGAGAGAGAGAGAGAGAGAGAGAGAGAGAGAGAGGGGGAAGGAAAGAGAGAGCAAGAAATGAGAGGGGGGAGAGTCCCGAAGGAGAGAGAGAGAAGGGGGGTAGGGGAGTGCAAGGGGTGGGGGGCTGAGAAAGGAGAAAAAAACAGAAAGGAGTTTAAGAGAGCAAGGGTAAAATAGAAGAGTGGGGAGAGAAAGCAGAGATAAAGGAGGGGTGAAGGAGAAAGTAACAAAAGAGGGATAGCTGGGGAAGACGGAGTGAGATATGGAGGGTGGATGACAAAAAGGAGAGAGAGAAAGGGAAGGAGGAAGGGGAGAGGAGAGTCGGGAATATAGATGGAGAGGAGAAATGGAGGGAGGTGGAGAAGAGAGAGGACAAAACCCGAGAGAGAAGAAAGGAGAGAGAGGTGAAGTTTTGGATTGGCAGCCCACACGGTCAGCTTGGGACGGTCAGCTTGGGACGGCTGAGTCCGGTCCATCCTGCGGTCCCTGATAAGGACTAGAGCCGATGTCTGTGGGCACAGCCGCACTCTCCCTGGCCCAGCCTCAGTCGTCATCAGCTGGTACCTGTGGCTCCCTCCCTCCCCCACCCCCCAGTCCAGATGACAATGGTTATCTCCGGCTGTCTAATGACTAATATAGGGAAATGGATATTTTCTGCTTTGTGTTGTCACGGATCGCGCAGCAGATAAAGCCAATTAGCATCCCGCTTTAATTGCGATGTGTCACAACACAGGCGGCACAAATCGGTGTGTGTGTGCGGGCTGGGGGGCAGAATGGTCGGAAGGTGCGGGCTGGGGGGCGGAATGGTCGGAAGGTGCGGGCTGGGGGGCGGAATGGTCGGAAGGTGCGGGCTGGGGGGCAGAATGGTCGGAAGGTGCGGGCTGGGGGGCGGAATGGTCGGAAGGTGCGGTGTGGGGGGGGCGGAATGGTCGGAAGGTGCGGTGTGGGGGGCGGAATGGTCGGAAGGTGCGGGCTGGGGGGCAGAATGGTCGGAAGGTGCGGGCTGGGGGGCGGAATGGTCGGAAGGTGCGGGCTGGGGGGCGGAATGGTCGGAAGGTGCGGGCTGGGGGGCGGAATGGTCGGAAGGTGCGGGCTGGGGGGCGGAATGGTCGGAAGGTGCGGGCTGGGGGGTGGAATGGTCGGAAGGTGCGGGCTGGGGGGCGGAATGGTCGGAAGGTGCGGGCTGGGGGGTGGAATGGTCGGAAGGTGCGGGCTGGGGGGCGGAATGGTCGGAAGGTGCGGGCTGGGGGGCAGAATGGTCGGAAGGTGCGGGCTGGGGGGCGGAATGGTCGGAAGGTGCGGGCTGGGGGGCAGAATGGTCGGAAGGTGCGGGCTGGGGGGCGGAATGGTCGGAAGGTGCGGGCTGGGGGGCGGAATGGTCGGAAGGTGCGGGCTGGGGGGCGGAATGGTCGGAAGGTGCGGGCTGGGGGGGGGGGGGGGGTGGAATGGTCGGAAGGTGCGGGCTGGGGGGCGGAATGGTCGGAAGGTGCGGGCTGGGGGGTGGAATGGTCGGAAGGTGTGCGGGCTGGGGGGTGGAATGGTCGGAAGGTGCGGGCTGGGGGGCGGAATGGTCGGAAGGTGCGGGCTGGGGGGGGGGGTGGAATGGTCGGAAGGTGCGGGCTGGGGGGCGGAATGGTCAGAAGGTGCGGGCTGGGGGGCGGAATAGTCGGAAGGTGCGGGCTGGGGGGCGGAATGGTCGGAAGGTGCGGGCTGGGGGGTGGAATGGTCGGAAGGTGCGGGCTGGGGGGTGGAATGGTCGGAAGGTGTGCGGGCTGGGGGGTGGAATGGTCGGAAGGTGCGGGCTGGGGGGCGGAATGGTCGGAAGGTGCGGGCTGGGGGGGGGGGGGTGGAATGGTCGGAAGGTGCGGGCTGGGGGGCGGAATGGTCAGAAGGTGCGGGCTGGGGGGCGGAATGGTCGGAAGGTGCGGTGTGGGGGGTGGAATGGTCGGAAGGTGCGGGCTGGGGGGCGGAATGGTCGGAAGGTGCGGTGTGGGGGGTGGAATGGTCGGAAGGTGCGGGCTGGGGGGCGGAATGGTCGGAAGGTGCGGTGTGGGGGGCGGAATGGTCGGAAGGTGCGGGCTGGGGGGCGGAATGGTCGGAAGGTGCGGTGTGGGGGGTGGAATGGTCGGAAGGTGCGGGCTGGGGGGCGGAATGGTCGGAAGGTGCGGGCTGGGGGGCGGAATGGTCAGAAGGTGCGGGCTGGGGGGCGGAATGGTCGGAAGGTGCGGGCTGGGGGGCGGAATGGTCGGAAGGTGCGGGCTGGGGGGCGGAATGGTCGGAAGGTGCGGGCTGGGGGGCGGAATGGTCGGAAGGTGCGGGCTGGGGGGTGGAATGGTCGGAAGGTGCGGGCTGGGGGGTGGAATGGTCGGAAGGTGCGGGCTGGGGGGCGGAATGGTCGGAAGGTGCGGGCTGGGGGGCGGAATGGTCGGAAGGTGCGGGCTGGGGGGCAGAATGGTCGGAAGGTGCGGGCTGGGGGGCAGAATGGTCGGAAGGTGCGGGCTGGGGGGCAGAATGGTCGGAAGGTGCGGATTTCAGGAGCTCGGAGCGCTGGACAGCTCCCATTAGATGCAGGCTGGCTCCACCCTGGTACTCCTCTCCTCTCGTCTCCTCCATCTCTGCTGCTCCTCCAGGGGCCCTCCGCTCCTACATTGTGGCCCCAGTGCCCCCACCCCTCCCCCACCTGAGGCTGGCACTGATTAACCAGTAAGGCCATCCAGTGAATTGGCTGTTTCCATCACCAGCAACCCCAGTGCTGAGATTTCTGTGTCTACAGGCAAAAGGAGGAGGAGGGGGAGGGGCATTTAACCCTTGCCATGCTGCCAGCTCCTCGGCTCCCTCCTTGCACTGTAGAGGAGCCCCTTCTGAATTGGATTTTTCATTTTCTTTAAGGAAGGTGTGTTGGGGGGAGGGGGGAGGAGGGGGGGGGGGGGGCTGCAGAGTGCCTACAGAAGAATATTTTTGCTTATTCCAGGGGTTGTTGGGCTAGGTGGAGCCCCCAGCTGATTGGCTGTTGGAAGTCACATGCCTGGCTTCTTATAGGGGCTGAGGTTCTCAAACTGCTTCACTGTCTTATTCTGGTAACTAAGTGTCAGTGCAGGCACCAGCAAAGGGAGGCAATCCCACCGGGCAAGGAGGCACCAGGCAGGGGACTGGCACAGGGCACCCAGCTACACCAGGATTACTGGCATCTTCTTCACACTGACTGAGGAGGAGAGGAGAGGAGTGCTTGGAGCCCCCAGCTGGGCTGCATTCAGTGGGGGGCTCGTCTGGCTCAGCAGTCATCGCTTCTCATGAAAGGCAGCAAAGTGTGAGCGGGGGCTGTGCATGGGGATGTGTCTTCACCCCCCAACCTTGGCTGCCACTTTGGATTCTAACGCTTGCCTCTGTCCGTTTGTAGAATGGCACGGTTTGGAGATGACCTGCCCACCCGCTATGGAACCGGGGTGCCGGGGGGAGCTGGGCGAGGGAGCGGCCGGCAAGGTGGCCCCCAGCCCGGCCAAAGGATGTACAAGCAGTCCATGGCACAGCGGGCGAGGACCATGGCACTGTACAACCCCATCCCGGTCAAACAGAACTGCTTCACCGTCAACAGATCGCTCTTCATCTTCAGCGAGGACAATGTCATCCGCAAGTATGCCAAGAGGATCACTGAGTGGCCATATCCTTCCTCGGGGGCAGGGCCAGAGGGCGGGCGGGGGGCTCCCTGGGGGTGGGGAGGGGGAAATGGGGCTCGCTCAATGTTACAGAAAAATGTATATACGTATTAACCAGCTACATGTCTGTATCCATTCCTCTTATATCTACTTACTTATGTATCATCTATCTATGTGTTCAAAGCCTTATTATATCTAGCTGCTTGGCTACCTATGTACCCATCTGTCCTAATCCTTAGATATATGGATAAATAGTAAGGTAGGTAGATGAACAGCTGTGTTTCCCAAGCCTTAGGTAGGTAGCCAAGCAGCTAGATATCATATGTATCCATCTGCCCTAATCCTTAGATATATGGATAAATAGTAAGGTAGGTAGATGAACAGCTAAGGATTAGGGCAGATGGATACATAGGTAGGTAGCCAAGCAGCTAGATATCATAAGGCTTGGGAAACACAGCTGTTCATCTACCTACCTTACTATTTATCCATATATCTGTGTTTCCCAAGCCTTACTATATCTAGCTGCTTAGCTACCTACCTATGTATCCATTTACCCATGTGTCCTAATTCTTAGCTGCTCATCTACCTACCTTATTTATCCATATAAGAATTAGGACACATGGGTAAATGGATACATATGATATCTAGCTGCATAGCTACCTACCTAAGGCTTGGGACACATAAATAGATGGATAAATAGAAAGGTAGGTAGGTAGATGAAAACTACTGATTGGGACACATGGATAGATGGATACATGGGTAGCTAAGCAGCTAGATATAGCAAGGCTTGGGACACACAGCTGCTCATCTACCTACCTTATTTATCCATATACCTGTGTGTCCCAAGCCTTGCTATATCTAGCTACTTAGCTACCTACCTATGTATCCATCTATCCATGTGTCCCAGTCAGTAGCTGCTCATCTACCTACCTACCTACCTACCTTTCTATTTATCCATCTATTTGTGTCCTGCGCCTTATATCTAGCTGTATAGCTACCTACCTATGTATCCATCAATCTATGCATCCCAATCCTTAGAGAGGTAGGTAGGTGAGCAGCTAAGGATTGGGATGCATAGATAGATGGATACATAAATAGGTAGGTAGATAAGCAGAGAAATATAATAAGGATTAGGACCCCCTAGGTAGAGGGATAAATAGAGAGGTAGGTATGTAGGTAGGTGAGCAGCTATTTATCCCTCTACCTAGGGGTCCTAATCCTTAGGTAGGTAGATAAGCAGAGAGATATAATAAGGATTAGGACCCCTAGGTAGAGGGATAAATAGCTGCTCACCTACCTACATACCTACCTCTCTATTTATCCCTCTACCTAGGGGTCCTAATCCTTATTATATCTCTCTGCTTATCTACCTACCTATTTATGTATCCATCTACCTATGTGTCCTAATTCCTATTAGAAAGATGGCTAGGTAGGTAGGTAGATAAGCTGACAGATATATCTGCTTATTTATCTACCAATCTAGAGTTCCACCATCCATCTTTCTCTCAGTTATCTATCTATATCCATTATGTCTGTATCATATTTAACAGTTTGGTTGCCATTGGGGGCCTGCTGTACCATATCCGCTCTTATGGCCTAGAAGTGAAAGTGTTAAAAGACACAGTGGTCGGTAGGATTGAAGGTGCCCCCCCCCCCCCTACTCAATTCAGGGTAGTGCCAGCCTGGTGTAATATGTCACAGAGAGTATTCCCAGACATATATTGGGGTGGGGTGGGTGGCTCAGGTGGCACATTGGTTGGCAGGAGGGTGAATAGAGCATGCCAACGGTCAAGGTAGTTCCTGGTCTCCAGGGTTTGGGTGTGTAGAGTTGGGAATTGCCCCCATTGAGGGCTGGTTGTTATGAAAGCCCACACCTATTGATTGGTTTGTGTGAGAGAGAGAGAGAGAGAGAGAGAGAGAGGCTTCGGGGCCTGCTGGAAGAATCCTAGCAACCCCCGTGTGTCACCATCCCTGGGCTGTGCTGCACCAGCTATGGGGGAAGACATATCCTGGGGGCATTAGGTGTATACCAAACCCACTGGTAGCCAGGGAACCGGGGGGGGGGGGGGGTCTGTAGGTTTCAGTCACTGACTTGGGGGGGGGGGGGGGTGCTTTTGTAACACCTCTATGTATACCTTACCCATAGGCCAGACATTGAGTGACACGACTCACTGTGTATCTTATAAAATGCAGACTTATAAAAAAAATAATCAGACTGGACAGACTGGCATTTTATGTTTGTTGAATTCATTATGATTGCGTGTGTTTTTTGTGTGTGTGTCTACATGTGGAATGTATGATTGGCCATGTATAGTGTATAATTCAATAAGTCATTTTTGTCGGTGTGCATTTGTGTACCTTTTAGAAATAGTACCAAATAATGCATGCTGAATATGTATTGGACATTTATTTATGTGTGTTGCAAATGATTGTGTAATGTTCATGTAGGTTTGCTAGATTTGCGAGTGTAGCGCATATGCTTGAGTGTACACAATATATGTTTTTTTTTTTTTTTTGTGAATTTGTGTGATTATATATATTATGTGTGATTATTATAGGATCTAATGTGTAGTATGTATACGATTTATGTGTGCGTGGTTTATTGTGTATGTGTCCGTGTGCCCCTATGTGTGCGTGCCTGTGTGCAGTGTGTGTTGGGGGTGGGGTGTTGGGTGTGAATGTACCGTGTCTATGGAGCTGCCACTGTTCTTTCTGTACTAGCAGCTGAATATCTAACACTATATCACTGCCTCCTGTCATCTTCCTGACTGCTCACTGTGTACACTATCATTCCAAACCCCATACAGCTATGGCAGATCATTGGATATGGTGCCAATGGCTGGGATTAGCTGCTAGTGCAGTCTGTGGGCACCCTGCTGCGCCTATTCTATGTTTGGATGATATTTATTGAAGGTGATTGAGCCTCAGTTCAAACTGCAAATACCATACAGAGGTGACGGCAAGCACACAAAAGGATAGATCTTCTATTTGTAAGCTGAAACAATTCACCTTCTAAATGAGCCCTCGCCCCTTGTATTGCACTAACTTTGCACATCTTCCTTGTGCTCCTTTGTGAAATCACAAGAGGTGATTGTGCGCCTGTGAATATACATTGTACATACAGAGACTATCTGTGGCAAAGTGCAGCAACCTTTAGCAACCATATTTTGCCAAAATTGTGAAAGATTATTTTTGATTGATCACTGTGGGCTCCTGGGTTTTGCACATTGCGTTTTGTCTTTAGAAAAAAAAAAAAAAAGCGATAGCATTGAAAGAATATTTAAACCCCCAAAAAACATTTTGCAGTTTACCCGTCTTTTAGATGTGCTGGCTGCTTTAGGCTGGGTTCACACCGTTGCGAATTGGATGCTGCTTTCCGCATCCAATTCGCAATAACGGGAGATTTTGACCAGCTCTCCATGGACCGGTTCACGTATCTTCGCAGCGGGTCCAGTGCGTCTTTTTTTGGTCCTGAAATTCGGGCTGAAATCGGACCTGAAATGGTGAACTAGGACGCGCTGGACCCCTATATGTGAACCCAGCCTTAAAGTGGGGTGCCCCCTACAAAAAAAAAGAAAATGAAAAGTCAGCAGCTACAAATACTGCAGCTGCTGACTTTTAATAATCGGACACTTACCTGTCCTAGGGTCCAGTGATACGGGGGAACAAAGCCCCCCCCCCCTCGTTCCTCGCTCCGCCCGCGGCGGCGTCATTCGTACTGTGGGCACCTGGCTGTGGCTTCACAGCCGGGCACCCACTGCGCATGCGCGAGCGGTGCAGGGCGCCGTGATACGCCGCACAGTCCTCTGGGACACGTGACAGGTCCCAGATGACTGTGCGGCGCGAGGGGAAGTGATGTCACCAGCCCGGGCAAGGAAGAAGACAGACTATGAGGGACCCCCTAGCAACAGGTATTTAGAGATGAGTAAAACATATTTTTTTTTTCCAATTATTTTTTATTTATTTTTTTAAGAATTTTAAACACTTTTTTATTTTTTGGTGGCAACAACACTTTAAAGTCCTGGTTTATTGATATTTTTCCCCATTTATTTTGACTGATGATCCAGTGAGTAAAACACTTCCTGTCTAAGGCCTGGTTCACACCTATGCTTTTTTTTTTTATGAGTTTTCAGTTTTGCAGAAACGCACTACAGTCCATTTAACATGGTGTCCTGGGGGGGGGGTCACGTTCACATCTGTGCATTTTATGTAAAGGGCCAAGGACTTTTTTCTGGTTTTTGGTTCCATAGACTTCAATGGATCAAAAACGTGTATTGAAAAATGCAAAATGCACCTGGGATATGCAAACTGCAACCTGCATAGGTGTGAACCAGGCCTAAGGGTGCCTTCTCTATCTATGGAGGAGCGATGGAGACACTCTTGGACGGATGTACTGTCTGGAGAGGTCAGTGTTTGGTTTGGTTCACATCTATGCAGGTTGAAGTTGATTTTTCCCAGTGTGTTTTGCATTTATTTTCTCCCACACACGTTTTTAATGCATTTTTTATGCGTTTTGCTTTTTTGGGAGAAGCCTGTTGTCTTGCAGCAGAAACACACCCGAAATGCACGCGCTACACTTTTGTGCATTTCCATTGAAGTCTATGGAACCAAAAGCACAACCTGTTATGGGGAAAAAAGTCCCCGCTCCTTACCAAAAAAACGCACAGGTTATTAGAAAAAGAAAAACCCACAGATGTGCATGTGACCCATAAGAAACCATGTGAAGTGGATTGTAGTGCGTTTCTGCAAAACTGAAAACGCATTGCAGAATGCATAGATGTGAACCAGGCCTTTCACGCCCCCTCCCCCCATATTTTTTTTTCTTAACTCCTACTTACCTGGAGAAGTGATTAGTACATTTCAGATACTCGCCCACCCAGCAGATGCAGAGCAGCCCCCTATAGACCCCTTCTGGCAGCGCTCGGTCCCACGCCGCCATTTCTGTCATCGTTAGGCTGCCGGCTGTTCCGGGATCAGCCAGGACGCCTCTTGATGACACGCCGTTAGGACTGCCCCCTCCTCCTTTCATAAGCCTCCTGAAATATGTGATGTGCGCTGCACTCCCTTTGCTTCCTGGGATATATGCACATCATTCACCTTGGCAAATTATGTTGACCAGGGGAATATTTTCTTTTAAATAAAAGGGGAAAAAAGAAAAGCAAAAAAAAAAAGCTGGCTATACATGTAGAGGACCGGAGGAGGGATGGAGCTGAGGGATGACGATTTGTAGGTTAAAGAGCCGCTTTACGCAGTATATACAGTATATACAGTACACCTTGAGGTTTTTTTCTGTTTAACCAGCGGGTTGAACTAAAAAAAAAAAAAAAAAAAAGGACTGACAGATCTCTCTCGCTGTGCTATTGAATTGTGACAGCGGGGACTCCCTCCCCGTCAGAATACACAGATCAGGCTGAATATGCTGATCGAATGCTGGTTTTTCAGGAGTGCTTTTTCGACAGAAGCTGGTCGTTTGTTCAACAAAAGCCGAACTAGACAACAGTACACATAAGTGAAATTTTGTCTGGTTCCTGCTGAACCGGCCCATTTCCAGTCCATGTACCCTGCTTTAGATGGGCTAATACATTGCTTAAAAAGTGTTAGCTGGGGTCATTGGTCACTCATGTAAAATCAGGTTTTACCTTTTAGGATAAGGGTTTTACATACCGTATTTATCGGCGTATAACACGTGCCGGCGTATAACACGCACCCCAAGTTTAGGAGGGAATTTAAAAGAAAAAAACTTTTTAGGAGCGAAGTTAAAGGAAAAAAAACTTACATTTAAATGCCCATCAATGCAGCCTTATCAGTGCCTTTGCAGCCTTCCATTGCAGCCTTCCATTGCAGCCTTCCATTGCAGCCTTCCATTGCAGCCTTCCATTGCAGCCTTGTCAGTCGTTTGCAGGCTTGTCAGTGTCATTTAAAAAAAAAATGGCGCTGCCGAGATACAGAGCGGATGTCCTGTGTATCTTGGCGGCGCTCGTTCTCGGCGGCTTTCGGGTATTTTCGGCCGCACTCGTGTGTTCTCTGCTATTTTCTGCCCTTCTCGCCTATTTTTGCCGCACTCGGCCATTCTCGGCGGCTTTCCGAAAGCTGCCGAGAATGGCCGAATGTGGCCGAAAATAGCCGAGAGCGGCCGAATATACCCGAGAACGGACGAAAATACCTGAAAGCCGCCGAGAGCGGCACATAAGGTTAGGAAAGGAGGGGGGGATTGGCGTATAACACGCACCCCCGATTTCCCCCCTGATTTTAGGGGGAAAAAAATACCGTATTTATCGGTGTATAACACGCAAGTGAATAAAAGCTGACCATTGTAAACACCCCTGTCAGTGTTAAATGGTTTGTCTTAACCATCTAATTGCCACTTTTGCGGACAGCTTGGTCTGCTAAAGCTGAAAAATAACAGACTAAATTTGACCATACACTTTGTTTATTCATTTATTTTTTATACTGTTTCTAAAAGTTCAACAAAAAACAAAGTTCATACAGCATAGATAGCAAGTCAAAGGGACAGAATACATAACAGGTGTAGCCTACCGAGGGCGATCTCTAGGTAGAACCTAAAATAACATCCATGGATATACTAGTTACACTAAGTTATGTTTATTCAGTCAGCGGGCTGAACAAAAAAAATTAAAAATAACGGATTCCTCTATTTGCACAAAAAAAAGACGTATGGGAATCCTTTTTTTCCCAGGATCATACTTGCCTAGGGGGATGCAGCGTTGGTTCGATGCACATCTGCCGGTACCTCTACACTGAGAACCGAGCGATCGTAAATCGCTGATGGCCCAATTCTCACAGCTCCCTGAGCAGAGAGCTGCTGACTATCAATCAACATCTCTCTTTTCTCAGCGGCTTGCTGAGAGGCTGAGACGGGTGTCAGTCCAGGCACTTTGCCGGATCCAGACTTCCATTGTCAGGATGACGCCTTCCCCCGACTGATTTACTGTGATGTCAGCAGAGAGAGAACTTCAGACCGATCTCTGCTGAAAACGGGTCACAGGAGTGCAAAACGAATTGCACTCCTGTGACCCATAAGAAAAACATCTTTAGAAATGGAAAGTGCGCACTCCTAGTGCATTACCAATTTAAAGTGGTGTTGCCACCAAAAAATGAAAAAGTGCTTAAAATTCTTAAAAAAAAATAAAAAAATAATTGGAAAATAAAAATGTTTTACTCACCTCTAAATACCTGTTGCTAGGGGGTCCCTCGTAGTCTGCCTTCTTCCTTGCCCGGGCTGGTGACATCACTTCCCCTCGCGCCGCACAGTCATCTGGGACCTGTCACGTGTCCCGGATGACTGTGCGGCGTATCGCGGTGCCCTGCGCCGCTCGCGCATTGCTAGTGGGTGCCCAGCTGTGAAGCCACAGCCGGGTGCCCACAGTACGAATGACTGCGCCGCGAGCGGAGCGGGGAACAAGGGGGGGCGCTTCGTTCCCCCGCATCGCTGGACCCTGGGACAGGTAAGTGTCCAATTATTAAAAGTCAGCAGCTGCAGTATTTGTAGCTGCTGACTTTTAATTTTTTTTTTTTTTTAGGGGCACTCCACTTATAAAAGTGGGTACTCACAAAAGGCCATAAAAACAATGCATGGACATGCACAGAACACGGAGTGCACGAACGCGTTTCGGGGGCGCACCCCCTTCCTCAGAGCTAGGCTGAGCTTCTCCATAGGAGAAGCTCAGGCTGGACTTCTTTGAAAAATCAACTGTTGTCAAGAGGAGGAGCCCACATACTGATCGAAATTCCCAGTCCCTGCTGGACTGACCCTATGTCAATTAGTGTATGGCTAACTTTACTGGCAGGACCACCAGGAGAAAATAAAAGAAATGAAAACTAATGCAGCCACCACATTTAAGGATTTTTAGGCCTTTTGGGTTTAGATATGCTTTCAGTAAAAACTCCCCCCAGCTGGTCTGTTTTCTGGGTAATGTCACAGTTAATATAGAATGATATATTGCATATTCATATTGACACCCTGAGCTCCACATATGTGATTGTGAGCTGAACAGGTCTGAATGACACACGATCACACCCTATAGAGTGTCCTTTAATGTCTGTAAAGAGTTTTTGAACTTCAATTTAATATAGTTTGCCTTATATGTGAAAATAGTAAGAATTAGTAAGTTCTTCTTGCCTTCCACGTGTGTCTAATCAAGGATGTATTTTATTAATAATATACAGAGACCGGCTTTGGTGACATCGTTGCTTGTTGCTAAGTAACTTCTATATTGGCAACCTGAAAGGTGTAAAGTCCAAGCAGGTGACAAAAAATGATCTCCAGTGTGAGGGGACAACAAATATTTATTCAAAACACCTTTGCTTTGCTGTGTGTAACTGCAGGCAGCGTTGTTATGTTTATTTATATATATATATTATAGCTTTTTTTTTTTTTTTTGCTTTTATCGTCAAACTTGTTCATTTTATTTACAAATAATGTTTCAAAATCTTAGTTGACAAATATTTTTTGGTCAAACATCCTTTAAAAACATAATCAAAGGTGAGAATAAAAAAAAAAAAAAAAAAAATCACACCACTTAAAAAGCAAAGTGAGGCCAAATATTGTCTTAAAGTGGCTGTAAACCCTTACAAACCACTTTGACCTACAGGTAAGCCTAGATTAAGGCTTACCTGTAGGTCCAAGAAATATCTCCTAAACCTATATGGTTTAGGAGATAATTGCCTAAAAACGGGCACCGCTGTCTACGGCGCATGCGCCGTAGACAGCGGCGCGCAGGCGCACTGAGCGCGGCATTTCCAAGAATGGAGCTGCCGCGCGTGTCAACTCCCGTGCGCATGCGCGGGAGTGACGTCATCGCGGCTTCGCCGAATGACAGCGGTGGAGCTGCGAGACGCCACCAGCAAGATGGATGTGGCGGACTACAGGGGACAGCGGCGACTTCGCTGGCTCCTGTGTCAGGTAAGTGACACATAATGGACTGCTATGCGATGCGATGCGATGCATAGTAGTCCATTATGCTTTACCTTTGCAGGGAATGAAAGAGGAAGTAAACCCATCAGGGTTTACTTCCTCTTTAATGTTGTAATTCTACGCAGACATCATTTTCCCATGTACACTTAAAGTGGTGTTGCCACCAAAAAAAAAAAAAAAATTGCTTAAAATTCATTACAAAAAAAAAAAAAAAATGTTTTTTTCCAATTATTTTTTTTTTCTCACCTCTAAATGCCTGTTGCTAGGGGGTCCCTCGTAGTCTGCCTCCTTCATTGCCCGGGTTGGTGACATCACTTCCCCCTCGGAGCCGCACAGTCATCTGGGACCTGTCACGTGTCCCAGATGACTGTGCGGCCGCTTGCGCATGCGCAGTGGGTGCCCGGCTGTGAAGCCGGGGGGGGGGGGGCCTGAGAAAAGGAGGATCGGGGGTGCTCTGTGGAAAGCCATTTCACAGAGCAGGTAAGAAAGTATAACCCGTTTTTGTTATTTTTATTTAAAATCATGTCTTTACAATTACTTTAAGGCAAAAAAAAAAAAACCTGAGTGCAGCTCCCCCACACTGACCTGATCTCAATCCATTACTGTGCCCATGAGCAGCGGCTTTCTCTGCTCTCTCTTTCCTCACTGGACAGAGAGGTAGCAACAGGAGCCATTGGCTCCTGCTGCTGCCAATCACAGCCAGTGAGCAGCCGGAGTCCTGTTCTGTGTCTCGTGGACACGCAGAGTGCAGCTCGGGATTGAGTCTACATAAGTGGCCCCATAGTAAGAGTCAAGAGCATCAGCGGAGGTCCTGAGAAGCCCGCTCTGTGCAAAACCACTGCGATAGAGCAGGTTAGTATAACATGTTTGGTTAAAAAAAAAAAATAAAAAAAAAGACCTACTTGAATAGATTTTTTTATTTTTTATTTTTTTTTTTTTTTTAAATAACAGAGTCTAGTGTCACTTTAAGTAGTGGATGGGTATGATTTTTTTTTTTTTTTTTTTTTGCAGAATAAGGATTTGGTTTACAGTCAATTTAAGGGTGAAGGTTTGTGAAGAATACAACACTTACAATGTGCAGCATATTTTGCTCTGTAGTATAAAGTATGTATATAAAATTGTAAAAATAATTGTTTCCAATTATAGAGACATTCATTTCCTTAACAATGCTTTACTCCATTTGAATATATGATTTTAGCCACCATTATTGCCAACTGCATTGTGTTGGCTCTGGAGCAGCACTTGCCGGAACACGACAAGACAGACATGTCAGAGAGACTGGTAAGATCCATTTTATTTTTTTGGTCATTGTTCATTTCTAGTATATATTCACTTAAAGGGCATGTAAACCCCAACGATGAACTTCTCCTATTTGTTGCCTGTTGAACTGTTAAATATACCATTAAAAGCAATTTGTTATATCTGTGCAGGGCCGTCTTTAAGGCAGGGCAAAAGGGGCAGCTGGGCCTGGGCATTGTCATTGTTGTGGGGCCCAAAGCAGCTGCCTCATACTTGCCAACTATCCCAGTTTAAATTCCCTTGTCCCTTGAAGTTTTAGTCCCTTGCTGTGTCCTGATATCTCAGTGTGAAGTGCTGCTACTAATGCTGCCCAGCTATGTCCTATTGTTGTGTACAGATGACTCACCCGCAAACCCTGTGTTCACATGTAAATTACTGGCATTCATATGTAAATAGCTGCATCTGGCGGCATAGATATGTAAATAAAGGCGGCATTCATATGTATATCATACCCCCTGCAGTGAAGAGATGTGCTGTAACCTCTAGCAACCAATCAGTGAGCAGTATTATTGTAAAGTAATCTCTAGCAACCAATCAACAAGCAGAAATCATGTGCTGTAACATCTAGCAACTAATCAGTGAGCTGTAATGTGTGCTGTAACTTCATGTGCTGTAACATCTAGCAACTAATCAGTGAGCTGTAATGAGCTGTAATGTGTGCTGCAACTTCTTGCAACCAGTCAGTGAGCGGTAATGATACACTGTAACCTCTGGCAACCAATCGCAATCTCTGCCTGATCTGATACAATAAATAGCAGCTAGACTTAAAATCAGTTTACTGTATGTCTCAGAGCAGGTGGAGAGCGAAATTGTATGTATGTGTGGGGGGAAAACGTTTGCCCGGGGTCCAATCAATATTAAAGACGGCCCTGTATCTGTGAGGTAAGTGCAAGAAATACCCCGTTGATCCTGTAGAAATCGTGTTGGCTGCCTTTTTATCAGTCAAACTGTTCTGAGCTAACTCTAATGCCCTGAACACACGGTCAGACTTTTCCGACAGAAAATGTGTGATTGGATCTTCTTGTTGGAAAATCCGATTGTGTGTCGGAAATTCCGACGGAAAAAGTCTGATGGAGCCCACACACGACGTTTGAGAGCAGGATCTAAAAATTTCCCGACAGCAAAATCCGATTGTTTTAATTCCGATCGTGTGTAGACAAAGTGGCACGCATGCTCAGAATAAATGACGAGACGAAAGCTATTGGCTACTGTCCTCTTTATAGTGCCGCTGTACGTGTTGGAAAATCTGATCGTTCAGAACGCGGTGATGTACGACAACTTTGTGCAACTGTGTGTATGCAAGACGAGTTTGGGCCAAAATCCGTCTGGGAAAAAATCAGACGGATTTTGTTGTGGGAGTGTCCGCCCGCGTGTACAGGGCATAAGGACTACAGAAACCGGTACCCTCTACATTATGGCAGATGGGAGAAGGGGGAGGTGTTTGTAGTTCTGCCCTAAGGTGACACTGGTGACAACGCTCACTCCCCCTACTGTATATATGGAGAAGCAGCAAAGGCAGGAAGTGTGTTATCTGGCAGGATCACCAGGTGAAAAAAAAAAGAACAAAACTTAAGGCTTCATATACAAACACTTAACTCAAGTTTAGGAGTTCTGGCAAAAAAAAAAAAAAAACACCAAAAGCTCCTAAACTCAACTCCATAAAAGTATCAATGTACACATAGGCTTAGTTTAGGAGCGGCTGCAGTTAAAGGAGCTTCAACCTCCCTCTCCTGAACGTGGAAGAATCGTGTTCAGGATAGGAACGTTTTGACCGCCGGTCGCCAGAAAATGCAAACTGCAGAAAAATAGTTTTTTTTTTTCCCCCAGCCAGCGATCAAAGCAGGCTGTGTGTACATGAAGTCTAAAGCCGGCCATACATGGCCTGACATTTGGTCGGTTCAGCAGGAATCAGCCAAATTTTGATCCAAGTATGGGCGGATCAACTACTGATCAACAGCCATACAACCGCTTTGTACAAATGTTATCTCTAAGCATCAATAAAAGCTTATTGTTTAAAAAAATTTATAAATAAATACAACAATCATACTAACATTTGTGTATATATATATATATATATATATATATATATATATATATATATATATATATATATCTATTTATATAATATATATATATATATATATATATATATATATATATATATATATATATATATATATATACAAAAATGTCTTGCCTTTCATTTCTATTTTAAACTGAATGGGTTGTTTTACAAGGCGATCATTTACAATCACTTTAACTGAACATGCTGAAGTTAGAAGCTAGAGGCGATTCAGTTCGCATTGTGCGCTATACAAGTATTTCATTCATTCATTGGCTGCCATGCATAGCTTTCACACTCGCCAGTTTTAGTAAATTAACCCCATAATGTCTTTTGTGTGCTAAAGGCCCAGTAAAAAGGTCATCTAGCTTGTGCTGGAGACCGCAATAAACTGACTGGATTGGTCACTGGTCCTGGATGGGTATTTGTGTGGGCAAAAAGGCAGGAATGACTTTCTGGTGGATAGTGCCCAGGGATGGATGGTGGTGATAGGCCCTCTCGGGGATTGGGCTGCTGCCTTTTCTGTGCGACCTTAGGTTGTATTATCATGTAGAAAAAAGGAAGGCACGCCTGGTGTCCAGAGAATTGTGACTTCTAAAATCTGGTTCGTGGATCTTTATTAAAATTAGCAACCTGTACATCAAGCCAACGCGTTTCGGAGGAACAGACTCCTCCTCCTTCAGGGTTGTTGCTGTGTTGGTGTTTGTTGGATCAAGGATTCTGAATAGGAGGATGCCGGCTTTTGTTGTATAGACAGTAAGCTTGAGAATTGTTCCCATCTAATAGAACACAGCAACAGCCCTGAAAAGGGGGAGTCTGTTCCCACCCGAAACACATAAGCTTGATGTACATGTTGCTCGTTTTTAATAAAGATCCAAGAAGCAGATTTTAGAAGTCCCATTTCTCTGGACACTGGGTGCACCTTCCTTTATCCAGGTAAAGAGGTAAGGCAGCAGCAGAAACGGGCTGAAACCTGCTAGGTTACACAGCGCCATTACTTTACAATTCTTTTGGTGGGTAATACTAATATACAAATCAACCTTTTGTAGCACAAATCCATTTCCCCTTCATGTCTTTCAAATGCAGATTTAGCGGTCGGCTTTAGCGTAGTTCAGCGGGAACCTCTTGTTTCAGTGTTTGAATCTCCCCCACGGCCACTGGGCTGTTTTATGAAGAAATAATGAAGTGCGTCTTATTTCAGTCCTGATTTTATTGGTTCTTGTAAAACATCACTATGAATATTGTAGCGCTTATGCCTCTCATACAAACGCATGGCAGACAGAGAGGCCAGAACCACAACCTTTCAGGTCAGCAGAGGACTGGGCTTTGCGAAGCATTCAGGAAATGTAAAAAATGGTTGTAGTTTAAGTTTTATACAGATTTTACCCTTCTATCCAATTCACATCTACGGGTTTTATGCCGCGTACACACGATCGGAAATTCTCGTCGGGGAAAAAGCTCTGATGGTTTTCCCGAAGGAATTCCGACGGAATTCGGCTCAAGCTGTCTTGCCTACACACGGTCACATCAAATTCCGATCGTTTATAACGCGGTGACGTACAACACGTACGACGTGACTAGAAAAAGGAAGTTCAATAGCCAGTAGCCAATAGCTTCTGACTCGTAGTTGAATCTGAGCAATGCGTGATTTTTGGCGTGTCGGAATTGCATACACACGATCGGAATTACCGATAGCCTGTTCTCAAATTTTCCCGACGGAAAAACTTTCTATCAATTTTTTGCTGGCGGAAATTCGGACAGCTAAATTCCGATGGAGCGTACGCACGGTCGCATTTTCCATCTTTTTCTGCCCGGGAATTTCCGATCGCGTGTACGAGGCATTTTGTGCATTAGCAGACGTCCATCCTGTTGAATCTGTGATTCAATCACAAAACGCACTTTACATGGAGTTCAATGGTAATGCATGTAAAATGTGCCAAAATGCACAATGCAAATACAACATACAGCACATCAAACATGGATTTCTTATCCTGTAGACTCTTAGTGCCCAACCTGCATCCCAAGGGCCACATGCAGCTCTTTAGTACTTTTGTGTGGTAATCAGACCCCAGCAATCTGTAATGGGAGTGGGAGCATTGATTTGTAAAGGGATTATCACAATGATTTACTAGCCTCATGTAACATGTCCCAAGTTTTTTATTGTCATCTGGAGTATGTCTTCAGTCTCCAACCTACATGCCTGGAGTTTGCATGTTCTCCCTGCGCCTGCGTGGGTTTCCTCCGGGTACTCCGGTTTCCTCCCACAATCCAAAGACATGCTGGGAGGTTAATTGGCTTCTGTCCAAAATTGGCCCCTAGTATATGAATGGGGACCTTGGATTATGGGCTCTTTGAGGGTAGGGACTGATGTGAGTGTGTGATATGTGGAGCGCTGTGTTAATTGACGGTCCTATATGGGTACCTTAAATAAATAATATATAATAGAGGAGTATCTTAATGAGACACGATGTACGGGGATAGGGACAATTGTAGACACTCACTCAGGTTGTACTGGAGGGACTGGTGTCTTAGTTAGTAAGGTTGAATAATGTAACCTAAACCTGACCATAGATGCAGGGAAACTCTTAGAAATCATGGGGCCCTGTACAAGCTTCCTGATGGGGGCCCCCCAATTCTGCCTACATCCCACCCACCTCCCAAAGTACAGTAAACAACGGCACTGACTTTATCCGACTACAGCCTAAAAATTTTAAAAAATGTCCCTCCTTTGCTACCATCTCCTGGGCCCCTCTGTTGACTGGATGGGGCCCAGGGAAATGTAATTGAAGCATTGGTAAGCAAGTAGGAGCGGGGGTGTGGTCTAGTAAAACTGATGAGGCCTGGGCCCATTACTACAGGACCAGTTGTACTGCCGTGCATAGTTGGGTCACACCAGCGGGTTGAAGGAAAAAAAAACTGACCAGGTTCCCACATCCACACATTCGAGGTGGATGGGGGAATCCTTTTTCTGTGTCATTGTATTCTGACAGTGGGGAGACTTGCCCACCACCAGAATACACTAATCGGTGTTGCAGGCGGTAGCCGGCAGTGCTGCTCGAGAGAAACATTTTCTGCATGGCAGTTGTACAGAAGCCACCTGGTAGATGGACTAATATACAACCACAGTGGCCATACATATGTCCAGTCCCTGCTAAATTGGCTGAATTTCGATTCATCTATGGGCAGCTTACCTGTATCATAACTGCCAAATACTGCAGACTGACCATTGTTCTTTCTAGTATGAGTGCGATCTTACAAGCATTAAATATATTGAATGTAATGTGATGTCTGGGGCCACAGTTGGGGTTCCCTATACTTCATATGTTGACTACCAATGCGGTACACCCTTGATGCTAGATTCAGACTTGCATATAGTTTTACACATCACATGCATAGAAAAAAAACACAAATATTCTCTGTTGGCTGGACATATGGTATGCTGCTTGAAAACGCCGTATCACAAACGAAATGCGCAAGCTGAATTTCCCCTTTTTTTTTTACCCTTAAAACACACAAAGCCACAGCACAATTCATACAGGTTGGTTTTCTGTAGTGTACATACATATGTAAATATGAATATTATACCACTCGATATTGCTAAAATGTGAAAAATTACTAATTTAGACTTAAGATGGACCTGTACCTATGCTAAAGATTGAAAAAGTGAAAAGCAGACACACGGGGGGCCTCCTTGTAACTTTACCTAGTTTATTAATCTCACCGGAGCTGACTATAGAACAGCCTTTCTCAACCTTTTGATGGCCAATGGGAGAAGGACTATATATATATGTCAGTGAGAGAGGTTTCCCTTAACATTGGTGGTCAATGGGAGAGGTTCTACCTTAAATTGCTGAATAATGGAAGCACCCCCCCCCCCCACTCTTAAATGGTGGCCAGTGGGGGGAGATGTCCGCTTACTTTGGGGGTCAGTGGGAGAAATGCCTCCGTAAATTGGTAGGAAAGGTGCTCCCTTACATTGATGGCTAGTGTCACGGTAACCACTATGCTGGTGTTGGTGGTCAATGTTGAAGTGGCCCCCTTACATTGATAGTGGAGAAGTACCCCTTTACACTGGAGGTCAGTGGAAAGTGCTCTCTTGCATTGATGGTTAGTGGAGATTTACTCTCTTACTTTGGTGGTCATTGGGATGAATGCCCAACTCAGATGGTGCCTTAAAAAGTAGATAGAAAGGAGCGACCGGTCTCCGGTAAATGTGAGTTTGACAGTGGGTTTTAAAACGGTTTATTGGAAAGGAACCCTTCGTACCCACCCACACCATCGCCTATTTATATACAGTGGCCAATTGAGTCAGTCCAGCGCGGTCTCCAAACTTAAAGAGCCACCTCGCATTAGTGGTCAGTGGGAGAGGGACCCAATTTAATTGGTTGTCAATGAGCAAGAGCCAGTGGAAAGATGCTCCCTTACAATGCTACTCAGTGGGAGAAGGGTCCACTCCGCGGCGGCCTGTCCATTAGGGGCGCACAGGCGCTGCCCCCCTATCAGCACATGAGTAGAACCAGGGGCTTTAATAGGCTTCAAAAAAGGGTGGGCTTGGGGCACAGAGCACTGAGCACCCAGTTGTGTGACAGTAGTGTATGAATATTTGCTATTCTCCCACTGATACTCCTCCCAGCCAGTCAGGAAGCGGGTCGTGAGACCCGTCACCCGATTGGCAGAAAGGAAAGGCAATCCTATTGGATGCCTTGGAGGAGACGCATGGCTGAAGCCGCCATAATGCAGAGGAGGAGGAGATGCACGCCCATCACAGTGCTGCCCGCCCGGAACCTAGATGGGGTAAGTGCTGGATAACTGACCGCTAGACCCCCGCCACCAGTGGTCCACACACATTGCTGGTCAGTAGGAGAGGTGCCCCCTTATACTGGTGGCCAGTGAGAAACACAGCCCCTTACACCAGGGGTTTTTAGAAGAGTGCTCCCTTATATTGGTAGTCAGTGAAAGAGGTTCTCTCTTATATTGCTAGTCAGTAGGAGAAGAGTTCCCTTACACTGGTGATTATTGGAAAGAATGCCTCTCGCATTGCTGGTCAGCAGGGGGAGTTTCCCCCTTACATTGCTAGTCAATGGGTGAAGTGCTCCATACATTGGTGGTGGTCAGTGGGAGAGTTGCCCCTGCACACTGGTAGTTGGTGGATAAATGCTCTGTTACATTGGTGGTCAGTGAGAGAGCATCCCGTTATATTGTTAGTCATTTAAAAGTAGGGATGGGTTACGTCCTCTGTCATACAAATAGGCTCCTACCTAAATAAGTTATGTACATGGTCTATACTTGCTATATAAATAATGTGAGTACACCCCTCATATTTTTGTAAATATTTTATTATATCTTTACATTGTAGCAAAGTGTTGTCACATGAAAAGTAGTGAGTGTACAGCTTGTATAATGCCGCGTACACACGGTCGGAATTTTGGCCAGAAAAAGACCGATGAGAGCTTTTCATCGGAAAATGCGACCATGTGTACGCTCCATCGGAATTTAGCTGTCCGAATTTCCGGCAGCCAAAAATTGATGGAAATTCCTTCCATCGGGAAAATTGAGAACATGCTATCAATTTTTGGCTGCCGGAAATTCGGACAGCTAAATTCCGATGGAGCGTACACACGGTCGCATTTTCCGATGAAAAGCTCTCATCGGTTGAATCTGAGCATGCGTGATTTTTGGCGTGTCGGAATTGCATACACACGATCGGAATGATCGTGTGTATGCAATTCCGACACGCCAAAAATCACGCATGCTCAGATTCAACTGCGAGATGGAAGCTATTGGCTACTGGCTATTGAACTTCCTTTTTCTAGTCCCGTTGTACATGTTGTACTTCACCGCATTCTAAACAATCTGAATTTGGTGTGACCATTTGTAGGCAAGACAGCCTGAGCGGAATTCCGTCGGGAAAACCATCAGAGCTTTTTCCGATGAGAATTCAGATCTTCTGTACGTGGCATTACAGTGTAAATTTGCTGTCCCCTCAAAAAAAAACTGAACACACATTAATGTCTAAACTGCTGGCAACGAAAGAGAGTACACCCCTAAGTGAAAATGTCCAAATTGGGCCCAATTAGCAATTTTCCCTCCCCTTAGTGTTACAAGGTCTCAGGTGTGAATGGGGAGCAGGTGTGTTCAATTTGGTGTTATCGCTCTCACTCTCTCATATTGATCACTGGAAGTTCAACATGGTACCTCATGGCAAAGAACTCTCTAAGGATCAGAATTTTTTTTTTTTTTGCTCTACATAAAGATGGCCTAGGCTATAAGGAGATTGCCAAGACCCTGAAACTGAACTGTAGCACAGTGGCCAAGACCAGATGGCGGTTTAACAGGACAGGTTCCACTCAGAACAGGCCTCGCCATGGTCGACCAAAGAAGTTGAGTGCACATGTTCAACGTTGTATCCAGAGGTTGTCTTTGGGAAATGGACCCCCCCACCCCTTCAACCTCTGCAGCAATGCTAGCAGCACTCATACGTCTGTCTGTCAGTGCTCAGGCCATATGCTGCACGCTTTCTTCATAGCTGTTGTCCCAGAAGGAAGCTTCTTCTAAAGATGATGCACAAGAAAGCTCGCAAACAGTTTGCTGAAGACAAGCAGACTAATGCCGCGTACACACGATCGGACTATCCGATGGAGTTAGTCCGCCAGACAATTCAATTGTGTGTGGGCTCCAGCGGACTGTTTCTTCCCAAAAGTCTGGCAGACTTAGAAATAAGACTTGCTTCAAAATTGTCTGCCGGACTTGGCTTTTAGCGGACAATCCATTCGTCTGTGTGCTAGTCCGGTGGACTAAAACCAGCGCTAGGGCAGCTATTGGCTTCTGGCTATGAACTTCCTTATTCTACGTCATCAAGTTCGAATCCACCGGACTTTGGGACTGATCATGTGTGGCCAAGTCCGTTCACTTGAAAGTCCAGCGGACCTCAGATGCAAAGTCTGGAGGACAATCTGCTGGACTAAGTCCGCCGGATAGTCCGATAATGTGTACGCGGCATTAGGACATGGATTACTGGAACCACGTCCTGTGGTCTGATGACACAAAGATAAACTTATTTGGTTCAGATGGTGTCAAGTGTGTGTGGCGGCAACCAAGTGAGGAGGACAAAGACAAGTGTGTCTTGCCTACAGTCAGGCATGGTGGTGGGAGTGTCATGGTCTGGGGCTACATGAGTGCTGCCGGCACTGGGGAGCTACAGATCATTGAGGGAACCATGAATGCCAACATGTACTGTGACATACTGAAGCAGAGCATGATCCCCTCTTTTCGGAGACTAGAGGTGCGTTTGGGGTCGTTATGTTGGAATTCTGCCCTGTGGCCCAAAGAAGCTGAGGGTAAAAGTGATGGACTGGCCAAGCATGTCTCCAGACCTAAACCCTATTGAGCATCTGTGGGGCATCCTCAAATGGAAGGTGGAGGAGCGCAAGGTCTCTAACATCCATCAGCTCTGTGATGTCATCATGGAGAAGTGGAAGAGGACTCCAGTGGCAACCTGCGAAGCTCTGGTGAACTCCATGCCCAAGAAGGTTAAGGCAGTGCTGGAAAATAATGGTGGGCACACAAATTATTGACACTTTGGACCCAATTTGGACATTTTCACTTAGGGGTATAAAGAAAAGGAAAAGTTCTGGTGTCCCCAGTGACACACTTCCATCCCTGTAACATATAAAAAACAAAGGATTCGCCCTGGGACTTTACTGGCGGAAACGGTACCCACTTCATTTAAACATAACAGTAGTAAATATAGTATATGGTTTATTCAAGTACAATTATTTACATGCATAAGTAACACCAACAGTTGCCAATTAAAAAAAAAGATAAATAAACAAGGACTAATGGTACATAAATGTAGTAGTGGTAATAGTACACGGGCATCATACTACCCGACGAGTTTTGCGAGATCCAGCTCGCTCTTCAGGGGTGGATGCGTGTAACAATGTACCTAGGATGAAAAAAATATGTTTGGCAATATAACACAGTATTAGTTATAAAGGCACAGGGTAGGGAGGGTTTGTGGGTCCCCATACTCACCACTGAGCTTGACCATGGGTCCAGGTGTGCGGCCTCGAGACGGTGACAGCAGGCGCCTCCCCAGGGAGCTGAGGGGGTGGAGTCAGATGGGACCCCACCAGGGGCCAAACGGAGAGCAGGCATGGCATAGGTATAATGATGTATCCCTAGAGACCTCATTAGTCCATTAAAAGTATAGGCTGTGAACATAAGTATGTTTGTCAGGCATCTAAAGTAGTATAGTAGAATCAATAAGTATTAACACAAAGATATGTATGCATGAATGAAAGGCCTGGGCCTTAGGGGTGTACTCACTTTTGGTGCCAGTGGTTTAGACATTACATTGTAGAAGTTTAATGCCTGTGTGTTCAGTTATTTTAAGGGCACAGCAAATTTAAAGTAGTGAGTGTACAGCTTGTACACAAAGTGTAATTTCTCCAGTGTTGTCACATGAAAATATAGATATAGAATAATAATAATAATATAGAATAATAAATAAAGATATAAAAAAATATACACACACACGTGAGTGGACCCCTCATATTTTTGTTAATATGTGTATATATATATATATATATATATATATATATATATATATATATATACACACACACATACACATGCATACATCATTTGGGTTTGGCTAGACTTTGACAACCTTTTTTTTTTTTTTTAACAATAAAACATATTATTAGGAATACAATGTATAGTTGAATAAAAGAGGGCATCCATCATATTTCCTGCTCAGAATGACTTGGAGCAGAACCCCAACCAAAGATACCAAGATAGAGCTTTAGATGGAGAAGTAGACCAATAAAAGATAAAATAACAAAAACAGCTTTTGTGGATAAAGAAACCTTCAAATATCATGCCTGGGGGGGTCCCCTTAGTCTGCCTGTAAAGTGGAGCATCTTTCTGACGTGTAGTCTGCCTGTAAGGTGGAGCATCTTTCTGACGTGTTGTAATTTTCTGTGCCGCAGCAAAATTACATTTGTTGCTTTAGAAATTTAAAGATTGGTCGTGACTTCAATGTATTGCTGGGATATAGATAAAAATCTAGGGAAAAAATCGGCGTTGCCCCCCCCCCACCCCCAGTCCATACCAGGCCAAAATAAAAAATGGCATAGGGCCCCCCTTTCAAAATCCATACCAGACCCTTATCTGAGCAAGCAGCTTGCCAGGCCAGGAAAGGGGGGGGGGGGGGAGATGAGCGAGCGCCACCCCTCCTGAACCATACCAGGCCACTTGCCCTCAACATGGAGAGGGTGCTTTGGGGTCCTCCGCAAAGCACCTTGTCCCTATGTTGATGGGGGAAAAGGGCCTTGTCCCCACAAACCTGGCCATTGGTTGTGGGGGCCTGTGGGCGGGCGGCTTATCGGAATCTGGAAGCCCCCGTTAACAAGGGGGCCCCCAGATCCTGCCCCCCCCCCCCATGTGAATGGGTAGGGGTACAAAGTAAAAACCACAATACACTTAGTTTTTGACAATTCCTTTATTAAAAAAAAAAAAAGTGCCCCACGGTGTTCATCCATCTTTATTCACGAGCACATGAATTACAGTGGCCGGGTTTTTTTACCTGATTAGAGCCAGAGGCTCTAATAGGCTTCAAAATAGCGTGGGCTCGGGTGGCAGAGAATGCGCTCTGAGCCCACCCAGGTGTGTTAAAACAGCGAATGAATATTCTCTGTTGAAACACTGATCCTCAATCAGGCCAATCCGAAGTGGGTGTGAGACCCATTTTCCAATTGGCCGAAAAGAGAAGACCCCCGATTGTTTGTTTGCCGAGGAGGGAGAAAATGGAAGTCGCCGTCGCTGCGATGACCCGTGGAGAGCAGAATGTGAGGCCTCTGCTGCCACCCAGCAGGGTGAAGCCGCCGGTGATGGGGTAAGTGCTACCGACCGTGGGGGTGGCATACTGTTTGCTGCCCCTCCCCAAAATATTTTTTCATTTCTGTCTTTTACATCTGCTTAGGGATCAGCTGTAATGCAACTGACACTCTTGGGATGATTTACTAAAGGAGTAAAAAACAAATTCCGCTTTATTTCATCTGCACAACAAATGGCTGTTCAAAGTGAACAGGAATTTGCTTTTCATATGACTGTATAACTGAAAGCGGTATGGAAACCAAAAACAAAACTGTAATATATTGCAGCTTGCCAATCCTTGGATGTGGTGGCTGCGGTTCCTGTCCCTCGCCGGCGCTGGCATCTTCTTCTGTGTGCCGGTTTTCAACCATCTTTATTGGCAGGATGACGTCACTGCTGCGCATGCACAGGAAGCCGTCATTCTGGCACACTGCGATCAGGCTGGCTGCTGTATGCTGAGCTAAGCATGCGCAAGCCAGTTTACATGCCTGAGGACATTGCAGAGATGAGATGAACTAGATGAGCCCGATTTACTTCCATCTGCCTGTTTGCAGTCACTTATCAGAGTTTCTGTCTGTACTGCTATATATATAGAGATAGCCACTAGGATGGAACCTGCAATATACAAGTACAGTCGTACCAATTTGGAACGACGATTACAAATGTGAAAGTCCTATCACAAATTCCTTTTAAGTTAATGCAACAATGGTGCTTCATTATTGTACCGAAATGAACATATACTCAACGTTACCTTTAAACAGCTGAGGCTGGAATTGTTAATAGCATGCTGCCATCCATTTTCAAGTGTACGATTACGACGACGACGACGAAAAAAAAAAAAAAAAAAAGAAAAGCAAAAAGAAAAAGCTCTTCTGCGTTTTTTGATTAGCATTGTCAGCAGCGCAATTGCAAAGAACAATCTGTTCAATGGTCTTACAGACAGGCACAAGGAGAAAACCCAAAGCCGAGGCTTGTTATGGTGGAAAGTGATTCACCCTTAATTGGATTAGCACTCGAGCCCATGCTGTGCCATGCTTCGGCTGGCGCTGAGAGGGCAGGAGAGTGAGATTGTGATAGGCTCCCATCTCTTGAACCATCTTTTCGGAACAGAATATCTGCATAGGAAAAAAAACCTGCACCGGTTTGCCCACAAATAACTCATCCCTGCGGAACTCTGGGTGGATTATTTGGGGGGGGTTACAGTGGTTTCTTCTTTTGCAACTTAAGAAAACATTCAAAACCTGCACATTAAAAATCACAAATCAAACAATTATGCAAGTATCAAACATTACGATTTGATTGGATAAAGTGTTTGTTTTTTCTTTTTAAATATAAATTGGAAATCTGCATTCAATTGAAATTGTCACTATACATAATGTAGTCCATGATGAAAAAGGATTAAAACTGGAAACTTTACAGCCAGATTGTAATGTGTAGAATGTGTAATAGAGAACGTAATCAGATTGTAATATGTAGGGCAATTTGGCTATAATGTAATTTATGTTTTCTCTGTATTTTTATTTTTTATTTTTTGACTGGTCCATAATGTGGTCATTTAGTATTTTTTGCCATTACGACTACCCAATCCCCCTTGTCAAGTTAAGTTTTTTTTTTAAGAAGGCAAAATAAAAGCATATAATCTACATGGGCAGACTACGCTACATATGGTCCATGTGACTTGAGAACTATAAATATATTAAAGCAGGGGTGTCAAACTCAATTTCATTACAGGCCGCATCAGCAGAATGTTTGCCTTCAAAGGGCTGGTTGGTTTTTTGGGGTGCGCTACCCACAGAGTTCAGGAATGCGTTACAGAGTTCAGGAGTATGTTGCGTGCAGGGTTTAGGGGTGTGCTATGTACAGAGTACAGGGGTGCACTGGATGCAGAGTGCAGGGTTCAGAAGTGTGGTGCATACAGTGTGCAGAGTTCAGGAGTATGTTGCGTACTGAGTGCAGTTTCAATGATACCCTATGACAGAGTGCAGAGTTCAGGAGTATGTTGCGTACTGAGTGCAGTTTCAATGATACCCTATGACAGAGTGCAGAGTTCAGAAGTATGTTGCATACAGATTACAGAGTTTAGAGGTGTACTATGTACAGAGTGCAGAGTTCAGGGACGCACTGTATACAGAGTGCAGGGTTTAGGGGTGTACTATGTACAGAGTGCAGAGTTCAGGGATGCACTGTATACAGAGTGCAGGGTTTAGGGGTGCGCTTTGCATAGTGTACAACATCAACCCCCCTCTCCTCAAAACCTTTAAAACCTGGTAAGGAGGTGTTATGTCACCTCTTGGCTGCCTGTTTTAACCCTTTAACCTCTAAAAACTCACACCACCATGCTGCAACTGCATGCATTGCACTCCATTTCTGTGCGGCCCCATTCGCATGAAAAGGTTGCGTTTGGCAGGAGCGGTACTGCTCACAAATAGTGATGGGGGTGGGGGGGGGGTGTATAATTCTTTCTGTGTACATCCCTATCTAATTGTTATTGCATCTTAAGGAGGGCAGCTAAGGAATGGCTCAACAGTGTGTTTTTGCCACCCCTCTAACCGCAATTGTAAAACCAGCTCTAACAATTTAGGGTTCTTGACCACCTTTTGTGTGTTCAAGATTCACCTTTTACTTTCTACATAATATGAAATGAATAAAACATCCAGGAGGATTGGTGGGAACCTCTTGTAATTACCGCAGAAGGTATTCAGACTAGGGAACTTAGTTTATTATATTATTCAGGGACCCTATTGGTGAGATTTCTGCGCTATCAGGGGGTTTATCACTCCAGCATCCACCAAAATCAGTTTTAGGCCCCATGTACACTGGGCATTTGGCTGGCTAGCTGTTGGTGGAGGGCACACGTGTGTCATCCGCCCGCTGGTGGCAGATAGTCAAACTCTATTAGACGCTGACAGCTGCTGTGGCTGGACAATTCACCTGGATGGGCAGTATGCACCCTGGGATGAATGCCTGGAACGCAGACTTTTGTTCATTTTGGGCATTTGCTGCCAGGCTCCTACTGCCCCAGTCAAAACTTCCACTAGGTGCACCATCCAGCCCCATTCAGCTGCAGCAGCTGTCAGCTTCTCATACATTTTAATGGGCTACTGGCAGCACCGCTGGATGGCGCACTTGTGCCCTCTGCCCAAAGCTAAACGCAAGAGCACCATGCACTGGGGTGCAATGACATTTTAGATTTTAATGAAATAGCAATATGTAGGTAAATGTAGCCAGAGTGCAGGTGGCAGCACTCTGCAGTTAACAAAGAAACACCGAAAAAGCTTCCATGAAGTCCTCTACATGACAGGGGCGGACTGACCATTCAGAAACTCGGGCACTGCCCCAGGGCCCCGAGCCACTAGGGGGCCCATCAGGGTTGCCAGCCTCAGTAAAACCAGGGACAGTATGTAAAAATCTGTTTTTTTTTACATCTGCCATCTGAAATGTCCCTTACCGACATCCTTTTGGTCTAAAAATCCAGAGATAATAGCTGCCCCACCTCTCCAGTACCTTCTCAGCCAATATAAACTTATCTGTGTATACTGTGTGTACATGTATGTGTAACCTGTGTGATTTTATACTGTGTGTGTGTTTGTGTATACTGTGTGGCCCCATAATCTCTGATTGCCTGGGGGGCCCCATAATCTCCTATTGCCCGAGGGCCCCATGAGTTGTCAATCCGCCCCTGCTACATGGCCTTCTTTTCTAGATTGAGAGTGCTGAGTGCAGGCCACCCTGGCTACAGCTTTTAACAAGCATTTATTAGGCTTCAGCCAGCATTTAGCAAGTTCTTAAAGAGGACGTAAAACCTGATGGGTTTACTTCCTCTTTGATTCCCTGCAAAGGTGAAACATAATGGACTACTATGCATCGCATCGCATCGCATCGCAGTCCATTATGTGTCACTTACCTGACACAGGAGCCAGCAAAGTCACCGCTGTCCCCTGTAGTCCGGAGCATCCATCTTCTCGGTGGGTCTCGCTGCCCTGTCGCTGTCATTCGGACGAAGCCGCGATGACGTCACTCCCGCGCATGCGCACGGGAGCCGCCACTCGCGGCATATCGCCATTGACCGCGGCACGCTCAGTGCGCCTGCGAGCCGCTGTCTACGGCGCATGAGCCGTAGACAGCGGTGCCTGTCTTTCGGCAAATATCTCCTAAACCGTGTAAGTTTAGGAGATATTTCTTGGACCTACAGGTAAGCCTTAATCTAGGCTTACCTGTAGGTCAAAAGTTGGTTGTAAGGGTTTACAACCACTTTAAAGGTGGCAGGGCTGAGGCATGACTAGCCAATGCTCGCTAAACCAAATGCAGGACACATTATTTTTTTTTTTTTCAAGCTAAAACTGAAAATGCCTTTGTGGTCTAAAGACATTAGACGGTGAGTAATAACAAGCACTTCTGATGCTCGTGTAAGCTTGTTAACGCCACTCTCCAGCATGGTGGAAGATCTGCACGACGGACACTGAATAATTTAGTTGCTTGTGTTCCTTGCTGCTTTCTCATTAACTCTTATGCTTCTTGAATATTGAAAAATAACGTATGGGTCAGTTGCATCGCTAGGAAATAAAACCCTGCTCAGTCGTAGTCCTTCAATTAAAGGTCCAGCGCTGTGAACAGGGCTACCTTTATATGAAGTGCTACATTAATCCTCACGATCTTGTCCATAAAAGCCTGTGGAGAAAATTAAATATTTGTAACTGTTTTTAAAGGAGAACCCCAGGAAGTTTAGATAAAAAGAACCGCAAGAGGTAACAGTCATGTTTTAATTACCTCCGTGGTGCCCTTGTGAAGCTTTACTTGAGTAGAAGTAGGTGGCCCTAATGGACATCTGATGCACCGACTGCTTCAACCCAAGTAATGGGCAAGAAACATAATGTTCACAGCCAGGGCTGCTGTTCGAAATCACGGGGGCCCCATACAGGCTACCTGGCAGGGCCCTCCCGAATATATCAAAACAATAATTTTCACAAAAAAATACACAAAAATCATTGTTAGCCGACACAAACATAACAGAGAGCCTGTGTGAATTGGCCCTTTTTTGAATATTTTTTTGAATATTATTTAAACTTATTTTATAATTTTTTAAAACAATGTTTACATTTTTTTTATTATTTTATTTTACAATTGTTAGGGGACAGGAGAGCTGTCAGCGTTGCGGGAGGGGGGGGGGGGGGCGCAGCAGCACAGTGATAGGGGGGCACACGGGGGGGATCAGAAGCAGGCAGAACAGAGAGGGGGATCGTTGTGGGGGAAGAAATTACAGGAACAATGCCCCGTGTCTGTGTTTCTCCTTGTAGCAGCTGAAAGCTGGCAGCAGGGGGAGAAACTGGCTTTCAGCTGCTGCAGAGAGCCGCACAGGGCATCCTTCTGTAATTGCCCCTCTGTCTGACCACACCAATTTCCTCTGCTGCTCGGGGCCCCCTATGTGCCCGGGCCCCCTACAGGAGGACTGGTGGTCCCCCCCCCCCTATCAGCGGCCCTGTTCACAGCACCGTATCTTGTAAAGAAAGTTCCAAAGGTATATAATCCTGGTTATATCTGGCTTTCCTGCAGTGCACAAGGGCTTACATCAGGGGTGCCCAACCAGTGGCCCGCGGAGCCCTCTGATGTGGCCTGCGACCTCATGTTCTGAGATAGGATAGAAAGAATACTGTTATTAAAGGTCAGTTTATTACTAAAATCACAGTGTATATATGGGCATATCTGTTCTGCAGTGGTTACTGGGCTGCTTTCAGGTGCAGAGCAGTTTACCTGCAAGTTACCTGCACTGAGCCATAGACTTCTATTATTACCTGCGAGTTTGGTGAGCTTTGTGAAAGTGCATGTAATATAATAGAAGTCTATTGCAAACTGCAGGAAAGCCAAAGGTACACTGCATTGCAAACGTGGTGCGGGTAAACCGCAGCACATCAGTGTGAAAGCAGCCTTGAATCAGTTTCATACGGTCAGTCCGACAGTCCAACCAATTGGACCCTCCATTCATCTCTAAGTAGTGGCAGACATAAACCGACTTGTGTTCTACCTCCAATACGATCCGCCAAAAAGTATCGTGGGCTGCGTCTGTGTCCGCTCTGCAAATGCAGTGTGGACACGGACATGCCATTCATCTGCTCCGATCATTGTGGTCCGCGACCGGTTACCAAGTCGCTTAAGTGGCCCTCGGTCTTCAAAAGGTTGGGAACCCCCTGGCTTACATGAAGGGAAAGCAGCACCTTGTCAACGTGCTGCTGCTCATTCATTGTCCAATCAGCATTCTGAAGCTGTGCTTTTGTGGTGGGGGAGTTCATTGACCTGACTATGCCTCCTGGCTGGGTATCTGGATCACTGCAGAATATATTCGCACGTCCATCGGCAAGTAAAACAGCTGCAATATATGTATTAAAGTGGAAGTAAACTCACCTATCGATTTCAGCCATTGAAGCCGCCATCTTTGCCTCTGTTTAATCTTCAACTGCTATGGTGCTGCACATGTGATTCGTTATGACACCAGCCATTGGATGGTTTTATAGTTTGGCTGAGAGCACAGCCAATGTGCAGTTAGCATTCCCGGCATGCCTTTTTTTTTTTTTTAACTGTTAAAGTGGAAGTAAACCCATCGATTTAAAGTTGTGTATTTAGCTGCCATTAATAAAAATAATTGTAGAAAACTCTGACTTTTGTTATTAAGGTTTCAGAAGTCCCTTGTAGTAGTTAGGCCTCATACACAAGGACGTTTTAAAAAAACGGGCTGTAAAGCTAGTAACAACACCTGGGGAAAAAAGCAGCGTTAAAAACGCGATTTTATTAGCATTTTGATTTGGCGTCAATTCGTGTTTGCTAACGCTTAAAAACGTTGTTAGAGGGATTTTTTTTTTAAAAAAACGTGCCTTACCGCTATTTTCCACTCTCAAATTACCCACATAAACATTTTTACAGCTTAAAAACGCTGACGCTAAAACACGTCGGTATAGCGTTAATGCGTGTTTTTGAGCTTTTTTCTGTGTCTGCATCAAAACTGCTCTAACGCTGGAGCCTCTGAAGGCGCTGGTCCTTGGTTTTTTTTTGGAGCTTAAAAACGACCGTGCCTGTTACAGCTCAAAAACGCCATGCAGGGGGTTTCAGTGGTAGGACAGATGTGCTGGGGGGTACAGTGGTGAAACAGATTTGAAGGGGGGACAGTGATCTGAGGTGTGAAGGTACATGAATTGGGGCTGATCTGAGGCATGAGAATGCAGGATGTTAATTTCTCACTACTGCTCAAGTAGTTTACACCATTTGCTTTATAAAAAATCCTTTTTGTGATTGACATTTTTTTGTTAAAAAAATCAGCACTCTCAACTTCACACTTTCAATTTCTTTGAAAATATTTTTCGGCACATTGTGCTCAAAAGGTTGCCTACCCGTGTTTAACTTTTAATGTATTTAAATATCTGCTATAATGGGCAACTATAGTGATATAAGAACGATTAATTTGACTGTTTTATTGTATTTTTATTGCAGCGTTTACATACATGAAGGTTGTTTTTATTGTATGATTTTGCTTGCCTTGCTGTTCCATATTTGACATGACCCTTTGTCATTCCATACACAAATCCTCTCCTTCATCCAGCCTCTGTATCCAGAACAAGCGACAGCAGGTTGTCTGCGCTGAAATCAGCTGGTTAGCATTTTTCTTTTCAGTTAGACCCCACCTAACTAGCCTTGCACTAGGCGGGGAATAGTAAAGCACAGTCACTGTGCTTTACTAATCAGGACGCAGAGACAACACATGCAATATAGCTGCCCCCGCATAATTATATAATTGAAAACCTCATCCTTCTGTATAGGATGCAAAACATTAACACTCACTGATGAGATTATTTAAATAAACCCAATCACGTTCACATATGTGGCTAAAAGAAATCGGTAAGACTTTATTTTCCATGTAAGACTTTTACTGTTTTTATAGTATGGAATATTGTTGGAAATGACCCCCCCTTGCAGATATTCCTTAGAACACGTGAGGTCTCATTCCAAACATAAAAGCCATTTCTTCTCTTCTCTTCTCTTCTCTCTCGTTTTTTTCTTTTTCTTTCATTTTTCTTCTTCACTAATAGCTTGTGGGTTTCATCCTTGCCACAGCCACTTAAAACAGTCACAAATTACCTTCTGATATAAAGTTCCTCTAGAACAAAGCAGCTTTTCCCATCACGCTTGAACCTTTTTCAGAGGCTTTTTTTTTTTTTTCAACAGAGCTGCAAATTGCATTAACTCTTTGCCTGCGGGGACAACAGGCGGGGAGCAGTAAGTCAGTAGCAGGCTGTTCTCGCATTAACCGACTGCCTAGAGGGAGAAATGAATAGATAGGCTGCATTCTCATGAATACGAAGCATCTCAGTGATGTCACTGGCCTCTAGCGAGAGGATAGGCTGCATCCTCATGAATGTGAAGTGTAAGCAATGTCAGTTGTCTTTAGTGAATGGCTAGGTTGCCTTCTCATAAATATGAAGTAGCAGGGATGTTACTGGTCTCTAGTGAATGGATAGGCTGCATCCTCTTGAAAAATGAGGTGTCAATGATGTCATAGGTTTCCAGTGAATGGATAGGCTGCCTTCCCATGAATATAGTTTCATAGTTAGTAAGGTTGAATAAAGACACCAGTCCATCCAGTTCAACGTGAGTGAGTGTCTACCCCTATCCCTGTACATTGTACACTCACATCGGTCCCTACCCTCAAGGAGTCCACAATCTAAGGTCCCCATTCATATACTAGGGCCAATTTTGGACGGAAGCCAATTAACCTACCTGCATGTCTTTGGAGGGTGGGAGGAAACTGGAGTACCCGGAGGAAACCCACGCAGGCACAGGGAGAACATGCAAACTCCAGGCAGGTAGTGTCGTGGTTGGGATTTGAACCAGCGACCCTTCTTACTGCTAGGTGAGAGTGCTAACCACTACACCACTGTGCCGCCCTAATATGAAAGCGGTTCTTCACCCTAAAGGGGAAGTTCCACTAATCTGATCCCTCCCCCCCCCGGTGCCACAATCGGCAGCTTTCAGGGGGGAGGGGGGTGCAGTTACCTGGATAATCCAGGTAACTGCACACACTTCCGGCCAGACCGCCGCAGACCCCCGCAGACGCCCCGCCCCCCCGTTGTGTTCTGGGAAACACACAGTTCCCAGAGACACAGCGGGGGACCATAAGAGACGCGCAGCGCGACTCGCGCATGCGCAGTAGGGAACAGGGCAGTGAAGTCGTCATGCTTCACTTCCCGATTCCCTGACAGAGGATGGCGGCGGTGGCAGCAGCGAGACGAGCGATCGCTCGGCATCTGCCGCCGACATCGCTGGACCCTGGGACAGGTAAGTGTGATTTTATTAAAAGTCAGCAGCTGCAATATTAGTAGCTGCTGGCTTTTAATATTTTTTTTTTAGGTGCAGCTCCTCTTGAAGTATTGGGGATGTTACTGGTCTCTGGAGAATGGATAGGCTGCCTTCCAATGAATATGAGGTATCAGGGATGTTACAGGTCTCTGCTGAATGGATAGACTGCATCATTTAATGTAAATGAGGTGTCGGTGATGTCACTGGTCTCTACTGTGTTGGTAAAGTCACTTTTCTTTTGTAAATGGTCAGACTACATTCTCATGAGTATGAAGTATTTTGGTGATGTCACCAGTCTCCGGTGAATGAATAGACTGCCCTTTTCAAATTGAGGTCTCAGCGATGTCACTGGTCTCTACAAAGACAAGGGACTTTACCAACACAGTAAACTGTTAGGCTACATTCTCATGAGTATGAAGTGTTATGGTGATGTCCCTGTTTACCAGTGAATTGATTGGCTGCATTAAAAAAAATATATGAATGGTTAATAAGGTCATTGGTCTCCAGTGAATGGACAGGCTCTCATAGCATAATTATGATGTGTTGGTAAAGTCACTTATTTGTAAATAGGCTAGGTTTTCTTGACTATGAAGCATTTTGGTGATGTCACCATTTACAATTATGCTATGAGAGCCTGTCCATTCACTGGAGACCAATGACCTTATTAACCATTCATATATTTTTTTAAATGCAGCCAATCAATTCACTGGATTACAGTGACATCACCATAACACTTCATACTCATGAGAATGTAGCCTAAGGCTGCTTTCACACTGGGGCGGTATTCAGGCGTTACAGCGCTAAAAATAGCGCCTGAAAAAAACCGGCCCCTTTCCCTCCAGTGTGAAAGCCGGAGGGCTTTCACACTGGAGCGATGCGCTGGCAGGACGGTGAAAAAAGTCCTGCTAGCCGCATCTTTGGAGCGGTGAAGGAGCGGTGTATTCACCGCTCCTATACCGCTCCTACCCATTGAAATCAATGGGACACCGCGGCAATGCCGCCGGCAAAGCGCCGCTGTAGCGGCGCTTTGCGGGCGGGTTTAACCCTTTTTCGGCCGCTAGCGGGGGTTAAAACCACCCCGCTAGCGCCCACAGACCGCCGCTAAAACGACAGTAAAGCGCCGCTAAAAATAGCGGCGCTTTACCGCCGACGCCGCTCCCGCCCCAGTGTGAAAGCAGCCTAACAGTTTACTGTGTTGGTAAAGTCCCTTGTCTTTGTAGAGACCAGTGACATCACTAAGGTGCTACGTATTCATGGGAATGTAGCCTATCCATCTACAAAAGACAAGCAACTTTTTAAACACATTGTATTCATGGGATTACAAACCCATTCCTTTACTAGTGTTGAAAAAGTTGCTTGTCTTTTGTAGATGGATAGGCTACGTTCTCATGAATACGTAGCACCTTAGTGATGTCACTGACCTCTAGTGAGAGTATAGGCTGCGTCCTCATGAATATGGGATCTAGTGACTGGATAGGCTGTCTTACTGTGAATATAAATTATCAAGATGTTGCTGGTCTCCGGTGAATGGATAGACTGCATCCACATGAAAATAAGGTGTCAGTGATCTCTATTGTGTTGGTAAAGTCACTTGTCTTTTGTAAATGGATAGGCTACGTTCTCATGAGTGTGTAGCGTTTTGATAATGTCACTGGTCTCCAATAAATGGATAGGCTGCCCTTTTATGAATACGAAGTATCAGTGGTGTCACTGGTTTCCAGTGTAGCAGGTCACTTCTCCCATGCCCTAACAAGCTGGCCGCTGTGCATACACAGGCTCTTCACAAAGGAAGAGCTTGCCCTTCAGCTTCTGCGGGGGCAATTCCCCCCCCTCCTTTTTCTCTTTATTGACTGCATATTAATGCGAGTAGCACTCGCATAGCAACGGCCACCCACTCTGTCCCCTCTCTCCTGTTTTTCCTATTGGCAGGCAGAGGGAACCAATGAGAGGGGCCGAATGGAAGAGCCAATAAATAGTGAGAAGAATGGCTGCAAAGGATTCTGGGATATGTAGTCCCTATACCAGACTTCCCCATAGCCTTCTATGGAGGCAGGAACTATAAAAGCCAGCCTGCTCTAGGAAGCAGAGAACCAAAGACTCCATCTTGTTGTCTGAGGAGATTCAGTTACCATGAGGCAGGAGAAAAGACTGGAGTCAGGATAGGTGTTGCCTCCTGGGTCAGTCCATAGTTCGTTTACAAGCTCCACAGCCAGTCAGGGACATCCAGCCTGAGAGAGGGGGATCCCAGGTGCACATCCAGGCACACGTGCATTGACGGTGGTGAAGCATTCCAGTCTGAGGTGACCAGTTGGGTCACCAAAAGAGCCTGCCCATTTCCAGGACATTTGTTTGTGTGCAGTGTCTTCATTTTCTGCAAACGGGCAAGTGCCCCCCCTCACCAAATCCTGCAGTCAGGCCCAGATGCTTATTTTACTTTGCATACAGTGTTCATAAAGCCAGATGGGCAGACATCATTGCTCACCTTGCTACCACCTGTAGTGCCACAGAACACAAGACCATTCAGATACAGAGACACTGTATACAGACACCATTGTCCTTTAACCAGCCACTTAAAGTAGAACTGGGTACGGTGTTTGTAGTTGGGCCTGTGGTGTCAGGGAACAGGAGAGAAAGGTCTGACATAGAGGGTCAGTCTTCTGCTCTCCTCCTGCCTGGACTCTTAGAGCCAAATTTGAGTAGAGGTAATTGATCCAATATAAAGTGTCATATTGTGATTTATTTGCTGTTTAAGTCTGCCTTGGCTCTTGGGGACATTCTCAGGTTTGGAATCCCATGAAAGCAGCCTGAATACAGTATTGAGCTATATTGCTCTTGAATATATACTGTCATTATCTGTTGCCCTTTTCCACAGAAATACTGCAGTAAAGATCATTTCTGTGTTTTATCATAACGTGTGTGGGTTCATTGATCCTTGCACATACACGATTGCCAGGTGTGCCGGGGGGCCGAGGCTATTTTTTTTGGGGTTGAGAAGCAGAGTACGGGACTAAACATATGTAAGCAGCTCCTGCGGGGGTAGCGTTAGACTAGTGATCGAATCGGTTGTGGTTTCATAAATATTGTGCATTGGAAAGTCGCTTATCTTTTGTAAATTAATACTGGCAATTTGTAGTAATTGGATGGGCCCCAGTATAATTTGAAGAATCGGTGATGTCACTGGTCTCTAATGAATGTATGTGCTGCATTCTCAGAAACCAGTGACATCACTGACACGTTATATTTATATACATGAAACACGGTTTGTCCATTCGTTATGAAGTGTTTGGTGATGACATTTTGTCTTCAGTGGGTGGATAGAATGTTCTCATGAATATGAAATGTCAGCGATTTCATTGGCCTTTAGTGGTTGGATAGGCTTTGTTCTCATAAATATGAAGTCTTGGTGATGTAATTGGTCTCTAGTGATTAGATATAGCTATATTCTCATAAATGGGCTACTTACTTTACCTTTGCAGGGAATCGAAGAAGAAGTAACACCCATCAGGGTTTACTTCCTCTTTAAAAAGACCTCAAATTCATAAAGCATAATGGACTACTGTGCATCGCATTGCATCGCATTGCATAGTAGTCCATTAGTAGTCCGTAGACAGCGGTCCCTGTCTTTCGGCAAATATCTGCTAAACCGTATAGGTTTAGGAAATATCTCTTGGACCTACAGGTAAGCCTTAATCTAGGCTTACCTGTAGGTCAAAGTGGTTTGTAAGGGTTTACAACCACTTCTATATTCACTTGAGACAAGTGACATTAAAGCGGGAGTCCGCCAGGACTCCGCGTTTTTTTTTTTAAAAGCCAGCAGCTACAAATACTGCAGCTGCTGACTTTTAAAATAGTGACACTTACCTGTCCAGCGCGCCCGCGATGTCAGCACCCGAAGCCGATCTCTAGGTCGTCACTCAGGTGCTGCCGCCGCCATCTTGGGTATGGGAATCAGGAAATGGAGCCTTTCGGCTTAATTTCCCGGTTCCCTACTGCGCATGCGCGAGCCGCGCTGCGCAATAAGGAAGGTCCCCGCTGCCTCTGGGATCTGTGTGTTTCCCAGCAGGCAGCGGGGCACTTGCGGAAGGGGGCGGGCACTTGCGGAAAGGGGCGTAATCTACGCCCCTTTCCGCAGAGAGCTATCCCGGAAGTGGGTGCAGTTACCTGGATTATCCAGGTAACTGCACCCCCTCCCCCCTGAAAGGTGCCAATTGTGGCGCCGGAGGGGGGGAGGATTCCGATGAGCGGAAGGTCCATTTTAGGGTGGACCTCCGCTTTAATGTTGCCTTGTTATTGGGGAAGTATGGTAGACAATGATGGCTCCAGATTCTTACCACCTTTTTTTTTTAGACTATTGATTTTAAAAGCGCTACCCTTATGTGTTGGCAGCAGTCAACCTGCAGTCACTTACCTGGGAGAGTTGACTTCTAAGCATAATGTACACAGAGGGGGCAGTGATCTGAGCTGTGTAATTGTGAGGACTTGCACGGCCTGCGAGACTCATTGATTTCATTGTGTCCACAGCTGAGAAGAGATAACGTCAACAAATACCCCATATGATATCAATTAAGTGATCAATACAGTGTGACTTGTATCCTATTGGCTGTTGATTTATGAAAGGAGACATTACTCTTGTAGTCCTCGGTTCAATTGTGTTATATGTAACTGATGAAATCTGGGGGTCACTAAGGGGGCTGTCATTGGCTTGTGGCTCCTCCAGGGTCATTACAGACAAAGAGCAGTGTCGGAGGAAGAACTAGAAACAATAGCAACTGCAAACACGGTTTCCCTCATTATAATTTTATTCATTAAATCTTGATCTAGGCTGCGTTCACACTTGCGCGTTGTGCATTGAAAAATCATGTGCATTCCCTCAATGAAATCTCTTTTGCAGTACCCATTACCTAATGGGTCTCCCACAAATCTGGCTATTCGTTTGCGTGGCAACATAGTACCATGCTTTTTGGTGCCGCAAAGTTTTTGAAAACGGCCATGCATCTCTTAGGTTTGGATTTATGGCAACCCATTGATTTCAATGGGCTGCCCTACATGAGAAAACACACCAATGTCCACTGTTCATCCAAGCCTCTGTTCGACACATGGAAACACATTGGTGAGACATGTGCTTCTTGGCCACATGCTTCTTGGCCACATAACACTTGAAGTAGAACTTAATTTTAAACTAGTTTTGGTTTAATTTGGGAAGAATTTGAACCTCTGTCAGATTTTTAAATTACTATGTATATCCCTACAAGGGAACTTCCCACCACTTACTGTGCCGGAATTATAACAGTAAGCAAAAGGAAATGGGCGGCACAGTGGTGTAGTGGTTAGCACTCTCGCCTAGCAGTAAAAAGGGTTGCTGGTTCAAATTCCAACCACGACACTACCTGCCTGGAGTTTGCATGTTCACCCTGTGCCTGCGTGGGTTTCCTCCGGGTACTCTGGTTTCCTCCCACACTCCAAAGACATGCCGGTAGGTTAATTGGCTTCTGTCCAAAATTGGCCCTAGTATATGAATGGGGACCTTGGATTGTGGGCTCCTTGAGGGTAGGGACCAATGTGAGTGTACAATGTACAGGGATAGGGACAATTGTAGACACTCACTCAGATTGAACTGGATGGACTGGTGTCTTTATTCAACCTTACTAACTATGTAACTATGAAATAACCCCAATGTTATTGAAAATCCTGCCTTTGACAGTCATTGCTGGAAACAAGTGCCTCCAATGGCAGATTTTTCTATACTTCTTCTTGTGGTGACGCATGCCAAAAAAATTTGATTTCCCTTACATTTTTGTCTTGATGATAAAAAGTCACTTGGAGAAGAATAAGAATGAATCCCCAAGATCTAGAATCTATAGAAAACTAAAGTGGAACCCCATCCAAATTTTAAGTAGAAGGAATGGCACCCATTTCCAGTGCTCCGTGTTCCGTGTTCCCTCCCACCAGCCACAGCAGTTGTTCACTGACATAGGGGAACTGTGCGAGATTTTTTTATTTTTATTTTTTTTACTGTGGGGAGACGTTTAATTCCCTGATCAGTTTAGCAAAATGCGTGCTTGAGAATCCTCAGATGAAAGCCGACACATTCATACTATGAATGTACAAGCTTGTAGGCAGGTAAAGATGGGGTAGGCCCCTTTTAAGGTTTGCTCCTCCTAAATGGAGGATTCTAGGAGTCATTATATAGGTAGGTGAGGCTACCGGTGGGGGGGACACTTGGAGAGCTAGAGAAGAGGGCCAGCCTGCTATGGTGCTTTTGCTCTCCCTTATTTGGGGGAGTGGGGGGGGGGGGTCTCCCCTTTTGGACATCTAGGGAGAAGGTAATTGGCACCTGCATAAAGACTGAGCTAAAGGGAAGGCATAGTGGACTTGGTTCTTTCCTTGGTACTCCCCTCCAGAGAGAAGGGGTTAATGAGGGAGTAGATAGAAAGAGGAGATGGCAGAATAATTTCTATCTTGAGCCAGAGACAATAACCTCTCCGAGCATGCAGCAGCTTAAAGCTACGGCTGCCAATATTTGGATAACCTAATTGATTGACCGATATATGGACTGTTATGTTACTTCTTAACTTCAGTCAATAAAGAACATTAAACCAGATCAGCTAGAAGACAGACCTATCCTTGATGTGAATGTTTGAGCAAGAAATGTTATTCACAGCCAATATCTGGGGAGTTTTGAGAAAAGCATTATCTGTCTAGATCTGGCTATAGCGCCCTGAAAGTAAATGCAGGCTCGGGATGTGATTACCCCTGGAAGTGAGGGGGATGAGCACCAGGCTTAGCCCCTGTACACACGGTCGGAGATTTCGACAACCAAATCCGTCGGATTTTGTCCATCGGATCTTGTCCGAAACTGTTGCATACACACGGTCGGACTAAGTTGTCGAAAAATCCGATCATTCAGAACGTGATGACGTAATTTCGTTACGATGGGACTACATTCAGGCTAGTAGCCAATAGCTTTGATGTAGGAATTTGATCTGAGCATGCGTGGCACTTGATCCGATCAAAATTCTCTACACATGATCGGAGTATGTCCGATCGGCCCAGTTGGTCGGAAAATATTTCCAACAAGTTGGAAAATTGGGTCCGACGGATATTCAGACGGATTCAGTCCGATGCAGACCACACACAGTCGGATTATCCGACAACGCGGTCCGATTGGACACATTCCGATGGATTCTCCGACCGTGTGTACAAGGGCTTAGTCAAGACAAGAAGGTGGAAGGGTTGGGTCTCCGGCCAGTGTCCTCGCACAAGGGAGTACAGATTGGGGGCGAAGAATTGCATGTGCCCTGGAATCTGTGTAATCTTGGGGAAGTAAAATGTATATGGGGTAAACCTCGCACTAAAAAACAAAAAAAAAAACAGACTGCTGCACTTTTAAAATTCACAAATATGGAAAAAGTAATAAAAAAACGTGATAAAAAAGTTGCGTTTGTCTATTGACAGAAAATACATTTCTACACAAATGTGCCTTAAGTGATAAATCAATACAAAATAGCAATGTTTGTTTACTAGAATCAGATATATTCACATATTTTATCTTAACCATACTAATTCAATGAATACTTGTTGATACAATTTGCAAATCAAACAAGTGTCCAAAAAAGATTTACTCAAATTATAACAAAGTGTCCATATTGTTTTTCAAACAAAAATAAAGGTGCACTACTCCCAGTGTATAATAATTAACAAATTCATAAAGTGCATCTGTGCTCCAACAGTGATCATACAAAATCAGCCTCTTACCGGAGTCTCATGATCATCACCCTTCATTCACCCGAATCTCATTAATGCCAGCACTAATCGGGAATAAATCGTGAGTTCAACGATGGGCGTCCCACGAGTCCACACATATATGTCAAGCCTCGGGTGAGCTTTCTTTTAATCTCTGACCATGGTATATGTGTAAGAAAAGGGAAGACTCATTATGCAATACATCCAAAAAACATCTATTTAAAATAAAGCAATTGTACTAACAAAAAATTTGTAAAAAACAAGGAAAGAAGGATCCGACCGCAGGGTGCGCCAGAAGGTACGGAAAGCAGTGGTGTCACAGCTCCTGTCTCCTCCCAACGCGTTTCCCTGTAGAAGGCATTATCTGGGGAATAGCCACCGTGGGACACAGGGCTACTTCATTCCAGGTTCTCTATGTGCGAAGCAACCTGACAAGCTGTTGGCAGTGAAATCAATCACAGTGAAGCTGAATAAGTTAATCTTCACTATCACAGAACTTGTATGTGGTCTGGGGCATAAAACACTGTGGACAGATCAGGGGTCAATACAGTTAGAAACTTCTGAAGGAAACTACTAATTACTGAGACAGAAGTTTGTTTAAAAAAGAAATCCAGGCATGGTATATTTTTTACATACCGTATTTATCGGCGTATAACACACACTTTTTTCCCCTTAAAATCAGGGGAAAATCGCGGGTGCGTGTTATATGCCGATCCTCCGCGATTTCTGGGCTCTGGGCCACCTTCGGCCCTTCTCGGCGGCTTTCGGCCGCCTTCGGCCCTTCTCGGCGGCCGAAAACTGCCTTCGGCAGTACTCGGCGGCTTTCGCCCGCTCTCGGCCCAAGGCGGCCGAGAGCCGCCTTGGAGGGCCGAAGGCGGCCGAGAACTACCGGGCGCCGCCGAGATACACAGGACATCTCGGCGGCGCCATTTTTTAAAATAAAAGGCAAGGCTACAATGAGGACAGGCTGAATGACAAGGCTGCAAATGACACTGACAAGGCTTCAGATGGACACTGACAAGGCTGCATTGATGGGCATTTAAATGTATTTTTTTTTCCCTTAAATTTCCCTCCTAAACTTGGGGTGCGTGTTATACGCTGGCGCATGTTATACGCCAGGGATATGCAATTAGCGGACCTCCAGCTGTTGTAGAACTACAAGTCCCATGAGGCATAGCAAGACTCTGTCAGCCACAAGCATGACACCCAGAGGCAGAGGCATGACGGGACTTGTAGTTTTGCAACAGCTGGAAGTCCGCTAATTGCATATCCCTGTTATACGCCGATAAATACGGTAGTTACATTGGCCCAACTTGAACCAACGTAACTATGTATATACTGTACCTGGCTGATGTCCCCGGAAGCTGGAAATCGGCGAAGTAGACACCGCTACTCCAGTGATCTCCACTTGCTTCCGAGTCCTTTGCTGAACACTGGAGAGAGGAAGGAACGAATCTCCGATGCCGCAGCTCTATGCATGTGATGTGATGGTGGACGAAACAACCTCAGCCTGGGCTCCCATCAAGCCACGCCCCAATGCGTTTCACTTCACCCCCCTGGAGCTTAGTCATGGGGATCCTTTGCTGAACCATTGGCCTGATGTGTTATGGATACAGGTAGTCAGCTGGGCACCATTTTTAGGGAATCCTTTGCACTTTATGAATGAATAGAAAAGATTCCCTGATTGGAGGAGAGGCAGGGTGGTGACATCAAGCACCCCTTCTAATCCAATCAGAGAATACTTTCGATTCATTCAGAAAATGCAAAGCATTCTCTGAATGGTGCCCATGCTGGGCAGCTGACCTCCTGTATCCGCAATGCATCGGGGTGGCCGCTCAGCACAGGACACTGGAAGCAAGTGACATCACTGGAGTAGTGGTGTCTGCTTTCAGCTTCCATGGGCATTGGCCACGTATGGCATATGCATAGTTACATTGGTCCAAACTGGACCAATGTAAATATGTGAAAATATACCATGCCTGGAATTAAATAAAAAATCTGCTTTACAGGTGCACTACAGTCCACCGCACTACCTTCTGTCTGTAATCTTGGAAACCCTGCTGGTAACATGAGGCAGAAATTCCAAAATCCTCCCAGTCCTGCAGGTTCTTTGCTATCAAAGTGGAACCTGCCACACAGTGAAATCTTATTTTCTGATATCCTCTTGTGTAGATTTTACCAGCCTCTTTATTGGACAATGAAGGAGCAGCAGATTAGGTCATCCTCATTCTCTTTCGCAATGTGCAGTGCAGGGCCGTCTTTAAGGCAGGGCAAAAGGGGCAGCTGCCCTGGGCCCTGTCATTGTTGTGGGACCCAAAGCAGCTGCCTCATACTTGCCAAATATCCTGGTTTAAATTCCCTTGTCCCTTAAATTTTTTGTCCCATGCTGTGTTCCGATATCTCAGTGTGATGTGCTGGTACTAATGCTGCCCTGCTATACCCTATTGTTGTGTACAGATGACTCACCCGCAGACCCTGTGTTTACATGTAAATTACCTGCATTCGTATGTAAATAGCGGCGCAATTCATAAGTAAACGGCTGTGGCTGGTGGCATTGATATGTAAATCATGCCCCCTGCAGTGAGGAGATGATGTGCTATAACCTCTAGCAACCAGTCAGTGAGCAGTATTACTGTAATCTCTATCAACCAATTAACATGCCGAAATCATTTGCTGTAGCTTCTAGCAACGAATCAGTGAGCCGTAATGTGTCCTGTAACCTCTAGCAACGAATCAGTGAGCCGTAATGTGTCCTGTAACCTCTAGCAACGAATCAGTGAGCTGTAATGTGTCCTGTAACCTCTAGCAACGAATCAGTGAGCCGTAATGTGTCCTGTAACCTCTAGCAACTAATCAGTGAGCCGTAATGTGTCCTGTAACCTCTAGCAACGAATCAGTGAGCCGTAATGTGTCCTGTAACCTCTAGCAACCAGTCAGTAAGCAGTAATGATATGCTGTAACAGCTGGCAACCAATCGCAACTGCTGCCTGATGCAGTAAATTGATTTTAAGTTTAGCTGCTATTTATTGTAGCAGGCGGAGGGTGGAATCGCATTGGGGGGTGGGGGGGGCCCCAAGGGCCCCAAGACATTTTTTTGCCCAGGGTCCAATTAATATTAAAGACGGCCCTGGTGCAGTGCCATGTAGCATATTAATGCATAACCTCTGTCTCTTCACAGAAAGTGTCAGTTCCTAGACTGCAAACTACATATCCCATAATTCATGGGACTCTAAGTCTAATGCTTTACAGGTGAACTGAACAGTAATTCGATTTGACACAAACACAAACATCTCACCACACTGGAAGAGATGTGTTTTTATCACAGTGGCACTCCTACATTTGTGATGCAACACAGAGGAAATGGCAGAGAGACTGCTTGTCTCCGCCCCTCCTGTTTTTTTCTGGCAGGCAGCATGTAGTAGGTGGAGCCTGCTGGGTCCCTCCCACATATCTGCTGTCTGCATAGACTATGCACAGCACAGTAAGGGTGTTACCACAAATTCTGCAAGATATTACCTGGGTTTGCAAAGGCATTCGGCACACACAAAGTGTATTTACATTGTGATTTTTGTGTCTTGAGTTCAGCTTTAAAGGCCGGCTGCAACTAAATGCATAACCCCCCCATGGATTGGTTTGATTGGGAAGAGAATTTTTGTGCAGAAACATATAAATATAATCAGTTGGTATTATTGATCTTCTTAATGCTCCCAGATTTATTTCCGAAGTGAATTGGGGCAATCCGGGGCAGTCTGTCCACAAGGTTTAGGAGTGTGTCTATGGGAATGTTTGACTAATGCCTTGTACACACGGGTCGGACATTCCGACCACAAAATCCGTCTGATTTTTTTTCAGACGGATTTTGTCCAAAACTGGTGTTGCATACACACGGTCAGACAAAGTTGTCGGAAAATCCGATCGTTTCGGAACGTGGTGACGTTCGTTGCGTACGCCGGGACTACATAGAGACTAGTAGCCAATAGCTTTGGTCTCGTAAATTGATCTGAGCATGCGTGGCACTTGGTCCGACAACAAAATCCGATCTGACTTTTTCCGATCGTTTGTAGAGAATTCCAACGGGCAAACGGAAAAAAAGAGAGAGCAGGATCTACAATTTTCCGATAGAGCCCACCGACGATCGGATTTTCCAACAATATAATCTGATCGGACCTTTTCCGTAGGAATTTCCGACCGTGTGTACAGAGCATAAGACTGGGATGCCATTAGAGTTTGTGTGTGTGTGTAAAAGCCAACGGCGGCCAGATACTTTTGGTAATATAGTGTTAGTATATGTGTGTGTGTGTGTGTGTGTGTGTGTGTGTGTGTGTGTGTGTGTGTGTGTGTGTGTGTATGTATGTATGTATGTATGTATGTGTATATATATATATATATATATATATATATATATATATATATATATATATATATACACACACACACTCACCGACTTTAGATGCTATTGTAATGAGATAGTTATTGTTGTTAACTTTATGACCACTAACAGATAAAATGATGACTGATTGGTGTACATGTCTCAGTCACCCCTTCCTTCCCCCCAATGTGACATGTAGATCCTAATCACATGGAAAAAGTGTTTCTTTTTAACCACTTGAGATCCGCGCTATAGCCAAATGACGGCTACAGCGCGGATCTCCTTTTCCGGGACGACGTCAATAGACGTAGTCCCGTGTACGAGCGGCCTGCGCGCCCCCTGAGGGGCGCGCGCGGCGCGCCCTGTGATCGGCGAGTCCATGGGACTCGCCTGATCAAGGATTCGTGCAAGAGGTCGATCCCGACCCCTTATCACGTGATCAGCTGTCAGCCAATGACAGCTGATCATGTGATATAACGGAGCCGGTAATCGGCTATTATTCCTCCTCGCGCTGACAGCGCGAGGAGAAAAAAAAAAAGCTGATCACCGGCGGCCGTGATCGGGACATCAGTCCCGATCATGGCCAGCCCTACTAGCGCCCACCTGCCCCCTGCCAGTGCCCACCTGCCCCCTGCAGTGCCACACTTATTAAAAGTCAGTGCCACCCAGCAGTGCCCACAGTGCCACCCAGCAGTGCCCACAGTGCCACCCACAGTGCCCACAATCTGCCTCAAAGGTGCTGCACCCCAGTGCCACATATCCGTGCCCATCAGTGTCATCTACCAGTGTCCAGCAGTGCCGCCCATCAGTGCCCAGCAGTGCCACCTATCAGAGCCACCTATCAGTGCCACCTATCAGTGCCCATCAGTCCCATCTATCAGTGGTACCTATCAGTGCCCATCCGTGCCACCCATCCGTGCAATCTTATTTGTGCCCATCTTTGCCCATCAGTGCCGCCTTATCTGTGCCGATCGGTGCCGCCTTATCTGTGCCTATTAGTGCCGCCTTAACTATGCCTATCAGTGCCCACCAGTGCAGCCTATCAGTGCCCACCAATGCAGCCTATCAGTGCCCACCAATGCAGCCTATCAGTGCCCACCAATGCAGCCTATCAGTGCCCACCAATGCAGCCTATCAGTGCCCACCAATGCAGCCCATCAGTGCCCACCAGTGCCGCCTAATCAGCGCACTTCAATGAAGGAGAAAAATGACCCGTTTGCAAAATTTTATAACAAACTATTAAAACATGATTTTTTTTTTTTTTTTTGCATCTTTTTTTGTTTGTTTAGCAAAAAATAAAACTCCGAGCTGTAATTAAATACCACCAAAAGAAAGCTCTATTTGTGGGAAAAAAATGATAAAAATTTCATTTGTGTACAGTGTTGTATGTCCGCGCAATTGTCATTCAAAGTGCATCAGCGCTGAAAGCTGAAAATTGGTCTGGGACTGAGGGGGGGGTTTAAGTGCCCAGTAAGCAAGTGGTTAAAAACCATTAGTAGTCTGTATAAATCTCACCCACTGCTCCATGCATTGCACCCTTTTCTTTGAACATGGGAGAATTCTAAAAATACTCGGAAGAAATTGAAGGGAGGAGACGGCTGAGATCCTGTGAATCAGTGCCATTAATTTCAAGGAGGGCTCTCATCACTATGGCCAAGATACAGATCCTTTCATTAGCAGGGCACAATCTCACACCCCATCATTATGACCTGGCAGAGGAAGGAAGGGAGGCTGCAGAGTTCAGGGTATCACTGATACATTATAGAGGGGGACGGAAAGGTACAGGGATTATTTTAAAGGATTTGCTGCCAATTACAAGTCTGGATTTACATAGTCGGCTTCATGTAATAATTTTATTGGTGTGTTAATGGTTTAGGAAGCACATAGTATCTGTGGAATAGACAGCAGCCTTATTCTCCTTTCTTTTTTTTTCTTTTAATCAATAAAATAGGTTTTTATTGAATAGAAGGCCAGGCATTACATGGTGCAGTTGCATAGGTATACAATCCATGGAAAACAGGAGTTTCAATCCTCATAGCATTACATGAATGGTAGTAACTGTATAGCCAACTCATCTATCATATGGCTGAGAAGCATTAGGCCTCTTTCACACGGGGTGGATCAGTAATGATCCGCCCCGTGATGATCCGCTCGCTCAGCGGGGATCGCTCCGTTGTCCCCGCTGAGCCGGCGGCGGACAGGGCGGTCTCCGCACACTGGCCAGGGACCGCCCCGTCAGCTCTCCGCTCTCCTCTATGGGGATCGGATGAACACGGACCGTCTGTCCGTGTTCATCCGATCCGCTCTGCAGACGGATAGAAAAATAGGATTTTCCTCCGTCTGCAGAATCGGAACTGTTGCGGAGGCGGACGATGTTCATCCGCAGACACCCGCTATCCCATAGGGATGAATGTATGCCCGTATTTCATCCGCAAACGGATAGATGAAATACGGACATATCATCCGCATGTGTGAAAGGGGCCTTGCACTTTCCTTCTCAAGAGAGCTTGGAGGGTATTTTGCAAACAATCAAACAGAACAAGAATCAGAAAAGTAAAATAAAATTAAAAGGAGAAGGTCAGCCCAGCTGGTAGTATACATTCAAGACTTTGTGTTCTATAGAAAAGGAAAATCACTTCTGACAAGTCACCCATTTTTCCATATGAGCATCTAAAGTCAGTGCAGAAAACCCTCCATCCCATCGGTAACCTGTCTAGGGCCATCTGTGGGGAATTCAACCAACTCTTCCAGATGCTTATACATTTTTTTGGGGCAATTTCCTATGATGATAGGTATTTTTTTTTTCTCGGATGAGGATGGTATTAACTATTTGGATCCACTGTGCCTCCTTTGGGGTCTGGCCTGAAAGCCAAAGTCGGGGGGAATCAGATTCCTAGCTCGGTATAAGAGCCTCGTGAGGGCGATGTACACTGAAGGGGAGTACAATTCCTCATTAAGATTCCCCAACAGACATGTCAACGGGTCCACCACTAGTTGACTTGGTGTACATTGTTAATTTTGGAAACAATTCTCTTCCAATACCTCATCAGCTTGGGGCATCTCCAGAGCATATGGATGAGGTTACCTGGATGAGCCTGAAATTTTGGACATATGGAAGTCTCCCGGCTACAGGGCAGGACTTGGGGTGGTGGGGGCCCCTGGGCTTTAGTCACTTCCGGGCCCTACCTTCTATACATTACCGTATTTATCGGCGTATAACACACACCCCAAGTTTTGGAGGGAATTTTAAGGAAAAAGAAAAAACTTACATTTAAAAGGGAGGGACTGGGCGTGACTGTGAGCGGAGCCAAGCCGAGTACACTCGGCTATGTATCTTGGCTGGGTCCGCAGGGCCCCCTATTGGGGGCGGGGCCCATGGGCTTGAGCCCAGTCAAGCCCAATGGTAAGTCCGGCCCTGCCCGGCTACCCCATTTATGTAGCTGTACAGGTGTACAGTATACTCGGTGCAATATAAACAGGTATGACAGCCTCTGCTCCACAGACACTGACACTAAAGGTCCCACTCCCAGAATCTGATCCCACTGTTTACCGTCAGTGGGGCCAACATTTTGCTCCCATACCTCCCTGCAGGGTAAAAGGTCAGGGGCTTGTACATGTGATAGTAGGTGGGTATAAATTCTGGAAATTATACCTTTCTTTTCAGGGTCAGTGTAAATAGATTCCAGGAACGCAGAGTTCTCTAGCTTCAGATTAGATTGTCTACACTGGCAACGCTTGGCATGCTGTAGCTGTATATATTGGTAATGATGACCTTTCAGCCCAGGGAATTCCCGCAGAAGTTGAAGATATGGCTTTAGGACATAGTCATTGAGTACTTTTGTTGAGGAATCGAATCCCCGCCCTTTCCCAGATTGGAGGTTTAGCAATTTTAGCTAAATCTGAGTAAAAGCGGTTCTGCCAAATGGGCGTTTGACGGAGATACCCAGTCAGTCCCAATGTGTTCTTAATCCCTTTCCAGATTTTCATCAGCAGTAGTTACTGAACTGTGGGGCAATTAGGACTCTTGGGAAGCCCATTTTCATATGGGACAGGGCAGCGTAGCCTGTATCAGGGCCAAGGAGCAACCCCCTGGAAGAGTCTGTAACCGTCTCAAGATCCCAACCTGTGAAATGTTGTAATTTGGGCTGCAAAACAGTACATTTGTGGGTGTGGAACAGCCATTCCACCCTGATCCTTGGGGGGTTGCAGAGTGGCAAGTTTGATGCGTGCCACTCCACCTCTCCAGATGAGGGCCCTGAACTGCGAGTCTATACGTCGGAACCAATACTGTGGTATCTAGATCAGGGCATTATACAGAATGTACAGTAGTTGCTGAGGCCAAATCATCTTTGAGTTTTTCACGTCTGGTTACTGACCGCGGTAACCTACACCAACTGGCATGTTTGTGTTTAAATCTGAAACCAATACTTAAAAAGTTTCAAGTTATATATTCCCGTGGGTCCTCGGTTACCACCATACCCAAATATTTGAAGCGACTACCTGTATGTGAGATACATCGTCCGGCAAAAGCGCTGGTAGAGGATCCAACGGTAGAAGAGCCAACTTGTGCCAGTTTATGGCAAAGCCCGACAGCTGCCCAAATTGACCCAGCTCCTCTTGTGTGGAGTGCACTTTAGACGTGTACAGATCCCGGAATTGATGTGAAAATACTTCGGAAATTCGGGTCTGGTCAGCAACTGTTTCCCCCTCAACCTTTTGGAGGGCCTCTATATGGGTCGTACCCTGCTGGGCTTTAGCTATCATTGCTAGCAAGTGTACAGTGTTTTCCCCCTCATTAAAATATTTTTGCTGCAGGAAGAATCTCTTGTTCTCCGCTGTAGTAGTGGAGACCTGTTGATACAGGGCCTGCGCTTCATGCCATCTACGCTCAGACACGGAGGTGGGGGCAGCATTGAATAACTCTTCCGCCTTAGCGGCCGCACTCGTTACCGGTTTCTCCCACTCTTTGGTTTTTAGCTTTAATAGCGGTAATCTGCGTGATAATTAAGCCCCTCAGATGAGCCTTCAGGGCATCCCAAACCACTGTAGGCTTAGCTGTGCCCTGATTAAAAGTGTAGGAATTCAGTGAGAGCTTTGGGAATGGGATCAGATTCCGGGAAAATTGTGAACCAAAAGGGGTTGACCCTCCATAGCCTATGCTGATGGCTAGGAGAAACGGCTACGTGAGCACATAGGAGAGCGTGGTCTGAGATGTTGCGTGGAGCATACATCACGGAGCCAGTTGATGTTCCAAATTGTTGCCCAGACATAAGTCTATGCGGGAGAGGCATTTGTAGGATGCCCAGTAGCAAGACTAGCAGTGCACATTAGGATTTTGGTCCCTCCACACATTTCGCAGGCCAATTTCTGGAAGGAATCGAGCACAGGGGGTAGGACCCCCTGCCTGGGGATTGCCTCTAGCACTGGGTGAAAATGTATCCATCTGCTTATCCATAACATTGTTATAATCGCCCCAACACCCAAATCGGGATGTTGGAGTATGAGGCTATAAATTGTGCTTGACATTTCAGGCTGTTAAAGGAGAAGGGTGGAGGGACGTGTGTGTATATATATATATATATATATATTATATATATATATATAATATATTGCAACAATACATGTCAACCCTGCTAGTTTGCATAGTAGAAAAATGTACCGTCCCTAAACATCAATCGGGGAGTGCAGTAACTGAAAGGAAACAGCATGCAAAATAAGAACGCCGACACCCCTCATGTAAGCTGGGTGGGTAGAGTGGACCTGGGTGGGGATAGCTGTGGCTTTTAAGTGTGGATATAGAATTGGGTTGCAAGTGTGTTTCCTGTGAGCACACCACAGCGGGGTTGTGGGCCTTCACCGTAGAGAAAAATGCCACGCGTTTCACTCCACCACCCAGCCCCCTCACATTCCATTAAATCAAAGTGCACACATTAGACATAGAACAACAAACTGGTAAGAAACTTGTAGGGGCATTTTCAGGTGCAGAGAGTCGTCAGGGAACTCCCCAAATCTCCATTTAGTAACTGTAAGTAAAAGGGTTTCCCCAAAGTTCAGTTGAGTGGGTGACAGTGTCTGCCCTAGACTTATTCTTCATTACATGCTCAGGCTCCGCTTCCTGCTTAAGACTGCTATACAAAGACCATGTCCTAAACTGGCCGTACACAATTCCTCCAACCACCCTATGCAGTACGTGTGGACAGATCTTCTGCTGCAGCTATTCATTTATACCTGAAGAGCGTCTGCCTCTGAAGAAGCTGGGCAGAAAACCGTCAGCATCCAATCAGTTTTTCAATTGACAAATGTCAGGCAGGAGGGTGACGACAGGGCACCCCACTGGCTGAAATTTGTATGGTGTATGGCCAGTTTAGGGCCTCGTGCACTAGGTTGTATCATTTAAATTGGGATAAACAGCTGCTGCATAAAGCCAAATATAGTAGCGAATGGCCTAACACAGCTGTATGCGGGTTTATGTCGCTACTTCTATAAGCATGTGTAACGCTGTACTCCCCTGGACAAAGAGACTGCACTCAGGGTTGTATGCCTTTAGCCCAGCGGTAGGGAACCTATGGCTCGCGAGCCAGATGTGGCTCTTTTGATGGCTGCATCTGGCTCTCACCTCTCAATCCGCAGATTGTGTGGTGTGCCGATCCGTGGATTGAGCCCATAGGAAAGGCCGCAGCTTCAGCCTAGCTCTGGAGCTGCGGCCATCTTGGTACACCCGCCGGCGGCCTAGGTGAGCGGCGTGCTGATGTCGTCATCACCCGCCTCAACTGCTCGTGGATCTGCCTGCCTGTGTAGTGGTAAGCAAGCAGACAATCGTAGGGGAGATGTGGATATTACAGTGGGGAAGATGACGTGGATATTACAGTTATAATTGAAATTAGTCGATTAATCGATTAAAAAAAAAAAAAATAGTTTTAAACATATTGTATGGCTCTCGTGGAATTACATTTTAAAATATGTGGCGTTCGTGGCTCTCTCAGCCAAAAAGGTTCCCTACCCCTGCTTTAGCCCATGGGTGCTCAACCTGTGACCCTCCAGCCGTTGTGGAAAAAACAAGTCCCATCATGCCTCACCCTTTGGGAGTCATGCTTGTAATTGTCAGCCTTGGAATGCCTCATGGAACTTGTAGTTCTGCAACAGCTGGAGGGCCTCAGGTTGAGCACCCGTGCAAGTTTAGCCTCTTGCCTGTAGAAAATCTACCCCATTGTGCTAGTAGAGCTTTACTGGTTTTCTAACATCTCTTGTATGGCTGGTTTTTAGCTTATGAGTGAAGCTGAATTACTGCATCAAAACCTAGACAGCCAATAGAGGGAGACTCGACATAGCTCTTCGTGTGTTAAGTATTGAAAATATGGTACAGCAATCTTGTAAAATGTAAAAGTCACTTGAAATATTACTGTTTAAGGGAATATAACAAAGTATTTTCTTTTTTTTATTATAGTTTTTAAAGAAACAGTGTTATTGTGTTTAATTCATGAATATAGCACAGTGGAGGTATACTGGGGGGCATGTGCTCAAGTTTCATCTCTGGCACATATAACCCACATCCAACAATGCAATGCACCCCTCTCTTTAAAGTGATATTAACAGCTACATTTTTTTAAATTAAAATAAAAAAATATGTTATACTTATCTGCTTTGTGTAACAATATTGAACAGAGCGGTCCCATAGCCCTTGTACACACGGGTCGGACATTCCGACAACAAAATCTGACGGATTTTGTCGGAAACTGGTGTTGCATACACACGGTCGGACAAAGTTGTGGGAAAATCCGATTGTTCGGAACGTGATGACGTTCGTTCATTGCGACGGGACTACGTTGCAGCTAGTAGCCAATAGCTTTGGTCCCATTATCTGAGCATGCGTGGCACTTTGTCCGATCGTTGTAAAGAATTCGGATCGGATCATGTTGTCGGAATGTCCGACCAACAAAGTTTAAAATTTTCAGACGGAAAAAGTCAGTTGTAGCCCACACACGGTCGGATTATCCGACAACATGGAAATTCCAACGGAAAAGGTCCGATCGGACCGACGGTGTGTACAGGGGCTTACAGGACCGGGACAAGGGGTGGGCAGAAGGGACGGCTGCCCTGTGCGCAGCATGTCTTGTAGGGATGGGGACACTGCAAGTTCCTTCTACTAAATGGCTGACAGGACTAGTGTCAGCGGCACCGCTACTTCTGTCAGCCCAGCAAGGAGAGGATGAGAGAATCGGGAGAAGGTGCAGGCTGTACTCTCTCTCCCTCCTCTTCATAAGCTTGCACATAATGAAGCCGCATCTTTGCCTTGGGTACTAGATGGTTTGTCCTGGTACTGAGTAGGAGGCAGGTAAGTGTTTAGGAATGGGGGCGAGGGAACAGTTAGTGTAGCGTTTTACAGTGTGATTTTAGAACCACTTTAACCTTTAGAGTGCTGTGTGCCCAGTCATCAGGGGTGACTATAGGTTCTGTTACACACCTAATGATTACACTTGTCTGTTTATTTTACAGGATGATACTGAACCCTACTTTATTGGCATCTTCTGTTTTGAAGCTGGCATCAAGATCATTGCCCTGGGGTTTGTGTTTCATAAAGGCTCGTACCTACGGAATGGGTGGAATGTCATGGATTTTGTAGTTGTTCTTACTGGGTAGGTAAAAATGTTTACGTTGTTTACAGATTATTGATTGGAAGGACATACCAAACACATGCACAATGAGGTTGTCATGTTGATATAATTAAAGTAGGTGTGTTATGCACCTTGTAATGTGTGACACGTGGCATAACGAAGGATACATTTTATCAGTTCAACTTGCAATGTGACAAAAGTTGCAATTTTCTATGTAGTTTATACCCCACTAAGGCGGGCCATACGCGGTTCGAATCTCGGCCAGTTCGAACCATATATGGGCAGACTGAATGTAACAAGTTGGTCGATAGATCAACTTGGGTACAACCAGCATGCCTGGTTTTGCATGCGAATATCGCTAGCGGTTGCTATAGCCGCTAGCAATAATCGCTGTCTTCTCCCGGGAGGGTGGCTTCCCCCACCGGGTGAAGACAATGTCCCGGCAGGAGGGATTCCTGCATCAGCACTGTCTGTGTTGATGGGGGGAATTAGGAAAAATTCTTTCCTGCAACCCGTGGTTGTAGAAAATACATTTGCTCCTTGCATGGCCGGCCTTAATAACTGTTTAAGCAGGCAACCATATACAAAGTCTATTTCCAGGTTTCCTGATCTATTAAACACTATATGAACATTATCGGTTTATGTGATTGCTTTGACTTACATTAAAGGACAACATCATAACCCACATAAAAGAAGAGAGGTCAACTTGTTGATCCACCATACCTCTCTTTTCATGAGGGAGATAATCCTATCACCTTCTAGTTATCTTTGGGTTCCTCATCCAAAACCTTGAAACCCAAATCGGTCTTCAAATGCCTTTGCTCAGTGAAATGCTTTAATACACAAAAACAGGGCCTGTATCGAATGTCTATGCTGAGCCACCTATATCTATCTATTTATCTATCTATTTTCAAATCCTTTGCCATTTAGGCTTATATATATATATAAATATAGTTTTGTTATGATCATTCATTCTTAAAAACGTTACCTTTGAACACTAAGGGACATCCTGTACATATCAAACACAGGGAGGAATCCACTCTTTTCTGGTCTAAAATTAAATACTTAATATTGATATTAAACTTCTAGGCTGGCCATACATGTTATTTTTTTATTTAACCAGTTGGTTGCATGAAAAAAAAACTGATTTCCCCATCCACTTCCACTGAGCTATTGTATTGTGTTGTGGGGAGCCTTCCAGCCAGGCGTCAGCTGAGTATAATGATCAGTGTTGCTGGCGGCTCTGATTATTTGGGAAAAACCTGACAGACTGGTCGTATACAAGTTGATCGATAGATAAATTTGTGTACAATCCGCTGGTTCAGCAGGGACTGCCCAAGTTTTGATCCGTGTACAGGCTAAATAAATTTTGATCCATGTATGGCTGGCTTTAGCGTACCAACCAGTCCAACAAGCTGTGATTTCTTCCAAAAGCCTGCATTGGTCCAACTGGTAATTTTATCTGCTTAAGCCAGAATCTACCCATGTGTGTGTGTGCGTGTTTTTTTTTTTTTTTTTATTACAGGAAAAAAAAAAACACATTTTGCTAAGTGGATGGTAATGCGATGAGAAGGGGAGTCTACTGAGTTTAACCCTTTGTGTTTGTAGTAATTGTCTAACCTCATCTAAATGTGTGCTTTCGGCCTCTAATGCTATGTACACACGATCGGAATTCCGGCCAGCAAAAGACCGATGAGAGCTTTTCATCGGAAAATGCGCCCGTGTGTACGCTCCATCGGAATTTAGATGGCCGAATTCCCGCTAGCAAAAATTTGAGAGCATGTTCTCAATTTTTCCGATGGAAAAACTTTCTATTGGAAATTCCGATTGTGTGTATGCAATTTCCGATGCGCAAAAACTCACGCATGCTCAGATTCACCTACGAGATGGAAGCTATTGGCTACTGGGTATTGAACTTCCTTTTTCTAGTCCCTCCGTACGCGTTGTATGTCACCACGTTCTTGACGGTGGGAATTTGGTGTGACCGTGTGTGCAAGACAGCTTGAGTGAAATTCCGTCGGGAAAACCATCAGAGCTTTTTTTCGACCAAAATTCCGATCGTGTGTACGCGGCATAAGAGGTCTTTAGGGCATCCCTTCTCTTGAAATGTATACATCATCCTATCCAAAGATCTTTATTGCTGACAATCCTTTTTACTCTCAAAAATTGGCTCCATACCATCAAATGGAATACATGAGGATGAAAACAGCCAATCCACAAAAGTTTGTTCCTGTATGTGGTTTTCACATAAATATCAGTGTGTATTTGTCTTTTGTATATACCACTGTGTCTAAGAAATGTACCCGTGTCTCATCCACAGTGATAATAAATCTCATAGAAGTACTATGTAAATACAAAACATCATGATGATCATATAGGGATCCAGTGTCACCCTACCTTTTTTAATCGGATTTATTTTTTGACATTTTTCTAACAAATATAAAGAAAAGGGTTTTCTTCCTACCTTAGCACAAAAATGTCATCTATATAGCGCCACTAGGCTGGGCAGTGTTTCAAATGTAAAGAACCAGAAAAAGCAAAAGTGTTCTCAAAATGATTTGGAAAAGACACTTTTGGATCCCAAATTCCCAATGGCAATGCAACAACACTGCAAAAAAATAAAAATAAAATCTTGCTGAAAAAAATGCATTGACAAGAATCAAACTCAGCAATTCTCTGAACAAAGGCAATTGTGCTACATTGCATTTTCTGCTGTTACTCACTTTAAAAGACAAATCCACTCCCTCCTGGTGACCAATGGAGGTGTAGATGCTGGTAATATCCCAGGTTACTAGAAGGTTACTAGGAAATTGTTGGTTTCCCTTATGTAAGGTCTGGTGTTTTGTACCAACGGAGCCATTATCGTATCCAAGAAATTTGCAATATGTCCAAAAATAGAATTATTGACTGTTTCTGTGGGCCGTCCTGGAGGTATCACGGGATCCTTATGAATCTTATGCAAAATGTATATTACAGAAACCGTTTTTTCCTGCAGCACCATGGTGGTTGCCGTGGGATCCAGTGTTGCTCAGTTTCACGCATGGATGTTCATGGATAATTTTGAAAACACTTTAATTGTTCCTAAATTTTGGTTTTTGAATCAGTGCTTAACCAAGTGGTGCAGTATTTGTGACATTGTAGCCCTAATGAGAGACCAAAATTGGATCCCTATAAAAATGTGATGATGTTTTGAATTCACATAGTGATCTTATCAAATTCATTATCACTGTGTGATGGGACACAAGTACCTTTCTATGATTGAAGTAGTATATATTAACCAAGGATGAATATACACACTGATATTTACACAAAAGCAACTTACGAGAGCCAACTTTTGAGGTTTGAAAGTTTTCATCTTTCTTATGTATTCCAATCTGTGGTACGAAGTCAAATTTTGAGAATTAAAAGGATTATCGCCGATAAAGATCAGCTAGAGGGGATATTGGATGAGATAATATAGTATAGATAAATCTAGATTTTGAGAGAGGGAATACTTCAAAAGGTTGGGCACCCCTGCTCTAAAATGTGTTTTTAAAGAGAGAGGACCACTTAAGCGACATGGTAACGGTCACGGGCCACAATGAGCAGAGCGGGCATTTGTCAGGTCCGTGTCCACTCCATATATGCAGAATGGACACAGTCCGCTCTACTCTATGGGTCCTCTGATCCGATCAGACGGACGGGGACGGATTTCCTTCTGTTTTGTTTTTTTAGCGGATTGGATTGGAGGTAGGTGGGTGTAAATGAACATTACATCTGCCGCTCCATAGAGGTGAATGGAGGGTCCGAAAGGGGTGGGACCGATCATGTGAAAGGGGCCCAAGGCTGCTTTCACATTGATTTGCTGCGGTTTACCAGCACCGCGGGTGCAGCGTAGTGCAACTGTGGCTTTCCTGTGGGTTAGCTGCACTTTGCCATAGAATCCTATTATATCCTGCAGGTATGATGCACTTTCTGAAAGCGCACCAAATCTGCAGATAATAACAGAAGCCTATGGCTCGGTGCAGGTCACCCGCAGGCGCACTGTGCTGCACCTGTGGATCAGTTTGAAAGTAGACCAGTAACCACTGCAGACAGATATGCCCATAAATATACTGTGATTTTAGTAATAAAATTACTTTTAATAACAGTCTTTCATTCAGGTTTTGCTGGCTGTTGCTGCCCCAGGCGGATGCATTTGGTCACTCCATCACTCATCACTCCACCTGTGACAGGAGCCAGTGCTATACAGGAAGCATCAGCTTATGCGGCTCTGCTCTGCAGCCGGTTGCTTTCTCCACTGCCAGCTTCATTTAAAACACTGATGCTCTGGGATGGCGGGTCGGCAAGCTACGGTCTGGGCTTGCCAACCCGCCATCCCAGAACATGAGGTCGTGGGCCACACCAGAGAGCTCCGCGGGCCATATGTGGCCCCCGGGGCCACTGGTTGGGCACCCCTGTTTTAGAGGCTGAAAGACAACATTTAGATGAGGATAGACATTCACCGGAAACACAAAGGGTTAAAACCGGTACAATCAGCCTTTCATCTCATTACATCTGTGGATGTTAAACAATCATTTTTTTTGGGCAAGTGGGTTCTTGCGCATGTCTGACATGCATACGATGTTCCTGAATGTTGAAAGGTAAAGCTTTTTATGTATCCAACAAGGAGAGTGAATTATCATAAACAACACTATACTTGTCAGTCATTTTTTGTCATTTAATGTCTTAATGCACCTCTGCAGGTTAATATGTAGGTGAAACGGGCAAAAAAAAAAAATAGGAAAAAAGGTGTCACAGCATAGATAGACATTCAATACACAAAAACAGGTCTGTAGCAAAGCATTTCATTGAGCAAGGGCACTTGAAGACTGATTTGGGCTTCATGGTTTTGGATGACGTACCCAAAAATAATAGATTAGGCAAAGGATTTTCTTCCTTGAGAGAGAAAAGGGGTATTGTGGATCAACAGGTTAAGCCCTCTTCATCCACACATGACCTTTTATCTTTTTATGTAGTTGCTTTGACTTACAGTACATTGATGTTATTATTGATGGTAGTGCCTACTGTTTACTTTCAGATTTTTGGATCTATTGCACTTTGGGCTTTAGCTACAAATGGGATTGAAAATACATATAAAAAGTCAACTATATACAGAGACATTGTGACGTGTTGTGTTTCAAGTTGGTCTGATAAAATCTTTGGTATGCCACTTGCTATAAATGAAGTTGGATTACTATGGGCTGGTGTCCATATGTGTTCACAATGACATAGTCCCTTTTTATATGGAGTACGTTTCCTTGTTTCAGTGTTGTCATAAACTACTCATGCTCCTGACACAATTGTGTTTGTACTATTTGATGTTCGAGAGAAAAAAATAAAATAAAACCTGTTGGAGTGCAGTGACTTTTTGGACAATATTAATGATAATGGCAAGGTTGAGTTTGCCTGTCTCCTGTACCCAGCCTGTAGTGCAGGGGTCCTCATACTATGGCCCCCCAGTTGTTCAGGAACTACAATTCCCATCATGTCTGTGAATGTCAGAGGTTTACAATGCCTCATTGGATGTGTTGTTCCGCAACAGCTGGAGGGCCGTAGTTTGGAGACCCCTGCTGTAGTGGATCCTATGCTCAAGTACACCTTGTCCATTTGTCTTTTATTTATATACACTATATTGTCAAACGTATTGTGACGCCTGCCTTTACACGCACATGAACTTTAATGGCATCCCAGTCTGTAGGGTTCAATACAGAGTCAGCCCACTCTTTGCAGCTATCACCGCTTCAACTCTTCTGGGAAGGCTGTTTGAAGGTTTAGGAGGGTGTCCATGGGAATGTTTGACAATTCTTCCAGAAGCGCATTTGTAAGGTCGGGCACTGATGGTAGACAAGAAGGCCTGGCTCGCAGTCTCCGCTCTAATTCATCCCAAAGGAGTTCTATCTGATTGAGGTCCTGTACTTATGTGGACAAGAAGGAACAGGAAGGGGCCATCCTCAAACTGTTCCCACAAAGTTGGGAGCATGAACACCTTTGGGATGAATTAGAGCCAAGACTGCGAGCCAGGCCTTCCTCGTTTAACCCCGGCGCCTGACCTCAGAAATGTGCTTCTGGAAGAATGGTCAGACATTCCCATAGACACCCTCCTTGTGGACGGCCTTCCCAGAAGAATTGAAGCTGTTATAGCTGCAAAGGTTGGGCCAACTCAACGTTGAGCCCTACAGACTAAGCCCTTGTACACACGGGTTGGACATTCCGACAACAAAATCCGTCAGATTTTGTCCGAAACTGGTGTTGCATACACACGATCGGACAAAGTTGTCGGAAAATCCAATCGTTCGTAACTTGATGACGTTATTTCGTTACGATGGGACTACGTTCAGGCTAGTAGCCAATAGCTTTGGTCTAGGAATTTGACCTGAGCATGTGTGGCACTTTGTCCGATCATTTGTAGAGAATTCCGATCGGACAAAGTCCGATCAGATCATGTTGTCGGAAAATTTTATAGCCCAGCTCTAAAACTTTGTCGGTCGGATATTCCTACGGAAACAGTCAGATGTAGCCCACACACGCGGTCGGATTATCCGACAACGCGGTCCGATCGGACATTTTCCGTCGGAATGTCCGACCGTGTGTACAAGGGCTTAGACTGGGATGCCATTAAAGATCATGTGTGTGTAAAGGCAGGCACCCCAATACTTTTGACAATATAGTGTATATCATTGGGTTTTATATATACATAATTTGTGTAATGGGATTAATGTTCAGCATAGTGCGAAGTGTTATTTGATAATAAGTGCAGCATGAAGCCTTCATAATTCCTCTCTGGGTGTCAAGGATCCTTCTGTATTTAGGTTTATCCTGTGTGCATTAAACTCTTATTATCTAGGCCAAGATATAAATTTTCATATATTCATATTTATAATTATGTGGGTTTCTTGTCTAGTGGTTCTGCGCATGCTTGTCCTGCTTGTGAAGAAGTTTCCAGGAATAAGTAAAAAGCTTCTAATTCGTTTTAAAAGGAATCTGTCAGTATGGAACTACTGCCTTGCTGACTTGTTTTTGAAAGTATTCTGTATAGCAGGGGGTGTCCAAACTTTCTAAAGGAAGGGGCAGTTTACTGTCCTTCAGACTTTAGGGGGGGGGGGGGCAGACAGTGCCTAGTGGGAGTAAACAATGCCTGATCTTTGGTATTAGGGGGGAAAAATAACCGGTGTCAGTGGGAATAGTGCCCTATTTGTTTTATCAATGAAAGGAATTATGCCCCTGTTTCGTCACATATGGCGACCTATCACATTTGGCTACATACTGGACTGCGCGCCGCCGCCATATGCGTTCCAACACTGGGGCGATCTGAATTTTGTGGCCACACCCCTGAGTCCAGGTTCAAGCCCCACCATCCAAGTGGACAACGGTGTTGGAACGCATATGGCGGTGTCGCACATGCGCACTCCAGCGGGTAGCAAAATGTGATGGGTAGCCGAATGTCACGTGACACCCCATCATTGGTGTCAGTGGAAGGAATGGTTCCCCATCGTTGGTGTCAGTGGCAAAAATTATGACCCGACACCAACGATGGGTCATAATTTTTGTCACTATCGTTGGTGTCAGTGGCAGGAATAATACATCAAGGGCCCGGATAAAGGCAAGCAAAGGGCCGCATATGGCCCCAGGGCTACAGTTTGGAGACCACTGCTGTATAGCTAGAAGAATTACCTTATAAATGAGAAGTTGCAAGTGACCCCTTAATAGTGTGCGGCGGTCCACAACCACACATACAGTAGGTATGGCCCTGATGACAACCAACCAGTTTTCTCTCCAAAAACTTTCAAAACCTTTCAGGAATGCCAAACACGGTGCAAAGGTCAAATCACAGGCAGCCAGTTACACAGCCTTCTGGGAAAGGCAGCTAACCAATTATTGATAGAAGATTCTGGAAAAAAATCATGTCTTCCGCCTGTATACTGTTGCCACGGCTACAAGAGAGAGAAATTCAATTTTTTTTTTTTTTTGGCAGATATTTCCATTTCAACTGGCAGCCTGATGAGATTCTATGTCATTAATAGATGATACGTTTGCTGGTCTGGCAGTTTTATATGTTATATCCATTTTTTATGGAAACTCGATTTTCCCTTTTAAGATCCCGAATGTGTACCTGACGTTGCTTTAAATGTACCTACCTCATAACAATAAGTAGTCTGGCATGAATAGACCTCTGCGCGCCGCGCGGACCGGGCGTCCATCCTACTGTTTATTGAATGCTAGAAGCACATTGCTGCTTTGTATGCCGACCTTTACCGCTTCTAATCAGATATAAGCAGAATCCCCTCTAATCCTTCAATTCTGCCCGCTCGTGCCACAGCCCATATTTGCCAACGGCAAAAAATACTCTTAATTATACATGACCCTCTTTAAATGTTAAACACAAGAGTACAGCGCAAATCAGAACAGAAACCGAGGGACCGGCGTCTGCGTGAGGCTTTCACTTAACACTTGCTGGGCTGCAAAGCAGCGGAATATCATGACGGATCTGTTGTGGTGATAGATCCGGCATTGCTTGTAGTGTGGAGATCTTTGTACACTGGATCTTCCTAGATCTTTTATTTTGATGTTTTTACTCCCAGCTGTATACTTATATTACCTGTGATCGATTGGCACTCACCGGTGTCACCTTCCTGTTTAGGGCTCTTTCAGACAGGTGGCAATGCTTAACACCCCCTGAAAAGTGATCCACACTTGATTGCTTTTCAGAGGGTGGTATAGCAGCAGCTGGCAGGCATTCATCAGGTGTTACTGCTGTTAAATTACACTTTTTTTTTTTTAATTGCTGAAGGGCAATTTTTTGCACGTGGGACTGCGCCAGAACTGCAAGCCAAGCGTTTGTTTCACAGTTGAGGTGTGGCCCCATTGATCTCATTGGACGTGTTTGACAGGTGGTGCCACCTCTCAAACTCTGCAGTCCAAGTTAAAATTGCCACAGCCTAGAACAGTGATGGTGAACCTCGGCACCCCAGATTTTTTGGAACTACATTTCCCGTGATGATCAACCACACTGCAGAGTGCGTGAGCATCCTGGTAGTAAAATGTAAAAATGTAGTTCCAAAACATTTGGGGTGCCAAGGTTCGCCATCACCGGCCTAGAAGCACAGCATCACAGCCAAAGCATGGGTGCAGCCCCGGCGGGGGGGCTGTAATATTAGAGTTCTGGTGGGCGATCGCCAGTGTGAAAGATCCCGCAGGGTGCGACTATCCCTATTACCCCTCAGATGTCTTTCTTTTTTGTCTGGCTTATAAACCACTATAAAAACATGTACTTTGTACTTATTAAGTGTGTTATATATTGCAGTAAAGTTTTCATGCAATGCTAAAGTTTTGCATTTGTTATTTTTAAAGCAAACCTGCGATTTTCCATTAGAGGACAAAGCAACAGGGCCGGGACAAGGGGTGGGCAGGAGGGACGGCTGCCCCTGGCGTAATGGTTTATTGCGCCGGGGTAGGGGGCACACTGACCCTAGCTCTAAGGGAAAGGCATCTTTGCCCTGGGCACTGGATGATCTTGTCCCGGTACTGCAAAGCAACATGGTGGCCCCCAACAGCGGCACATTGTCACCTTCCCTTTATTTCTCTGCAGCTCTAGTCACCCAGGGAAGTGACACACTCGGTGCATCCAGGTATAGGGGAAACCTCTCACTCACTACCTTTCCTTGTATACAATTGTCTGGTCGGGTACATGGGGAGAGGGGCTGTGTGGAGTGCTTTTTAGCCATGTGTAAACTTTAGTGTTTGCAACCTTGGAGATAAAAAAAAAACTTTTTTTTCTGTCTTTTTAAGGGGTTCCTATGAGCTCTTTAATATAACCATTTTATTTGTGCTTGCAACGTTTCTCTGTTACCTGCTTGATCCTGCCAGTTCCCCTGTTCCTGTTGGTAAACTGGCCACACTAAGCATGGAAGCTGAACCATGCCAGCATGGTCAGTTTATGGCCCTTGCCATCCAGCTGCCGGCTGTATCTTCTATGGTCTGTGTAAACCCCCCCCCCCCTCCCCCCATCCATCCCTCCTCCCCTCATCCATCCCTCCTCCCTTGTTTGAAAGCATATATTTATGTAATTAAAGTAGTTGTGAAGTTCAATAATCACATACATACTTTCAAAAGCTTAACTTCAGCCTTAAAAATGTGTATGTGCCATACCTGTGGGATCCCACTGATAGTAGACTCCTGTGTCCCATGCCAAGCACACTGGGGGCTGCTCACTTGGCACACCCTGGGGGTTAATTACTAAAGGAAAATCCACTTTGCACTACAAGTGCACTTGGAAGTGCAGTCGCTGTCGATCCGAGGGGGACATGCAAGGAAAGTAAAAAACAGCATTTTAGCTTGCACATGATTGGATGCTATAATCAGCAGAGCTTCCCCTCATTTCAGATCTACTCAGATCTACAGCGACTGCACTTCCAAGTGTACTTTCAGTGCAATTTCAAGTGCACTTTGTAGTTTGCACTTGTAGTGCAAAGTGGATTTGCCTTTCATAAATCACCCCCAAAGTCTATCCACCTCTCAGATCAGAGAACGCTTGACATTTATTGAGAAGGTGCACACTGTTCTCTGAATGGTGCCCATGCTGAGCGAGCAACCACCTGTGCTTACAATGCAGCAGGGCAGCTGCTCAGTACAGGACCCAAAAGCTACTGAAAAGCATTGGAGTAATGGTGCCAACCACAGTGATTTCCAGCTTCCACGGGGATGCCACAGGTATGGCACATGCATACACTATATTACCAAAAGTATTGGGACACATGCCTTTAGAGGCAGATGAAATTTAATGGCATCCCAGTCTTGTTCCATAGTGTTCAATAATGAGTTGGCTCACCCCAGCTTCATCTCTTCTGGGAAGGCTGTCCACAAGATTTAGGAGGGTGTCTATGGGAATGTTTGACCATTCTTCCAGAAGCACATTTGTGTGGTCAGGCACTGATGTTGGATGAGAAGGTCTGGCTCTTAGTCTCCACTCTAATTTATCCCAAAGGTGTTCTGTTGGGTTGAGGTTAGGACTCGATGTCTTTATGGACCTTGCCTTGTGCAATGGTGCACAGTCATGTTGGAACAGGAAGGGGCTGTCCTCAAACTTTTTCCCACAAACTTGGGAGCATGTAATTATCCCAAATGTCTTGGTAGGTTGAGTCCGGCAGTCTTTTCCCAGAAGTGGGAGCAGATACTTGGATTTGACAGGTGCCAAATGTGACACCGGAGGGGGGTGAATCAGATTTGTGGAAGTTTCATTTCTGGGTGGAACTCCACTTTAAGGCCGGGTTCACACCGCTGCGATGCGGGAACGCCGCGAATCCGCGGCGTTTTCCCGCATCGCATTACTCCCGCCGGCAGTTCACACTGCCCTATGCAGACGGCTGGGAGTGTCAATGATATGTTAATGACACCCCCAGATCCGTCCGCATATCGCAGTGCGATCTGCCGACTCGCACAGGAATCGGATCGCATGGTGTGAACCCCCATGCGATCCGATTCTGTTGCGGACCAAAAAAAGGGTCCCGTGCGAGTTTGCTGCGGGAGCGATGCGAATTCAGCCATACTATCTGTATACTATCTGTATGGCTGAACTCGCATCGCTACGGAGATCGGATGTGATTTGCGCTGCGAATCACATCCGGATCTCCCCCCGCAGCAGTGTGAACCCAGCCTAAGAGTTCCCTTCACTGGAACTAAGGGGCCAAGAATGGTCAAACATTGCCATAGACACACTCCTAAACCTTGTGGACAGCCTTCCCAGAAGCTGTTATAGATGCAAAGGATGGGCCAACTCTATATTGAACCCCGACTAAGACTGGGATGCCATTAAAGTTAATGTGGATGTAAAGGCAGGCGGCCCAATACTTTTTCAAACATAGTTTATACTGCGGTGGTGAGATGAGCACCTTTTATGTGCCATTTAGCCTAGGTTCACATTGGTACGATTTGGCATGCAATTTGACATATCAATACACAAGCCAAATCAGCGGCTATTGCCGGCAATAGCACCGTCCGAATCAGTGCGACAACGACTTTGCACCCGAAGTTGCCAAAAGTAGTGCAGGAACTATTTTTTGGGAATCGGTGCCACGGCACAATTTCAATAGACATCTGTGCAGGAACCCGCAAAGATGTCTGTCAAATCGCCCCCTGAAGACGGACTGCGTTGTTGGGTTGAAATTTCTAACCCACAGCAATGTGAACTTGGGCTTAAAGTCGATGTGAAGCTCTGCTGAGCAGTTTAACTGGCATGTACCTGGCTTGTCTCAGTATATATCTAGAAATATGCTTTATGGAACAAGATCCAAGCAAGTCTATACTATTACCATTATATACCGTCTATCACTAGCGTGGGATGCTGTACAGAGAACACAGCCTGCAGCATATTTAAAAAAAAATCATGTAATAATGTCTTGGTGGATTCGATATGTTACAATGTAAGTTGTTAAAAGGAATAGTAACAATGAAGAATATGAGCTGTCAGCACCTTTCTGACACTTCTGACATTATGACATCATATCAGGAATGGGCATTTATTAAAACTGGAAATCCAGATCCCTACAAACAACCACTAAGCTGTCCCACGATCCAGCGGTGTACTCACCGCAACCGTGTCCTCCCCTGGCAGGGCTGGCATCGTTACTATGGCCACCACCCGGCTGTGACAGCATGCGGCCTCACAGCCGGGTGTCCACTGTGCATGTGCAAGCAGTGCTGCGCTCTGTGACTGGCCCTGAAGTCTTCTAACCCCTTGTACACACGGGTCGGACATTCCGACAACAAAATCCGTCGGATCTTGTCCGAAACTTGTGTTGCATACACAACGGTCGTACAAAGTTGTCGAAAATAACGTCATCACGTTACGAACGATCGGATTTTCCGTTACGACGGGACTACGTTCAGGCTAGTAGCCAATAGCTTTGATCTCGTAATTTGATCTGAGCATGCGTGACACTTTGTCCGATCGGAATTCTCGACATGATCATGTTGTCGGAAAGTTTTACAGCCCAGCTCTAAAACTTTGTCCGTCGGATATTCCGACGGAAACAGTCCGATTGAGCCCACACACGGTCGGATTATCCGACAACACGGTCCGATCGGACATTTTCCTGTCGGAATGTCAGCCCTTGTACACACGGTCAAAGACCTGTCATATGTCCCAGAAGGCTTTGGGAAGGAGAACTTCTGTTTCAGATCACCTAAGGCGACCAGAATGGAAGTGGGAGTAGGTACCTGTCAAATTTGGATACCTGCACCCCCCCTCCCCTTCCTTCTCAGTTTCACAAACAGGAGCGGGGTAGGAAGCCTTAAAGTGGAAGTTCCACTTTTGGTTGGTTGTGTGTGTGGTTTTGGTTCCTCTTTAGGTTAGCTGTGTGTGCTGCTATTCACTTAGATACTCTCCCAGTTATAGCAGACATGTCAGCCCATTGTCACACTGCAAGGCTCCCATTGAGGCTGACCTGTCTTCTTCTTGTGATCGGGGTGGATAACAGGTACATACTAAAGTTTGCTTGAGGAGAATAAATCTGCCAAATACCAAAGCATTTAGTCTTAATTCTTGTAATCCTGACAGCACCTTTGTTGTGTTATAGTTCCTATGTTTCTGTTATCAGTTTAGTTGACAGGACAGCCAATATGGGAGCCTTATAGCCTGACATTCAACTTAAAGTGGTTGTAAACCCGCTGAAAGTTTTGTTTTTGTTTTTTACTCACCTGAAAAGGAAAAGGCATAATGAGCTAGTATGCACCACATACTAGCTCATTATGAAATACATCCCTTAGAACGAAGCCCTGACATTTGGCCCGATCCACGGCGAGGGAGCTGATATATTCCCTCTGCTTTTCTTCTGGGTATCGTGGCTCCGGCGCTGTGAGTGGCTGGAGCCGCGATATCGTCACTCCCGCGCATGCGCGCAGGGGATTACTTCCCGGAAGGGTCCAGCGTCTGCTGGATTTTCAGCCAAGAATCCCCTGCTGTGCATGCGCCATTGCAGTCAGTGGCGCATTGCGAGGCGGAGTACGGTTTAGGAGATATTTTTTTTTACCTACAGGTAAGCCTTATTATAGGCTTTCCTGTAGGTAAAAGTCCCAAAATTGACTATACAACCACTTTAAACAGTTCCCGACCAGCGCACGCCGATGTACATCGGCAGAATGGCACGAGCAGGCATATTGGCGTACAGGTACGTCCAATCTTCAATGCCGTCCTGCCATCGCGAGCGCTCTGCCGGCGGCGCGCTCGCGTGCTGGTCGGGACCCCAGTGAGTCCGGTCGCTAGTCCCGTGGACTCGATCGCTGCGGGCATACTCGCGATCGTCTCACGGGACGGCTGAATGGAGAAGTGCCGTTGTAAACAGCATTTCTCCATTCTGCCTAGCAACTAGTGACGCTGATCTCTGCTCCATGTGATTGGAGCAGAGATCAGTGTTCACTAAATGAAAGCCCAGCCCCCCACAGTTAGTAACACACCCCTAGGAACACTTAACCCCTACACTGCCACCCACTGGTTAACCCCTTCACTGCCAGTGTCAGGAATCACTGCTATCATTTATATAGCAGTGATTGCTGTATAAATGACAATGGTCCCAAAAATGTGTAAAAAATTTCCGATGTGTCCACCGCAATGTCGCAGTCACAATAAAAATCGCTGATCGCCGCCATTACTAGTAAAAAAAAAAATAATAAAAAATTATTAATAAACGATCCCTATTTTGTAAATGCTATAACTTTTGCGCAAACCAATCAATAATCGCTTATTGCGATTTTTTTTAACCAAAAATATGTAGACGAATACGTATCGGCCTAAACTGAGGGAAAAAATGTTGTTTTATATATTTTTTGGGGGATATTTATTATAACAAAAAGTAAAAAATAATGCGTTTTTTTCAAAATTGTCGCTCTATTTTTGTTTATAGCGCAAAAAATAAAAACCGCAGGGGCGATCAAATACCACCAAAAGAAAGCTCTATTTGTGGGAAAAAAAGGACGTCAATTTTGTTTGGGAGCCACGTCGCACGACAGCGCAATTGTCAGTTAAAGCGACGCAGTGCCGAATCGCAAAAAGTGGTCTGGTCTTTGACCAGCAAAATGGTCCGGGGCTGAAAGTGGTTAAGACTGCTGCTCTGTCATGGAAAGAATAAAGTAATACAAAAAAATAAAAAATGGTAAGGTAAAAAAGTAAGCCTACCTCAGCCTTTCTCAGCCAGGATTCTGTGGAACCCTAGGGTTCTTCTTCAGGGGTTGCTATGGGTTCTTCTTCAGGGGATCTTCATTCTTTCTCCAACACTGACCACTTTATTAGGTACACCTTGATAGTGCCGGGTTGGTCCCCCTTTTGCCTTCAGAACCCCCCTAATTCTTGGTGGCATAGAATCAACAAGGTGTTGGAAACAATCCTCAAAGATTTTGGTCCAAATGACATGATATCTTTACACAGTTGCTGCAGATTTGTCAGCTGCACATCCATGATGTGATTCTCCCGTTCCTCCACATCCCAAAGGTCCCCCACACTATTACCCCACCAGCCTTAATACAAGGCTGGATGGATCTATGCTTTCATATTGGTTTTGCCAATTTCTGACCGTACTATTTGAATGTCGCAGCTAAAAATCGAGACTCATCAGACCAGGCAACGTTTTTCCAATCTTCTATTGTCTAATTTTGGGGAGCCTGTACGAATGGTAGCCTTCGTTTTCAATTCTTCGCTGAGACAGGAGTGGCACCCGGTGTGGTCTTCTGCCCGCTTTAGCCATCTGCTTCAAGGTTTGATATGTTGTGGGTTCAGAGATGGTATTCTGCATACCTTGGTTGTATCGAGTGGTTATTTGAGTTACAGTCGTCTTCCTATCATCTTGAACCAGTCTGCCCCATTCTCCTCTGACATCAACAAGGCATTTTCATCCACACAACTGCCGCTCAGAATATGTTTTCTCTTTTTTTTTTGGACCATTCTCTGTAAACCCTAGACATGGTTGTGCTTGAAAATACCAGTAGATCAGTAGATGTTTAAATGCCCAGACCAGCCTGTCTGGCACCAACAACCATGCCCTTTCTTCACCATTCTGATACTCCGTTTTAACTTCAAGTCGTCTTCACCATGTCTAGATGCCTAAATGCATGGAGTTGCTGCCACGTGATTGGTTGATTTAGCCATTTGTGTTACCAAGCAATTGAACAGGTGTACCTAATAAAGTGGCCGGTGAGTGTATCTTCCTTCTCTGACTGGTAGCTGGACGCAGGTCAGGGGCTGCATGCTCGACCAACAGAAGGCCATGTGTGGCTGGAAATATTCATGCCCTTTTCTGAGGAACACACCGCAACATACGAGGTGCATACTTTCCAAAAAAATGACCACTAGAGTCCTCAGTCACTTTTTGCCCACATTGGAGATCAAAGGGTTCTGCCCCAGTAATGCCCATGAATGATCACCAGCCTGTTTAGAAAATCATGGCATCTTAGCAGATTGAGAGACCTTTTTGGGAACAATTCTGTATCATGTGATGAGCTCTAAACACATAATGACCAGTGGCTACAGAAGGGCAAAGGGCTTCTTAAATAACTAGAGTGGTGGCAAGTATAATGTAGTGGGAGGAATGGTGGCAGTGCCGGGACAAGGTCATCCAGCGCCCAGGGCAAAGACGCCAAACTGCGCCCCCCTTTCCCTTAGGGTTAGGGCAGGGCCGTCTTTAAGGCAGGGCAAAAGGGGCAGCTGCCCTGGGCCCTGTCATTGTTGTGGGGCCCAAAGCAGCTGCTTCATACTTGCCAACCAACCCAGTTTAAATTCCCTTGTCCCTTGAAGTTTTAGTCCCATGCTGTGTCCTGATATCTCAGTGTGAAGTGCTGCTACTAATGCTGCCCAGATCTGCCCTATTGTTGTGTTGTGTTGATGTAAATAACCACCAATCATATGTAAACAGGGGCGGCATTCATATGTAAATAGCTGCATCCGGCAGCATAGATATGTAAATAAAGGTGGCATTCATATGTATATCATGCCCCCTGCAGTGAGGAGATGATGTGCTGTAACCTCTAGCAACCAATCAGTGAGAAGTATTACTGTACAGTAATCTCTAGCAACCAATCAACAAGCAAAAACCATGTGCTGTAACATCTAGCAACTAATCAGTGAGCCTTAATGTGTGCTGTAACCTCTAGCAACCAATCAGTGAGAAGTATTACTGTACAGTAATCTCTAGCAACCAATCAACAAGCAAAAACCATGTGCTGTAACATCTAGCAACTAATCAGTGAGCCTTAATGTGTGCTGTAACCTCTAGCAACCAGTCAGTAAGTGGTTGCCAGAGGTTACAGTGTATTATTACCACTTACTGACTGGTTGCTAGAGGTTACAGCACACATTAAGGCTCACTGATTAGTTGCTAGATGTTACAGCACATGGTTTTTGCTTGTTGATTGGTTGCTAGAGATTACTGTACAGTAATACTTCTCACTGATTGGTTGCTAGAGGTTACAGTGTATTATTACCAATCGCTGCCTGATTTGATAGTAGCTAGACTTAAAATCAGTTTACTCTATTTATTGTATGTCTCAGAGCAGGTGGAGAGAAAAATTGTATGGGGGGGCCCCCAAGAAATTTTTTGCCCGGGGTCCAGTCAATATTAAAGACGGCCCCTGGTTAGGGTCAGGGTGCCCCCTACCCCTGCAATAAACCATTGTGCCAGGGGCAGCCGTCCCTCCTGCCCACCCCTTGTCCCGGCCCTGAATGGTGGAGAACGATTGGATGAACCCCAGTAGGGAGCACTGGTGAGGGTCCATGAGAGTTCAACTCTCTAGCTTCAGATTGTGTTTTCATACTTTTTAAATCGTAATCAATGTCACCTGAAATTCTCCTAGTGATCTCGCTGTAGTGCACCTGATTCCAGGTGGCTGTATTTGAATTCTGGTATTTGCAGTCCTCCAGCAGTTGTACACGGCTGACTTACCAGCCGCGCCGTATGAACACGGAAAGCAGGTCAGTGTAAATATAACTGAGTAATCTGCAGTTTTACAATTCTGATTACGTGACTAGAGACCGCAAATACATATTCTGAAGGGAAAGCAGCAGATGAAATGTGTGGGACCCGGGAGCTGAGAAAAGACCTTTCATGAGCGGGCCTCTCTCCGCTCGCAGTGCTAGCCGCTCGCTGGAAATGGCGCCATAAAATATGTATGGTTATTTCTTCAATAGAATTTTTTTTTTTCCTGTTCCTTCTATCACTGCGGTTATTCCACCTGCAAATAAAAGCGTACAAACTCCTCACTGCACCTCCTAAAGCGGGAGCAAACCCAGTTTCAAAAAGCACTTACGTTCCCGGCATGCCAGAAATGCTAACGTTCACATTGGTTGTGCTCTCAACCAAACTTTCAAACCACCCAATGGCTGGTTTCATAACTGATCACATGTGCAGCATTATGGCAGTTGAAGAATCATTAGAGGCCAAGATGGCGGCTTCCTTGACTGAAAACGATTGAAGGATTTACTTCCACTTTCAGAGTACATGATTAGAAATGTTCACCTAGCATGATAGACACTAGTGAAAAAATGATCTGGGTAGCGAATTCTAGATGTAGAACATTGCAAAGCCAGGAGTGCTGCAGGACCATATGTATGCCTGTTGAAGCAAAACTTATAATGCATTCCCCATGATCCCTGCGATCGCTTCCCTCGTAATAACTTTATTAACAAACTGTCTTTTTACAGAATAGAAACTGATCAGCTTATTCACTATTTATCTGTAGCCAGTTTTATGAACACCCACCAACAAGTTTTTATTGAAAGTGGAACTCCAGAGCATAATTTTTTTTATTTTTTTATTGGAGTGAGTTCACTTCTTCTCATGTCACCACAGCAGGAAGTGGTAGAAATATCTCCAATGGGGAAACAAAGTCAAAAACCCCTGTCAGGTTTTAATTCCTGAGTGCAGGTTTCCTGTCATAAAGAATAGGCACTGCTACTCTCTTCTTCTTGTGCAAGGTGACTGCAGAAATCCACAGGGGGAGGGGGGGTATACCAGGGGCGGACTGACAATTTATGGGGGCAATAAGAGATTATGGGGCCCCAGGCTTGCAGATGGCAGCCACGTGGCAGCCATATTTTTTTTTTTTTTTTTTTTAGAGGAGGGGCACCAAGCTCTGTGACATGCAGGGTGGCAGGAGACCTAGAGCTGGTGACCCAGTAAAGGCACCACGAGCCTCTCATGAGCAGTGCCACCTTAACAACATCATGGGCCCCTGGGCAAAATACTGCACTGGGACCCCTACCAGGGAGATGACGATCTGTGGCATGCATAGTGAACCATGGCAAACAATGGGCATGACCAATGGGAGAGTCTTTCCCATTGGTCATGCCCCGGGACTGAAGTGGTTAAGACTCTCCCATTGGTCATGCCCCAGGGCTGAAGTGGTTGAGTCTTAACCACTTCAGCACCCCGGAAGTATTTACCCCCTTCCTGACCACTTTTTGCGATTCTGCACTGCGTCGCTTTAGCTGACAATTGTGCGGTCGTGCGACGTTGTACCCAAACAAAATTGATGTCCTTTTGTTTCCACAAATAGAACTTTCTTTTGTGAGATTTTTAGTTTTTGCGCTATTAAACGAAAAAAGGCAGACAATTTTTTGAAAAAAGCAATATTTTTTACTTTATACTATATGTATGTATGTATGTATGTATGTATATATGTGTGTGTGTGTGTGTATATATATATATATATAAACCACTCATAATAATACATTCGGCTCAGTTGCTTACCTTCTATCAGGCTGCAGGCTGTCCCCTCCTCCTCCTCCTTCTTCTTCTTCTCTCCTCCAGCTGTCGGCATCTCCTGCTCATATCTCAAATAAGCCGCGCTGGAGAAGGGGGTGGGTACACCATTTTCCCATTGGCTGAGGAGGCAGTGGAGAGGCGGGGCAACTACAATCTCTGGATTTTTACAATAAAAGTATGTTGGTAAGGGACATTTCAGGGACAGAAGTAAAAAAACACAGATTTTTTTACATACTGTCCCTGGTTTTTATTAAGGCTGACAACCCTGATGGGGCCCCCTAGTGGCCAGGCCCTCGGTCCGTGCCCGAGTGGTCAGTCCTCCCCTGGGATATACATAATCAGACAGCCTATTCCAAGAGGATCTGCTGGGTGACCCCCGCCCGAGGCTATGTTGTCCCACCCTTTGCAGCTATAACAGCTTCAACTCTTCTGGGAAGGCCGTCCACAAGGTTTTTGGAGGGTGTCTATGGGAATGTTTGACAATTCTTCCAGAAGCGCATTTATGAGGTCAGGCACTGAGGTTGGCCAAAAATGCCTGTCTCTCAGTCTCTGCTCTAATTTATCCCAAAGGTGTTTTATCAGGTGGAGGTCAGAGGAATCTGTGCAGACCAGTCGAGTTTCTCCACCCCAAACTCGCTCATCCATGTCTTTATGGACCTTCCTTTGTGCACTGGTCCAAATCATTTGGTGGAGGGGGGATTATGATGTGGGGGTTGTTTTTAAGGGGTTGGACTTGGCCGCTTAGTTCCAGTGGTGGGAACTCTGAAGGCATCAGCATACCAAGACATTTTGGACAGAGTTCCCACCACTGGAACTAAGCGGCCAAGCCGAACCCCTGAAAAACAACCTCACCTCATAATCCCCCCTCCACCAAATGATTTGGACCAGTGCACAAAGGAAGGTTCATAAAGACATGAATGAGTGAGTTTGGGGTGGAGGAACTTGACTGGCCTACACAGAGTTATGACCTCAACCTGATATAACACCTTTGGAATGAATTAGAGCGGAGACCGCGAGCCAGGCCGCCTCATCCAACATCAGTGCCTGATCTCACAAATGCACTTCTAGAAGAATGGGGGCAAAGATTCCCATAGACACACTCATAAATCTTGTGGACAGCCTTCCCAAACGAGTTAAAGCCGTTATAGCTGCAAATGGCAGGCCAACTCTATATTGAACCCTACGAACAAAGACTGGGATGACTTTCTACCTTTTTATTATAGATTCTTGTACTTGTTTACTGCTCCTGATGAATGGGAGTCCCCACGAAACGCGTAGAGCCTTAGCCTTATGCTACATCTTCAACATCATGTGATCTTGAGACTCTGCAATTAGTGATATTAATTTCATTACCACTTGTTATTATTATTTATTTTGTATTTATTTATTTTTATTTATTTTTATATTTTATTTACTTCTTTCATTGTTTACATGATTGTTGCTTATGAATTAATATAATTACATTATCGTGTACTAACGTTTCTATTACCTATAGACTGATTTTATATTTTAATATCATCAACTAAATCATGTTGTCCATGAATTGTATATTACGATAATTATCATTTTGTATTATTATTTATATTTTTTGCTACGCAATATGTCATTATTATATATAATTAAATTATTCAGATTCTATTGAACTATACTACTATGTTATTATTATTATACATTTTTTGACGTAATGTTTACATGTCTGGAGCCCATGATCACGTGATTTTAACCTTTATCTTCTTAGCTGCGCTTCATATAAAGTCCCAACATTCCTTTTGCCAATGTTACAAATTCTTTGCATATAACAGGGATGGAGGTAGATGAAGTTACCCATTCGTTACCTCATATAAAGTCCCACTAACCCCGCCCCTTTTCTTTTTTTTGCCATTAAAGTTCTTTTACGTGTAAAGTCAGGTGTCCCAATACTTCTGGCAATGTAGTGTATATAATGAAAGTTTTATTTTGGGCCAAAGTTTAGCTTTAAGAAATATGTTTGGGCTAGAGTTCCCTTTTTAATGTACAGAATTGTCTTGTGCAGCACATGCATAATGTGAGGAAAAAAAAGACAAATTATTTCCCTCTAATGCAACTTGTGCACGTAGACGAGAGATAATTCTAATAACAGGCCTTGGAGGGATATTTTGAGGATGTTTGTGAGTGCAGTTGCAGCTCAGCATTTAGTGGGGTAATGCAGCCCTTTAATTAATGCCGCTGGTGGGATTTCTGGCAGCTGCGTATGTACGGAATACTGAATAGGGAAATTATAGCATTATTAAGATATAATGCAAAACAAGTAAAATTGATGAGTCCCATTCTCCCATGCCCCGTTTGCCCATTTAGTCACTGCAAAGAATTGAACTGACAGCTGTATTAACATATCTTTTTATGTGTTCCAAGCTCCTCTGTTAGTGTGTTTGCCACTTTATCGCGCAAAGCACCCCATGCCAACCCTATTGCCTTCCCAAAACTGTGGGACCCCTTTTCTTTCTAGTAGAAGAGGTTTTGGTGGGATAATAAAAAGCAAATCTGAATAAGTACAATTATTGCTAAGTAATTTCAGACGAGGCTTTTAGGGAATTGTCCTTTGCTTTGGGCCAAGAAGATATTTTTAGTTTGGCTTTCCTGGCAGCGGCGTTGGGTTATTTTTACCAACCTGAGGATTGGCATAATGATCTCAGGTCCTACAGAGGAGTGATGATAATTTGGATCGACAGATTTAAAGAAGATATAACATCAGATATATTTTTTCTTGTTAGAATTGCAGTTATTTAGCATGTATGCAGTTAAAGCCCCGTACACACGAGAGGACTTATGTCCGACAGACTTCCGAAGGAGTTCTGCCGGAGTTCCGACAGAGTTCTGACGGACTTTTCGACTGAGCGGACTTGGCCACACACAATCACACTAAACTCCGACGGATTCGAACGTGATGACGTACGACTGGACTCGAATAAGGAAGTTCATAGCCAGTAGCCAATAGCTGCCCTAGCGTCGGTTTTAGTCCGTCGGAATAGCATACACACGAGCGAATTTTTCGGAGGGACCGGGTCCGGCGGAGTTCCGTCGGAAAAATTTGAAGCATGTTCCATATTCTAAAGTCCGTCAGACTTTGGCGAATCAAAAGTCCGTTGCAGCCCACACACGATCGAATAGTCTGACGGAATCATTCCGTCGGACTTTGGATGTTCAAAAGTCCGCTCGTGTGTACGCGGCATAACACTTCCAGGTATTTATTACTTCTCACTGTGATCACAGCAGTCCCCCTAAAAATGTTAGCTGCCTTTCTGTCCAGCGCCATCTTGGTTCAGGCATCATCCAGAGTCAACATCTCCCTAAATTGGGAAGCTTGTTTAGAGATCACATGGGCATTCCAGTCCTGGTTCCTACCTGGTTCTTGAGCTTTGCTTGTGTTTATACATGTTGCCTCATACAGATCATTTTCCAATCGGTGTATACTACAGCCTGCATCAGTTTTCTCTTTGTAGCAAGTAGTATCAAAAGGTCTAGGTGGGGAAAACCAAAGTGGAGCGATGCAAAAAAGCAGGGTTGGGTATAACCAAATGGGGTAAGAGCTAGGTGAAAGAAGAGCTAGATAATGAAATATATTGGTAGAAAAGAGCTAGGTGGAGTAGGGGAGGTAAAAGCTAGGTCGGGTAAAACTAGGTGGAGTAAGTGTAAGAAACCATGAATCGGACTGAGACAGAAGTACAATTAAATCACACTTGTTTATTAATAAAAATAAAAAGGTAAATAGAAAAAGCGTAGTCAAGCATAGCCAGAGTCCAGTAACCAGATCAGGTAATCGGCCAGGCCTGAAGTCAGGGATCCAAGTAGAGCAACTGCAAGCAGGATAAAGGAGCTAGGAGGGATGTCAGCAAGCCAGTCTTGAAACAAACCGCAAGAGATGGTTCCTTGTGATGTGACCAACGCGAAGGCAAAGGTGAAGTGAGCTGGAAGGCTTTAAGTAGGCAGGTCAGACGAGCATCATCGGGAACAGCTGGTAACTGGAGAGAGAAGAGAGCTGGCAATTAGCCGACAGCTGAGCGGCCAGCCCAGAGAAGGAAGGGCTAAGCCAGCCCTGACAGTAAGAGCTAGGTAGGACACACTCTATGTAAAAGAAAAGGTAGGTGGCAGAATGGCTAATTAGAGTTAGATGTGGGGAAGCGCTAGATACAGGAACTATCAATGTGGAGGAAAGCTAATAGGGTGAAAAGTTAGGTGTGGGAAGAGCAAAATGACACAAGTAGTAGGTGTGGAAAGTGTTGGTGGAGTAAAAACTAGGTGGGAAAAATCTGGATGGAAGAAGAGCTAGGTGGGGGGAGAACTAAGTGGAGGGAAGAGCTTCTGGGGGTTGGTTAGGTGGGGGATGGCTATCTGGAGAGTTAGGTGGAATAAGAACTAGGTGGGAAAAACCTAGGTGGGGGGTCGTTGGGTGGTGAAAGAACTAGGTTTGGACTGTGGAGGAATAGGTGGGAGAAGGGATAGATACATGCTCAAATCAATTCTGTCCTGTCACCTGGCTCTTCTCCAGGGAGTTGAAGTGCTAAATGGGATAAGATCTAAGTGGGGTTAAATGAGGGAAGGGGAGGTCAGGTGGAGGAAGTGCTAGGGTGCTCAAAAGTAAGGTTGAGTAAGAGCTACATTGGGAAAGAACTAAGTGTGTGGGGGAGCTAGTCGTGTGCGCAATATGAATCTCCAGTCCCTTGGGCCTTTTCAGTAATTTTTCTGTGTGGTGTAGTGGGGTGTGGGACAACATTTTTTTCCTAAAAACCTGTTCATACAATCCAACGCAATTAGTGGAAATGAGAACGCCTAGTAAAAAATAAAATAAATCCCAAAACATCTAATTTCTTACTGATAAAATATTGCTTTTATTTTACAATATGCACATAATCAATTAGTGACAAACATAGTGGCAGCTTTAGAGTCCATTCACACAGGGGCAACTTTGGATCCGACTTGAAGTTGCCCCAAGTCCTGCGACATGATAAAATCAATGTAAGTGAATGAGAGCCGTCTTAATGCACACTACTGAAGTCGCTCCGACTTCAGAAAAGGTTCCTGTACTACTTCAATCCGACTTCTAGGCAACTTGTACCCATTGATTTCAGTGGAAGTTGCCTTCAAGTCGGATCCTTTGTCTTAACTGAAGCAACTTTCCAGGAAGTATAAATAGTTTTCTAGGCAAACGCCTCTCTCCCACAGAGCTGATTGGCCACTGGCAAAGTCCGGTGTCCTGGAGGCAACTTCAAGTTGCGTTGTAAGTTGCCCCAAGTCACGCTGTGCTTCATACTCAAGTCGTGTCCAAGTTGCCTGCCAAAGTCGCGCTGGAAGTCGTGTTGCCCCTGTGTGAATGGACTCTTAGTTGTTACTATTGCCCAAATTGAGACTTTACTGATGCTGGAGGACGTGTATAACAGGCAGGTAGCTATCATACCCAGTCTAAAGTTTCTTTCAGTAATTTGAGTCGCTGCCCCAGGACACTGATGCTTCCAATCACTAACCCAGACCAAGCACAGATGGAGACTTCTGATTTTCCTCATATGCATACAAGCCAGGTGATGAGCATAACAGCCAGATAACTAGCATATGCGGAATGAGAAGTACCAATGTTAACCTCCAGAAAATGTCCTTTATTAACTTTTGACAGTTCATTCTTACACTCACACTCATTAGGCATACATCTTCTTCTACTTTAGTAGGGCCTACAGCAGAGGTTAGCTTTGGCTGAAAGGCTCTCTTCTGGTAGTGTCCCTCATGTGAGTAGCTGGTGGTATGTATTTTACATTTCGAATCCTGCAAGTGGGTCACTACAATAGCTCTAAGACAGGAGTAAGAGTTGGAGCTTTAATAGGTGAGGCTTGGATGGTCCGAGATATTTCCACTACTCATGAAGCAGACCCCCAATCGGATCACAGACTGGGGCTTATGATATAAACTGGCCAGGGCTTCTCTAAATGTCAAACGGTGTTTTGGTCTTTTCCTTACCCCACCCACATTCGCAAGGTTGCAGAGCTCCAAGCATGACTTGAAATCAAGAATTTATTTACAATGTCGGAATGTTGGGAAGTAAAGACGCCTTTTATTGCACAATATTTAGACAAGTGATGAGCCCTTGCCATACTCACAATCTAATAAGTGATCACTTAAAGTGGGAGTAAACCCAGTTTCAAAAAACACTTAGCATTTCCGGCATTCCAGAAATGCTAACTTTCACATTGGTTGTGTTCTCAACCAAACTTTCAAACCATCCAATGGCTGGTGTCATAACTGATCACATGTGCAGCATTATGGCAGTTGAAGAATCATTAGAGGCCAAGATGGCGGCTTCCTTGACTGAAAACGATTAAAGTGGAAGTAAACCCTTCTAACATACCAATGCTTTTTAAACCTCTGTTCTTCCTTCATACTTGTGGCTGAAGGTAACCAATGTTATAATTTAGAGGGTTTATGAAATGTTTAACTAAGTTGTAGTTAAGTAATATTCGTTTACATCTAATGCATGAGGTTGTGCAAAAATAAAATAAAAATGAGAACGGAGAATGAAAAAGGGGTAGCTGGATTGTATTCTAAATTAGTTCCTCCAAAAGGGGGACACTTGGAAGTCATGCTCGTTATTAAGGCTGCTAAGCCTTTAATTGGTGGTTGTAATGCAAGTAGAGGAGCCACCTCAGTGTTTCTTGTTGCTGATATTGGGCACAACATTTTTAGGTGATGAAGGATTGTGTATTTCTCAAAATGTTCTAAAAAAAAAAGGAACTTTTTACCCCACAAAAGCCGAAAAGATTCAGACTGATTGTTGGCTAGGGCAGTAATTTTAGTTTCTCGTACAAATGTATTGATACATAACTCCCATAGCTGGTCTTCTCAGGATATCCAATAATGTTAACTAAAGCTGGTCACCCCATTTACATGTCCACCTCTTTCTAGCGGGTCTAATGACACCCTAAGAAAATGTAGGCAGTAATGCAGGCCTCCTCGATGGCTCCCCAGTCATGCATTAAGTCTTCATTATGGACACTACATCGTCATGTTGTTGCCACTGGGAGTTCTAGTAAGAACACAGAAGCCGGTTATAATTCAGTTTCCTGCCAACAATGTAAATCGGTGACTTCAGTTTTGCTTGGAGTTAATCTTCAGATGTTTTTTTTTTTTTTTTTGTCATTATAACTAGCGGTTGGTAAGTGGTTTGGATATAGGCGTACTGGCAGGAGAGATGAGTATTGACTACTGTAAAAATGGATTCCTCTCTGATTGCCTGCCCTGTCATTATCTGACAATTAAAGTGAAATACAGCTTGTGCTGATCTCCCTCTGGCTCGCTGCCATGATATAATCTTGTTAATGTACAGCACTTTGGGGTGGAATTGGCGGATTGACCATCTTCGGCCTCTTTTCCTTAATTTTTCACTATTCCCTCTTAGCCCCTGTACACACGGTCGGAGAGTTCGACAACCAAATCCGTCGCATCTTGTCCGTCGGATTTTGCCCATCGGATCTTGTCCGAAACTGTTGCATACACACGGTCGGACTAAGTTGTCGAAAAATACGATCATTCAGAACGTGATGACGTAATTTCGTTACGATGGGACTACGTTCAGGCTAGTAGCCAATAGCTTTGGTGTAGGAATTTGATCTGAGCATGCGTGGCACTTTGTCTGATTGGAATTCTCTACACATGATCGGAGTATGTCCGATCGAACCAGTTGGTCGGAAAATATTTCCAACAAGTTGGAAAATTGGGTCCGACGGAATCAGTTCTGATGCAGACCACACACAGTCGGATTATACGACAACGTGGTCCGATAGGACACGTTCCGACGGATTCTCCGACCGTGTGTACAAGGGCTTAGAGTCGCTTGGTTTCATCTCTTCTGTTTATTACTGATAGGAGGCAGACGAACAGGATTATGGAAATGGCGAAAAACAAAGCACGGATGATGTGCATGGTGCAGTAGACTTTATCACTAAAAGGTGAATGCAGACTTGTTGCTATGGGGGAGATTTACTAAAACTGGAGCATGCAAAATCTGGTGCATCTCCGCATAGCAATTGGCTTCCAGAGTAAAAATATTGAACAAGCTTAAGTTAGAAGCTGATTGACTACTATGCACAGCTACACTAGATTCCGAATGCTCCAGTTTTATTAAATCTCCCCCTATTCGGGTTCTGCATTGCACTGTTACTGAGCAAAGAAGCACAAGAAACTATTAGCAATCAGCCATCAAATTTTATTGTTTTTTTTTGCTAACCTATATTTTTATTTCAATCATTATTTTTTAACAGCAGCCATAACAATGACCATTCTGGTTGCCGTGAGTTACTGCACGTTGCTTTCTGTGACATTCTTCCGTATGATGCTGTGTGACAGGTCTCTAAATATTTCCTATAGTCCTGTAATTGCGTCTCTCACACAGATGAACCTGGTTGTCTCTAGCAGAGCAGATGGCTGAGTTGGGTGGATTCCTGTTGCGTTGCCGTTCGTCTTTGGCCGCGCTCTGACTGCAAACAGCGAGATGACCTGTTCACCTTGATTAGCTGCAGGCGGCCATGATGCTTGTCAGTGAGCGTTTAGGAGTTCTAAGCCACTCTAGGCACAGGCCTATGGGCAACAGGTGGCGGATCACAGCGCCCATCCCTCTGATTTGATATGACAGCCAAATCCCCGGCTCTGATTGCCCAGGAGTGAGATTTCACGATGCAACCAGCAAAAAGAACAGCAAACCTCCTTGATATATCTGCAATATGTATTGGTATATATTCGTGGCTCCACGTGTCCTTTGTGGAGGTTGTGCTGTATAGTGTTATAAAACACAGACTTGCTCTGTAGGTCAGCCTATATTGTGTGGAGCGCATCGATCGGGGGACTTAAGGAATTTGCAGGAGGCTGAGAGCAACAAAATATACTTTTTTTGATTATAAAATATATACTTGAATATAATATTTGGGTTTCTTTTTTTTCTTTGTGGTTGTGATCCCACTTTCTGTTATGGCTACATTCATTTTCCATGGCCCAAGGGGTGGGCATAAGGGGGAGCTGCCCTGGGCACTGTGATTTCATGTGAGGTGTGGGGCGCTGCCAGGAGATTAAGGAGGAGGGGGGATTTGTGTTGGGAAGTTGGGAAGTGCATTTTTGTTTTGTAAAGAATTGCTAGTGATTGCTGGTGATTTAGGGAGATGCCGGGGTTCCGCTTTACCATCTCATTGTGCGTGGTCTTCTGCCTTTGTCTGGCTACCTAATGCTTGATGTTTCCACCGTGTAATAATAAGCTGTCAAATGATATTTGATTTGTGACTCCCAAAGACATATCTCCAGACAGACATAAATCAAGCAGCAGACATCGCTCTATACTGTTACGTGACCTACTAAAACACAGCTCCGCTCTCTACCATAAATCCAAAATAGACTTTAATGCACCGCATCATCACTAAGAAGAAAAGGAAAAAAAGTCATGATAAAAATATGGGGCAGGGCAGATCCCCTGGGATGTTACTAACTTTCACATCTCTCTGCGTTATTCACGCATCCTAAGACTCCGCCATCTATGATCACAAATTTAATCCCCGTGTCATATCTAATGGCGCCTGACCAAATATAAATAAAAATAAATCTATTTATGGGACACCTCTTAAGGTTATATTTTTTATATGGCTGTCAATGAGATTTCCTTATTGAAATACATCTAAATAGAAAGATGCTTTTACTACCAGTTCATAAAATGTTTAGCGCTACCCCTTAAAGAGAAAAACTGGTATTAATAAATGTAATAGAGATACTGTTTGGTACAGTTTAGGTCAGATCTCGAGACTAAATCTTTGGGGCCAGATCCCGCCTGCTTTAAGATTTTATTTGGCATGCGAATAGGGTCAGTGGTATATCCTCAATGACACAAAGTGAAGCGTTAGGTCAGCAGAGGCTGTTAAAGGCCTCTGCTTCTACCTGGTGTAAGGGGCACTCTGATGAGGATCTGATGTAAGGAGGACTCTCATGGGGTCCCTAATAAAATAGGGGGCTCTGGTGGAGAGTGATGTAAGGGGGGGGGGCTCTGATGGTGAGTCCGATGTAAGGGGGGGGGGGGGGCTCTGATGGAGAGTGATGTAAGAGGGGGGCTCTGATGTAGAGTCCAATGTAAGGTGGGCTATTAGATTCTCGCTACATCAGGGTCCTCATAAGACCCTGATGTACTGTATAGACAGTGTTCAGGCAGTTATACTATCTGTATTGTTAAACATTATTTCTTTAAAAATCACCGGACTAAAGGATTTTTTCTATTGTTAGAAGTTCTGTTTGCCCTTGTACACACGGGTCGGACATTCCGACAACAAAATCAGTCGGATTTTGTCTGACGGATTTTGTTCGAAACTGGTGTTGCATACACACGGTCGGACAAAGTTGTCGGAAAATCTGATCATTCATAACATGATGACGTTATTTCGTTATGACGGGACTAAGTTGCGGCTAGTAGCCAATAGCCTTTGTAGAGAATTCTGATCGGACAAAGTGCCACGCATGTTCAGATCAAATTCCTAGACCAAACGATCGGACTTTGTAATATTGTTGGAAAATTTTATAGCCCAGCTCTAAAACTTTGTCGGTCGGATATTCCAACGGAAACAGTCCGATGGAGCCCACACACGGTCGGATTATCCGACAACACGGTCCGATCTGACATTTTCCCGTGTGTAAAAGGGCTTTGAAGTTTCAAAAACTTGTTTTTATCATAATTAATTTTGTAATTATATTTGTACACAGGAGTAGTCATATTATTCCGCATTTGAGTTTTCAACCAATCAGAATGCTTTATCACCTGTCAAACTGATGCATGATTGAAATATTTATTTCAGTAAAAAATACTGTTCTCCCAAATATCGGGCGCTCTCCATATGTCAAAAAGCACTTGGACATCAGTGATGTCAGTGAATATTTTTCCAGTCATACAATCAATTATTATACAGCAGGGATATTTAATTAGAGGACCTCCAGCTGTTGCAAAACTACAAGTCCCATCATGCCTCTGCCTCTGGGTGCCCATGACGGTTGTGTTTGTCAGAGTCTTGCTATGCCTCATGGCACTTGTAGTTCTGCAACAGCTGGAGGTCCGCTAATTGCATATGCCTGTTATACAGTATAATATCATACTAGCAAGCCTCAATAAACCCTATCATCTATGACAGGTACCGTATATGACATTTTCTGATTGCTCTTCAATCTCCTATGCTGGGAGGTGGATACAAGACCAGTCCTCCTGCACAAGGAGGAAAGCAGCAGTGACTGGTCTTTATTACAGGAAGTGCCTGCACAGAGTCAATGAGTAGTACCCGATTCTGTTCTCTTGCTTCTGCCAACACTACAATTTTAGCATGTGTCCTTCAATGAATGCATTATTAGGCAATACTGTGATTGAGCGTTGGATGGAAATGTCTTTCAAGATGTAAAGAAAATAGTCATGTCCCAGTTGTAAAGTTGTTTAGAAGTAAAACCCACACATCCAAACTTCCATCTGCTGAGCGTTTCAAGTTTGGGCATGGAAAGCTTTCCACTTTGCGTGGAGCGGAGAGGAGGAAGCTCTCAGACAAAACAGACATTGTTTAGTGGTGTAACACCTGGAAAATATTATCACTCCTTATGTGAAGTGACAGAATTTACCAACAACAAATACAAATGATGTCACGTGAGGAGCTGACGTGCTAAAATGTTTGCTCTGCTAGATCAGGCTTGGTGCTCTATTGTCTGCAGAGTGTAGGGACATGGAGAACCCAAAATCAGTCTGTGTGTCATTGTTCTGGGACTTCAAGGTGACAGTGTGTACCTGTACGGGGACCTCCAAGTGTCATTGTATACCTGTACGGGGACCTCCAAGTGTCATTGTATACCTGTACGGGGACCTCCAAGTGTCATTGTATACCTGTACGGGGACCTCCAAGTGTCATTGTATACCTGTACGGGGACCTCCAAGTGTCATTGTATACCTGTACGGGGACCTCCAAGTGTCATTGTATACCTGTACGGGGACCTCCAAGTGTCATTGTATACCTGTACGGGGACCCCCAAGTGTCATTGTATACCTGTACGGGGACCTCCAAGTGTCATTGTATACCTGTACGGGGACCTCCAAGTGTCATTGTATATCTGTACGGGGACCTCCAAGTGTCAGTGTGTCATTGTTCTGGGACTTCAAGGTGACAGTGTGTCTTTGACACTTGGGAGACCCCAGAATAATGGCACACGGACAAATGGGGGTACAAGAACAAAGACACACTGTCACCTTGAAGTCCCAGACCAATGACACACTGTATACCTGTACGGGGACCTCCAAGTGTCAATAACACTTGGAGGTCCCAGAACAATGACACACAGACACTTAGCTTGTCACTGTACGGGGACCTTTTAGGTGTCTTTGTTTGGGGATCTCTGTTCTTATACCCCCATTTGTCAAAGACACCTAAAAGGTCCCCATACAATGACAAACTGACACTTGGGATACCCCAGAATAATGGCATACTGACAAATGGGGGTACAAGAACAGAGATCCCCAAACAGTGTGCCATTATTCTGGGGTATCCCAAGTGTCAGTTTGTCATTGTATGGGGACCTTTTAGGTGTCTTTGTTTGGGGATCTCTGTTCTTGGGAGACCCCAGAATAATGGCACACTGACAAATGGGGGTACACGAACAGAGATCCCCAAACAGTGTGCCATTATTCTGGGGTCTCCCAAGTGTCAGAGATCCCCAAACAAAGACACCTAAAAGGTCCCTGTACAATGACAAACTAAGCATCTGTGTGTCATTTTTCTGGGACCTGCAGGCCAGTTTGTCATTGTTCTTGTACCCCCAGTCAGCGTGTCATTTGTTCTGGGATCCACAAGTGTGTCTTTATTCTGGGATGTCCAAGTGTCAGTGTGTCATTATTCTGAGAACTCAGAAGTGGAAAATCCGATCGTGTGTATGAGGCTTAACAACGGGAAATGTGTGATGACAGGCTGTTGGCGGAAAATCCGACCGTGTGTATGCTCCATCGGACAGTGGTTGTTGAATTTTCCACAGAGAAATGTTGGATAGCAGGATATTACAATTTTCCACGGACAAATGTCTGTTGTCGGATTTTCTGAGCGTGTGTACACAAGTCCGTCAGACAAAAGTCCAAAGTACAAAAATGCTCGGAAGCAAGAAGGAGCCGGAAGCGGTCGGACTTGTAAATTAGCGTTCGTAATGGAGAATTAACATTCGTGACGTGGCAAATTATGAAATCTGGAAATGCAGCGCACAATTCTCTTCTTCTTTAATGGGATATTAATGAAGCTGCTTTGCTGGTGATACTGATGGAGTTTTTGCAAACGAATTTCTTTTTTTGGGTGGGGCAAGTTACCACAACACCATTATCCTGTAGTTTTTAAGATCAAAGGTACAACTATGTTGTGTCTCTTGTGAATTTTACATTGGGAGTCGGCAGTTACATTTAAAAATATACAAACTGTCATTTGAAGTAAAACACATCGCCAAGTATTATTCTCCACAATTTTTTTTACTGTGCATTAAAAAAAGAAAACTAAAATTAGACATGCTATCTGCCAATAGAACTTAACCAAAAAGCGCATTCTATGCATCCAAAAATCTAGAAAATATACCAAATCAAATCATTATTCAACCAAAAAAATAATTAACTCCAAGGCCAATAATATCTCCTCTGATTCCACAACATGTCTGAGTGCTTTTCATTTCACACTTTTCAGTTCGTTTCTGAATGGCCGTTAGTCAACCAAACTTCTACAAACACAAAATTAGCAGAAGGAGCCCAAAGAGTGGCACTAAAGAGATGAAAAACCACGTAGTACGTCGGTGCATTCGGTGGTGGGGCGGCACCATGCGCTCCAGAGACACCAACACACAACCATGTCACATAGCGCAATGTGGGACACGCCTATGGGGGGGGAGGAGGAAGCACGCCCACACCGTCGTGCAATGCAAGGGGCTCGCGCCTTGGAGGCACAGATGATCCTCATTGTATGCCGGGCTGAGAGCAACTATCCCAAGTGGCAGAGCATCCCCAAAGAAATCTGCCCAGCTTCCCATAGGCAACTGAGAGAGAGAGGAATGGATGTTCTTCCTCTTGATAAGCAAGAAGACAAAATGACAAAAATCAGTGCATTGAGATGCATACAATGGCAATATATTTGTAATTGTGTTTGGTAGTTTGTTTAAGCAGTTGTCACTGAGATGGCAAAACTGGAGAAGATATGTTAGAATATCATTGTGTATATTTGGTATATAGTTATGTTAATTATTTGTCAGAGCAGCCAAAATAATTATAAGGAGCAAAGGGGCAAGTGAAAGAACAACAATTAAAAGGTAAAGAACTAGATGGTTATATTTTTACTAAGACTGAATATCTGAAAAAGGGACAAACATGAGATGTCCATCGTACTTACATAGTAGGTCCACCCCGGACCATTCCGAGTACTCCCCATTTATCACCACCCTCTGAACTCACCCTTGTAGCCAATTTTCAGTCCATATACTCACCCTGTGGTCCATGCCAATTGACCTTACTTTGTATAGTAAACGTTTATGGGGAACTGTATCAAATGCTTTTTCAAAATCCAGATGCATCACGTTTACTAACCTTCTATGAGGAGGTGAGCTGCCATCTAGATAAAGGAAGGCCCGTAGATTGGTTTGGCAAGAACGATTCTTCATGAATCCATGCTGATTACTGCTAATGAGGCCATTTTCTTTACTAAAATCTTGTATATAGTCCCCGATCATCACCTCCAAGAGTTAGCCTAATATCAATAGTATGCAAACAGGGCCAAAATACATCCCTGGGAATTACAGACCATTTTTAAATATTGGTGCTACATTGGCTTTTCTCCAATCATCTGGTACCATTCCAGTCAGTAGACTGGTCTGGCAATTACTTGACTGACATTGTTCTGAATTTTTACTGAGTTCCCTAAGGACCCTCAGGTGCAAGCCATCTGGTCCCGGTGACTTATTAATGTTAGAAATAAACTTGAAAAACCTAATTCTTTCCTCTGTTAGCCATGAGGGTGCTTCCTGATGTGTCATGAGGATAAACATTGCAGTTTTGGTTACTGAAGCCCCCCAATTCCCTTGTGAAAACTGAGTAGGAGAATAAATTCAATATCTTTGCCATCTCACCATCCTTTGTAACCAGAATCCCATCCTCATTCTTTATGGAGCCAATATGGTCTGTCCTCCCTCTTTTACTGTTTATATACTTAAAGAATTTCTTTTTTTTTTTTTTTTTTGCTCTCCTATGCTATGTGTCTTTCGTGTTCTATCTTATCTTACACTAAAATGATGTGCATCACAGTGTATCTTCTGGATATAACATAATATCTACACAATCCACACACTGCTCCTTTTCTTTTTGATCCCTATAGGTCAATCATTCCTCCTATCTAGAAAGGGGTGATAACTGTCCATATTGTTAAGACCAGGGGGCGATGTAGCTTCTAGATGGATTATCCAACTTGTTCCCCATTGGAGTAATATCCTATTCCAATCACCACCTTTATTACTTGGATGTACCCGATCTAATATTTTCTAAATTTGATGTGAGGGAAGTTCCATGCATGTACATCTCTGACACGTCTTCCTAATGGGAGATCTGGAATAGATGTCTTCATACTTAAGATATGTCTATAGGCTCTTTTTTGGAATTCTAGTTTAGATTTGCCTACATAAAAGCATGTCAAAAGATATACCACTCCGGCTGTAGAACATTGACCTAATACAATTGTAAGACAATGTTCTCAGTATGCCAAGTATGTAGATCAGAACTTCTGATTTTCTAATATCCAAGCTTGGTTCAGGTTGGTGACCCAAAAACATGGTTCTTGGATTACAAGTCTTTGCTTTGGGACTCCAGGCATCGTGTCATGGCTCAAGGACTCTCAGCTTGAAACGGTGATCTTAAGGGTCACCCAACACGTTACAATCTGACTATACAATCTGCACACATTCAACTTTGGATAGATTAGGTAGGTCCTCATATTACAATCAAGCAGGCCCTTGTACTGCCTAGTTGTTGTTGGAGCTAAAGGAGCTTGTACAATCAGATTGAAATGTGTGTGGTGAGTTTACGTCACAGCTGACCTGAAAACCTGGGCCCTCATTACCAGGTACTGAAAATAATATAGTCGTTTGTCTTTGTGTTTGTTTTATGGAGTCCTCCCGAACACACTGTACAATCTCTTTGCAATGTTCTGCAGAAAGTCCATTAGATCAGCCAAGATAATTTATGGTACATTAGACTAGATGCCAGAACGAGTCTCTTAATAATTTCTGCACTGATTTAAAAGTTTGTATCATAATACTCAACAGCTCAAGAGCCCTCTGCAAGGCGCTGCAAAATCCTAGAGAGACGGACACAATGTAGTTATTTCCTGCTTTGTTGACCTAAACTGATTAACTACTTTATCCCATTGCCAAAAGAGACTTCAAGTTGTAAATAGAAGAGTGAAGTAATAGACTAAAGCATTATTAAACCCAAAACCAAAACTCTATTATAATGCAAATTATTGCAAATGACAATCCTTAGATGTGGTGGCTGCAGGTCAAGCAGGTCCAGCAAAAGTGGCAGTTAAAAAGTTGAGACAAATTATTTAAAAAGGAACTAAAGCAAATCCTTTTTCTGCTTTCTCTACGCTCTCTCCCCATTAGATTCATATGGAATCGCGGCCTCTCCAGAGTTAAGTATAATTTGATGACTCTCCCGAGGCTCCAGGGAGGCACGGGGGTTACCAGACTATGAGACTTGCTACAAAGCTGCTCTGATGACTCCTGAGTGGTTCCCCCATCCTTTCCAAAAGGCACCAGCAATGGATGAACAAGACCTGGCCTCTGCAGACTTGCAAGCCCTCCTCTGGGGCCACCACGGAGACCTATCACACTTACCCTCTGCCTCACCACTAACAGTAGCAGCTCTTAAGTTATGGTACAAAAGAAGGTTATGCACAGTTTTATCCTCGGGCTCTTCCCCTCTAACATCCCTTTTTGACAATCCCTCCTTCCCTCGGGACGCGGGGATTCCAACGTTAGGCTCATTCCATCGGTCTACTTGGCCTCAGGCCCGCGCATTTATTAGACCCCGATTGGGAACCCCTGATGTCCCTGCAGGAACACGCGACCGGCTCATCTCCCTCCACTTAACCTTCTTCGCTAAACAACTGTTCCTTTTATCCCAAATACTCTGTCTGCTTACTGAGTTTGAGAGGCTGTGCTCTCTGCAGGACCTTCCCAGACATCTACTCTCCTCCCTCTATGGTTTGAGTCAAGCCCTTACACATGACGACTTACCCTTGTACATTAGGATGTGGTCCGCAGATTTGGGAAGGGACATCTCGAGAGCGGATTGGCAGACTTAATTTCACTTTACGCACAAGTCATCCATCTCCTGCTACTCGCGAGAAAGAATTTTAAGATTTTATCCCCATAGTACAGGGACCCAGCCATGTTACACAGAATCTTCCCATCCACCCCTGCCTCCTGCTGGAGCTGTGGTTCAGCTTCTGGTACATACCTCCATGTCTGGTGGGAATGCGAGAGGATCCGTCCCTTTTTGGAATCCAGTAATTTAAAGTATATAGTAATATATATAACGAACCCCAGACGCCATCTCCGGCGATTGCTCTTCTCCCTATCCTCCCCGGCTCCATGGCCTCAAAAAAAATAAACCTTCTCCGCTTCTTTCTCTCCGCAGCATGGCAACTCATCCCACTATATTGGAAAACCACCACTACCCCACCTCTGTCGTTATGGGTTTCCACAATGAATGATATGATGAGAATGGAGGAAATGCTAGCACTAGATAATGATACCTTTTGATAAATATAAGGCTTTATGGTTTATTTGTCTCCACTTCTCTTCCTCTGATACCCTTACTAATATGCTCTCAAGGCCCTTAGACACCCGTCCTCCCCTCAGCCTTGACTCTGGATCCATTGTTACCTGTCAAGAACCATGAAACAGACTGAGACAGAAGTACAATCAAATCACACTTGTTTATTAATAAAAAGGTAAATAGAAAAAAAGAGTAGTGAAGCATAGCCAGAGTCCTGTAGCCAGTCCAAAGTTCATTAACTAGATCGGGTAATCAGTCAGGCCAGAAGTCAGGGATCCAAGGAGAGCAACTGCAAGCAGGAAAAGAAGCCAGGTGGGATGTCAGCAAGCCAGTCTTGAAATAAACAGCAGGAGATGGTTCCTTGTGATGTGACCAATGCGAAGGCAAATGAAAAAGTGAGCAGGAAGGCTTTAAATAGGCAGGTCAGACGAGCATCATCGGGAACAGCTGGTAACTGTGGAAAGAGAAGAGAGCTGGCAATTAGCCAACAGCTGAGCGGCCAGCCCAGAGGAGGAAGGGCTAAGCCAGCCCTGACAGTTACCTCTCCCTCCAGCAGATCCCTCCCTCTTTCTTTTCCTTTTTCTCCTCTATTCTTACTAATATTGTTTCTTACTTTTTCTTTGTTTCCTTCCCCTTTTTATTATAATATTGTTTTGTTTTTCTTTATTTCATTGTTGTTTTTATTTCTATTTTTATTTTCCCTATGTAATGTGGAACAACTTTTTTTTTCCCTACGCTGGTGAATTATTATGACACCTGCCAAAATGCTTCCCGTCTTACTGTTCATTGACTTGAGGTCAGCTATAGGCGATAGCCAATAGTGAAGAAAGGGACAGCAAGGCAGCTCAGTGGCTGTCTTGCTTATGTTATTGAAAATGTTTTTATTTAAGAACAACATTCCAACCCTAAAATGGAACTGAAGTTAAAAAAAAATAAAAAAAAGTGCAAACAGGCAGGGTCTTTTATTGCAAAAGAGACATTGCATGTTTCTTCTGCAATAAACACACTTACTTGCTTGTTCACAATCCCTTGTAGAATGTACACTGAGATTTGCATGAACAGCTCAGTTTACATTCCAGGCACATTGCCTGTGTGCCAGGATGACTGCACTTCTGTGCATGCATGGGAGTGATGTAATTTCGCACCGGCCAATCGGCACAACTGAAGACCAGCACCCAGTAGAAGTCATGGAGAAGGTGGCGGCACTAGCAAGACTTTGCGGATGTCAGAAATGTATTTTTACCTGCTTTAATGCTGGCAGGGGTGCTTACAATGTCAGCTTTTATTCTTGAATGTAAAATCTTTATCCCAAAAAAGAAAGAACACTGGGGCGTTTTTCAGGCGCTTTATCCTTAAAAAAAAAGTGCCTGTAAAGCGCTTGAAAGAAGCCTCATCTGCAGTGCCTGTAAAGCGCTTGAAAGAAGCCTCATCTGCAGTCCCAATGTGAAAGCCCAGAGTGCTTTAAGAGCCCTTTCACAATGTCGGTGCCCAAAAAACGCTCGTAAAGTGCCGCTTAAACTAGCAGCGCTTTACCAGCTTTTTTTGAGCGTTATTGGGGCGCTTTTAACCCCTGCTAGTGGCCAAATAAAGGGTTAAAAGCACCCACAAAACGCTGATGCCAATAGCGCTTTTCAGGCATTTTACAGGCGCTTCCCATTGATTTCAATGGGAAGGGGCGCTTTAGGAGCCTTGTATTCACCGCTCCAAAAGCGCTGCAAAGAAGCTGCTTGCAGGACTTTTTTTGACGCCCTGCCAGCGCAGCGCCTCGGTGTGAAAGCACTCGGGCTTTTACATTGGGATTGCAGTTGCAGCTTCTTTCAAGCGCTTTACAGGCAATTTTTTTAAAGCTAAAGCGCCTGAAAAACGCCCGAAAAACGCCCCAGTGTGAAAGGGGTCTAAAGTCTATTTGACTGCTTGCCAACCAGCTCACACCGATATATGCCGGCAGAAGGGCACGTACAGGCAGATTAACGTACCTGTACGTTGCCCCTTTGAAGAAGTGGTTTGGGGGTGCGCGCCTGCCGCAGCCTCCATGAGTGTGATCGCGGGTCCCACGAAATACATGGAAAAATCTATTAAAAAGAATAAAAAGAATATAAGGATTGAATACAGGGAAGAAAAAAATGTTTTTTTTCTAATGTAACTTTTTACACTAAATGTATTGATATTCCTATAGATGGTAACATTGTATGAATGTTTACTTGATAATCCGAAAGCGATGCTTGCCTCTTTTTTTTTTTACATTGTGCAGTAAAATATCTATTGGCGTGTGCATAAGCCTGGCTTGAAAACATAGAGATGAAGTGCCGTCAGTCAGCACTGAACTGACGGATGAGGAGAGTCAGTCATGGCTGCCCTATGGCTTGGATTGGCAGTACAGCGTTACCCAGTCACATATAATAGGGTTTTGCGTTTACCTCTCTTGACTTCAGTATGTGCGGCAGCCTGTTGCCGGGGGCCCTGGTAGAAGGTAATTCTCCGTGGCAGAACAGTGTGCTTCTTTCAAGACTCGACTTGGGACTCCAGGAAGATTAGGGCATAATAGGCCAGTTATGAGACACATTTTCCCTGGATAGGGAACCCGGGAACCCTCTTTGCGTCTGTCCCTTCTCATAACAGTCAGGCTCGGCTCTGCCTGATTAGAACCAGTGGGTTGAGGAATGTACTCATTTCCGTAGCACATTACCGCTGGAGCCTGTGCCCGTTCAGCTGAATTGGCACCATGAAATTCTGTAATGAGAATAAAGATAACAATGTTTAATTTACTGGGTTTGTGTGTAGAAATACAGTGCCTTGAAAGTATTCACACCCCTTGAAATTCTCCACATTTTTTCATGTTACAACCAAAAATGTAAATGTATTTGTGTTGGTCTATCACATAAAATCCCAATAAAATTGGCACATAATTGTAAAAATATTTTTGAAAACTATTTATCATTTTTCTTCCACTTCACAAATATGTATATTCAAAAGTGTGGCGTGTATTGGTATTCAGCCCCCCTGAGTAAATACTTTGTAATTGAAGCAAAAGGTGTTCTACAGTCTTTTTGGGGGTGTCTCTACCAGATTTTGCACATCTAGAAAGGGACATTTTCGCCCATTCTTCTTTGCAAAATAGCTCAAGCTCTGTCAGATTGGATGGAGAGCATCTACGAACATGAATTTTCAAGTCTTGCCACAGATTCTCAATTGGATTTAGGTCTGGACTTTCACTGGGCCATTCTAACACATGAATATGCTTTGACCTAAACCATTCCATTGTAACTCTGGCTTTATGTTTGGGATCGTTGTGTGAATCGTTGCAGACTCTTGACAGTTTTTCTTCTAAGATTGCCCTGTATTTGGCTCCATCCATCTTCCCATCAACTCTGACCAGCTTCCTTGTCCCTGCTGAAGAAAAGCATCCCCACAAGACGATGCTGCCACCACCATGTTTCACGGTGGGGATGGTGTGTTCAAGGTGATGTGCAGTGTTTGTTTTCTGGGACACATAGCATTTTACTTTTAGGCCAAAAAGTTAAATTTTGGTCTCATCTGACCAGATCACCTTCTTCCACATGTTTGTGAGAAGCCATGTGGGAGACACAGCAAACTGCAACAGGACTTCTTATGGCTTTCTTTCAACAATGTCTTTCTTCTTGTCACTCTTCCATAAAGGGCAGATTTGTGGCGAGCACGACTAAGCCCTTGTACACACGGTCGGACCGGTCGGACCGTGTCGTCGGATAATCCGACCGTGTGTGGTATGCATCGGACTGATTCCGTCGGAATATCCGCCGGACCCAATTTTCCAACTTGTTGGAAATATTTTCCGACCAACTGGTTCGATCGGACGTACTCCGATCATGTGTAGAGAATTCCGATCGGACCAAGTGCCACGCATGCTCAGATCAAATTCCTACATCAAAGCTATTGGCTACTAGCCTGAACGTAGTCCCATCGTAACGAAATTACGTCATCACGTTCTGAATGATCGGATTTTTCGACAACTTAGTCCGACCGTGTGTATGCAACAGTTTCGGACAAGATCCGACGGACAAAGTCCGACGGATTTGCTTGTCGAAATCTCCGACCGTGTGTACAGGGGCTAATAGTTGTCCTGTGGACAGATTCTGTCACCTGAGCTGTGGATCTCTATAACTTCTCCAGAGTTACCATGGACCTCTTGGCTGCTTCTCTGATGAATCCTCTCCTTGCCCAGCCTGTCAGTTTAGGTGGACGGCCATGTCTTGGTAGGTTTGCAGTTGTGCCATACTCTTTTTCCATTTTCAGATGATGGATTGAACAGAGCTCCGTGAGATGTTCAAAGCTTTGGATATTTTTTTTATAATCTAACCCTGCTTTAACCTTCTCCACAACTTTTTCCCCTGACCTGTCTGGTGTGTTCCTTGGCCTTCATGATGCGGTTTGTTCAGTAAGATTCTCTACTAAACCTCTGAGGGCTTCACAGAACAGCTGTATTTATACTCAGATTAAATTACACACAGGTGGACTCTTATTTACTAATTAGGTGACTTCTGAAGGCAATTGGTTCCACTAGATTTTAGTTAGGGGTATCAGAGTAAAGGAGGCTGAATACAAATGCACGCCACACTTTTCAGCATTTTTTATAAATAAATATGTCAAAACCATTTATCATTTTCCTTCCACTTCACAATTATGTGCCACTTTGTGTTGGTCGCATAAAATCCCAATAAAATCCATTTACGTTTTTGGTTGTGACATGACACAATGTTGTAAATTTCAAGGGGTATAAATACTTTTTCAAGGCACTGTGTATATGTATGTGTATATAATAAAAAACAAGAAAAAATATATAGAATGTGGTTTTGGATTCCCCTACTTAGTACATATAACTATAGGATTAGACAAGATAAATTATAATATCATATGATCACCATTAGCTGGTCTATCAGAGCTCTGAAAACATTAACAACGATATTACCTAGGAACAATGCTCAAAGAAACAGAGGTCTTGGTAGAATATTAAAATAAAAAAAAAAGTTCTTTGTAAATAAATAGAATCATACAGAGCATATAAAATAAAAGAGCATAAATGATACATTATGTAAGTTTGTCCTTAGTGTTGTGCATCATAGTTGGAGCTCAAGGTGAAAGAGAGGCTGTTCATTGATGGCCTTTGCATTTTTAAAGCACACTCGGACACAACCCACACAAACACCCTCTGCCCGCCCTGTGTAGTCCTCTGTCCAATGAGCTACAACCCATAAGCTATTAGAGGCTGGCCTTCCCAATCACCAGGAAGTATGCTATTTCCCCAAACATCCTCCAGGAAGTATGTTGCTGTCCTCCACTAGGGGGCAGTGGGACCCTGCGATCAAAATGCCTTGACCAAGGTTAACATTTCAGTCTATATCTTTGATCCTATTTCAGGCCAGTAAATCAGTAATTTTACTCTCCGCATAATCGGGAGGGCTGAGGTGAGGCCTTTTATTCTCATACCCCACCACCAGGGGGTATGCGAGACTCCCCTTCCAGATGAAGATATGCACTCCTCCCCAGATAGCAAGCCATTAAGCTGCAAGTTTGAAAATTACTCACTAAGCCTATTGCTAGACTTGCCAGGCTTCGCGAGTTTGTTGCAGAATTGCAGCAAGCCAGCATTGAATGACTACAGATCAACATTCTTTGCAAACATTCTGCAAGTTCTGGTTCAGTTATGTTGTGCAATAGTCATCCCACCACAGGGGGGCACTGTGGCTGAATTTTCATGCTGTAGACTTGCAGAGTTATTGCTGTAGACTCACTACCTCAACTTTGCTCTTGCAATGCAAATTTGCTACAAATTGGAAAAGTGTCAACTAGAACTTGTGCTTCAAGTGCTCTGCAAGTGTACGACCTGCCAATGAAAATGTGCAGAAAGTTAACAGACTTACAATTCAACACTACCACAAATTTTTGGCAAGCTATCCTTGCTATCTGGGTCTGTTATACACTCTCTGCTGGAGATTGTCTTGGAAAACCAGGAGAATAAGTTTACCCAGCAGTCTCCAGGTGGCTTAGGTATAACCCACTCTCAACAGTCCAGAAATATCTGATAATAAAAACCATGCAGTGCCTTCCAACAATATACATACATACTGTTCATTCATTTTTGCTCCCAGTAGTGATTACATTTTAGATATTTTTTTTCTTTTAAATTTTACGACTGTCACAAGATGGACAGACAGATCACCTGTGAGCTGATACACAAGGGCCCTTAGCAAACTTGGGCTACACACGGTACTCTAACGCAGCGGTCGCTAACCAGTGGACCAATGATTGTACACGAGAAAATTTTGGTGGTCCCCAGTTGGTGCTCATTGCACTACTTCTGGCGCCTCCCTCTGAGTTCACAGGAGCCGGAACTACAGAGGAGGCATCGGGTATCCGAGAGCAGGAGGTGAAGGAGGGGACTTCCAATGGCAATGCTGCTCATATCTGGGAGTTGGTGGTCCCCAGTTGGTGCTCATTGCACTACTTCTGGTGCCTCCCTCTGAGTTCACAGGAGCCGGAACTACAGAGGAGGCATCGGGTATCCGAGAGCAGGAGGTGAAGAAGGAGGGGACTTCCAATGGCAATGCTGCTCATATCTGGGAGTTGGTGGTCCCCAGTTGGTGCTCATTGCACTACTTCTGGTGCCTCCCTCTGAGTTCACAGGAGCCGGAACTACAGAGGAGGCATCGGGTATCCGAGAGCAGGAGGTGAAGGAGGGGACTTCCAATGGCAATGCTGCTCATATCTGGGAGTTGGTGGTCCCCAGTTGGTGCTCATTGCACTACTTCTGGTGCCTCCCTCTGAGTTCACAGGAGCCGGAACTACAGAGGAGGCATCGGGTATCCGAGAGCAGGAGGTGAAGGAGGGGACTTCCAATGGCAATGCTGCTCATATCTGGGAGTTGGTGGTCCCCAGTTGGTGCTCATTGCACTACTTCTGGCGCCTCCCTCTGAGTTCACAGGAGCCGGAACTACAGAGGAGGCATCGGGTATCCGAGAGCAGGAGGTGAAGAAGGAGGGGACTTCCAATGGCAATGCTGCTCATATCTGGGAGTTGGTGGTCCCCAGTTGGTGCTCATTGCACTACTTCTGGCGCCTCCCTCTGAGTTCACAGGAGCCGGAACTACAGAGGAGGCATCGGGTATCCGAGAGCAGGAGGTGAAGAAGGAGGGGACTTCCAATGGCAATGCTGCTCATATCTGGGAGTTTTGATGGAGATTTTTCATGACTGAGATCTTAAAGAGATCTTGGTTATCGGTGTATGACTCCACTCAAAAAGATTGCTAGACCCAAAGCTCACAGACATTCTAGCGCACAGTTTTCATGTGTGATTGAAGCAGGGCTAGACAAACCTCAGGAGCCAGGTAGCCAATACTCCTTAAAAAATCCAGCTGGTACCCCGATTTTTGAGGTTTGGATAGGTCTACTGTCCAAAATGGTGTCAATGGTGTTGCCTCCTAAAAAAAAGAAAAATCCTGCCGGCTCATGGATTGGACAGACTGCATAATAATTTGCCCAACCCTGGATCGGTAAACAAACCGGCCTCAGCAGTTCCAACAACCCCTATTGCTTGCAATTTGTCAGTAGTCCACGACCTGCATGGCGGAGTCCTGCCGTAAAAAGGGCTTCCTCTATTAAGGTGATCAGCGTTAGATCATGCGGATGACTTAATCAGAACCTGTTAATTGCAATTAATCAGGATGACATTCTTCCCTTGTGCGCTAACAATGAGCGGTTTTTCCTCCAGTGATCCGCACTCATCGAGGGGAGCTGAATACGCCAGCTGATTTGTAACCGTGTCTGTTTGACTTACACAATCAGCCTGCACCCTGTGTGCACTGAAAGTCAGCGCTGAGCCGCATTCACAATGCAGACATAGATTAGAAAATCTCAGCATGCTCCCTACAAATGCTACATCGTTACAGTCTGTTACAATGTTCTTTTTTTTTTTTCCCCAGCAATGCAACATCAGTTACTTTAATACCTCTTGCCATGCATATGATTAAAAGAACAATAAATATGTAAGCTGCAGCTGCTTGTGAAAATGTTATGTGCCTGGCATGTCAGTGGCAAAGGACCCTTGTGTGAGTACAATGTTTGTGCCCCCATTAAGCTACTGCTCAAGTACATTATTCACATTTTATAAATGGGTCTAATGGTCCCATAAGGCCCTTGTGGAGCTTCAGAGTCTGTGCAAATGTATATCTGCACAGGCTGCTGATAGGAGTGTGCAAGTAATCCTCTGAGGTCAGTAGGGGGCCCCGGGCTCACTGGCTCCTCTCTGAGGAATTGCAAGAGAGATCAGAGACATGATATGGCTCATTGCTGGGGGGGCTGCATACCATGAGGACTGCCTACCAAAACGCTGCTTCACCAGCAGATAAAGGGGTTGATTTACTAAAGGCAAATAGACTGTGCACTTTGCAAAGAATACCCGATGAAATGCAAGGAAAATATAAAAAAAAGCTAATTTACTGCACTTAGTAAATGAGGTAAAGCTTCACTTTGCAAAGCTCTGGAGTTTTTAGTAAATCCACCCATAGTACTTTGAGTCCCCAAGGAGGGGACTCAAAGTTCTAGAGAAATTTAAATTAAAAAAAAAATCAAATTCTGTACTGCATCACCCTATCATTTACTGTGCCTGTAATGTACCCTCTACCCTCATCAGATCCTGTAATGTACCCTCTACCCTCATCAGATCCTGTACTGTGTTCTTTACCATCATTAGATCCTGATTATCTTGTACTGCACCCTCTACCCTCATCAGGTCCTATAATGTGCCCTCTACCCTCATCAGGTCCTATAATGTGCCCTCTACCCTCATCAGATCCTGATCATCCTGCACTATGCCCTCTACTCTCATCAGATCCTGTAGTGTGCCCACTACACTCATTAAACCCTGTACTGTGCCCTCCACCCTCATCAGGACTTGTGCTGCACCTTCCCTCATCATTAGATCCTGTACTGTGCCCTCTCCCCTCATCACATCCTGTATTGTTCCCTTTATCCTCGTCAAACCATGTACCAACTTATCTTACATTGTACCTGTATTGTGCCCTGTACCTTCAGCAGACCCTGTAATGTGCCAACTAACCATACACTGTACCTGTGCTCTACCCTCATCAGATCATCTACCGTGCCTTTTATCCTCATCTGATCCTGTAATGTTCCCTCTACCCTCATCAGACACTGTAATATAATGTGCCCTCTACCTTAATTAGACCTTGTACCTGGCACTCTACCCTCATCAGACCCAGTACTGTGCCAGCTTACAATACACTGTTGTACTGTGCCCTCAACCCTCATCAGATCCTTTATGTGCCAGCTTACTATACACTGTACTTGCACTGTGACTTCTGCCCTCATCTGATCCTGTACTGTGCAAGTTTACCATACATGGGTTGGGGGCGGTGGTTAAATGTATGGAGAGACACTGGGGGGCTCACTCATAGGGCCCAGTGCAACCTACCCCTAATGGTGGCACTGTATCGGCCCCATGTTGGCTGCCCATGCTAACCCCCTCTATTTTTGAGTCACTGACTTGGATCAAGTAGGCAGATAAGGACTTTTTCTGACGCTCCTGATCTCTCTGGGTCAATGACTGAGAAAATATGGAAGCCAGAGGATGAAAATGGAAACCAGATAGCTGCCATTTTCAGAAATAGCAACCTCTATTTTTCTCAGGCTTAATCCTCTCATAACTGAATGGGCAGTGTTCTAGAGCACAGTAGATGGGTGAACAGAGCAAGGAACTTTTGAAATCATCTAAGCCTGACACCTTTTATATCCATATGCATAAGACATTGTGTGTAGAGTACCAGTTTTTTCAGTCCACGGTATATGGAAGTGTTATGATGCAGTAATGGGGTGCATGAGGGATGGGAGTGGTGTATCCCATAGCAACTAGTGTTCAGGGGTGGACTGACAACTCATGGGGTCCCTTGGCAATAGGAGATTATGGGGCCCCCAGGCAATAGAAGATATTGGGGGCCCCGGGCAATAGGAGATTATGGGGCTCCCGGGCAATAGGATATTATGGGGCCCCCGGACAATAGGAGAAGATTATGGGGCCCCCGGGCAATAGGAGAAGATTATGGGGCCCTCGGGCAATAGAAGATTATGGGGCCCCAGGCAATAGGAGAAGATTATGGGGCCCCAGGCAATAGGAGATTATGGGGCCCCCAGGCAATAGATTATGGTGCCACACAGTATATACACACAGAATACACATATTACACACACTGAAAAGGTACTGGAGAGGCGGGGCAGCTATAATCTTGGGATTTTTAATAAAACACAGATTTTTACATACTGTCCCTGGTAAAATTGAGGCTGGCAACCCTGATGGGGGCCCCTGAGTGGAACGGGGCCCTCGGGCAGTGCCCGAGTGCCCGAATGGTCAGTTCGCCCCTGCTAGTGTTGGCAGTGTTATAACCCATAGCAAAAACGGGAAACCTCATTACAATTTTAAATTGATCTGATCGTTCAGAATACACTTTTTGCTCTGCCTTCGTCCAGCCACACGTTTTCTGCGCCAGGCCCACCCCATAGAAATTATTTTGTTAGTCCCGAGACATATACACAAATTAAGAGGTCACCTTCTAACGAGCTTCCTGTCATCACTTCCTTCAAAAGAAAATTGCCACCGATTAGCGTTCAGGCTAGAGAACACACACATTGGTGATTAGCCATCTGAAACCATGAGTCATTAGTTTTCAATCTCTTTCAGTAAAACAGAAGAAGTGAACATCCTTTATTTGGCACCGACGTCAAGAGTGAAAAAATAAGAATATGAGAAGGGAAAAAAAAAACGTGATTATGTGATTTGATCTATTTTTTGCAAGTCTATCCATCATGCATTGGCACTGATGAGCAATGGCAGGAGCTGAGCAGCGGGGTGTGGTCCACACGCCAATGAATCTTCTTTGCTCTGAGCCAGAAAGCGAAGCAGTGTATGTAATGACTGCCTTGATTCCATTCTCTATAAAGGGATGCTGGAATCTTTTTATTTATTTTTTATATATATATATTGCACATGTAAAGGAGTTTGGGTTTGTCTTGATGTAAATTATTATTATTATTATTATTCAGGATTTATATAGCACCAACAGTTTGCGCAGCGCTTTACAATATGAGGGCAGACAGTACACTTACAATACAAATCAATACAGGAGGAATCAGAGGGCCCTGCTCGTTAGAGCTTACAATCTAGAATGAACATGTCTTGCGTTCTGGACAGTGGGTACATTTTCCCACTATTTGGGTTGTGCTCCCCTTTTTGAAGGGGCAGTTGTGATGACATTGCTGTATTCGGGGGGGGGGGGGGTTCCCACCCATGTAGGGTGAGTTGTTCGGGGCGGGTTTGGCTAGAGAGAGGACTGATTTTCAGTATTCTCTGGTTTGATGGTCCGTATTAGGGATGCAAGATTTCAGAACCATGAGGGTGTACAACTTCTTTAACCGCTTCAACCCCGGAAAAGAACTTACCCCCCTTCCTGACCAGGCCATTTTTTGCGATACGGCACTGCGTTGCTTTAAAGTGGTCCACCACCCTGAAATGGAAGTTCCGCTCATCTGATCCCCCCCCCCCCCTCCGGTACCACAATCGGCACCTTTCAGGGGGGAGGGGGGTGCAGTTACCTGGATAATTCAGGTATCTGCACCCACTTCCGGGACAAGACCCCCGCAGACCGCCGCAGATGGACCCCCCCCCCCCCGTTGTGTTCTGGGAAACACACAGTTCCCAGGACACAGCGGGGGACCAGCAGAGACACGCAGCGCGACTCGCGCATGCGCAGTAGGGAACCGAGCAGTGAAGCCGCAATGCTTCACTTCCCGATTCCCTGACAGAGGATGGCGGCGGGGGCAGCAGAGAGACGAGCGATCGCTCGTCATCTGCCACCGACATCGCTGGACCCTGGGACAGATAAGTGTCCATTTATTAAAAGTCAGCAGCTGCAGTATTTGTAGCTGCTGGCTTTTAATATTTTTTTTTAAAGGTGCAGAACCACTTTAACTGACAATTGCGCGGTCGTGCGATGCTGTTCTCAAACACCTCGGCGGTTTTTATTTTTTTGCTCTATAAACAATAAAAAGCCGACAATTTTGAAAAAAAAAAAAAACACAATATTTTTTACTTTTTGCTATAATGAATATCCCACATTTAAAACAATAAAAAATGTCTTCCTTAGTTTAGGCCGATATATATTCTTCTACATATTTTTGGTAAACAAAATTGCAATAAGCCTATATTGATTGGTTTGTGCAAAAGTTATAGCATCTACAAAATAGGTGATAGCTTTTTGGCATTTTTATTATTTTATTTTTATTATTAGTAATGGCGGCGATCTGCGATTTTTATTGTGACTGTGGCACTGAGGCGGACAGATTGGACACTTTAGACACTTTTTTGGGGACCAATGACATTTATATAGCGATCAGAGCTAAAAATAGCCACTGATTACTGTATCAATGGCACTGGCAGGGAAGGGGTTAACACTAGGGGGAGATCAAGGGGTTAAATATGTTCCCACAGCGTGTTCTGACTGTAGGGGGGGTGGGACTGCCTGGGGGAGGAGACCGATCATTGTTCCTATATACTAGGAAAACACAATCTGTCTCCTCTCCCCTGCCATAACGGGGATGTGTGTGCGTTTTTACACACATGCATCCCTGTTCTGGCTCTGTCAGGAGCGATCGCGGGTGCCCGGTGGACATCCCGGCCGCCAGGCATGCGCATCAGCTCCTCATCGATGCGGCGCGCCCCCTATACCCCTTAAAGTGCCCACCGTACTGCTACAGCGATTCACGCAGGGGAGCCATTCTGCCGGCAGACAGTCGGTAAGAGTACTCACGTGATGGGTGGGAGGTCGGTAGAAGGTGGGGCTGCAGTAAGGGGATCAGAACTCATCCGTCAGAGTGGAGCATGCTTGGGACAACGGCTCACCTTTATTTAATTCCATGGTGGGTTGTTTTCATTTGGAATTAAGGTTTTTGAGGTCAGTCATGGCAGCTGGCGTGGGGAAAAAGGTCCTGCTATGAATTTTTCAGTATAAAAAATATGTACATTTTAGGGACCCGTCCTGGACACGGCTCCCGTTTATTATGGTTGGTGTTACCTGCGTGTAGTTTGTCTCCAAGTCTGTGTTTGTTGCAGCTGGAGGCCTCACATTTTCAGTGGTTACGCAGGTACAAGTAGTTGATGCCCACAAGGACCTGGTGTCTCCTATTTTGGTAGACTGTACTGGATGTTCATATGTTGCATCTGTTTATGTGTTGATATGTTTATGTGTTGATATGTTTATGTGTTGATATGTTTATGTGTTGATATGTTTATAAGGTATTTATAAGTGGTACGTAAAGGGCTGCTATGGCCATTGTACTCCATTTTAAGTTTTGTGTGGTTATTCTTATAGGTTAGTGGAGGAGTGGTGGTCTAGCAGTTTTGGAGGAGAGCAAAGCATCTTTTTATACCCTAGTCATGGAATTACGGGGCTAGTCCACCCAAAAGGATGTTTTAGTTACAGATAGGACCTTGTGTGTTGAGTCGGTGCCTGGCTTCTTATGTCTTGCATACTTCATCACCTTGATCTCCCCGCTTATCTGTGCGCGTTTCACCTCATCCTGTTACATTTCTTACCATTTAAAATAAATACACAAATTCAGTAGATGGCGGAACCCCTTATAATGACCACAATAGATGTGCAACCCAGAAAGGAAGGAGTCAATTATTAACAGTCATAGGTCCAGCTCAAGACCCTAACCATGAACCCCAGTTAGGCTCCCCCTCCCCCCCCCCCCCCAAAGGGCATGACCACTCCAGTATAGTAACAAGCTACATTTTGTCAGTATTTCCCTGGGAACTTCCTTAGGGGCTTGGAGTCGGCCCCTTTTATGGTGGGTTTAGGGGGCGATAACCTGGCTGAAAATGTTCGGGTAAAACTTTTAACCTCAAAACCTTTTATTTAGATGTGTCCTCAGGTTAAACTGAGAGCTAAGGGTAACCAAGCTTTATCTAAAATGGCCACGTAAAGCAATATTGTAAAATATCATACCTCTACATAGTACAGTACAAGGGAGGTCAGAAATGGCTGCATCGCATGCCTGGTTTAGCCCATGTATGGCTTCCCAAGTGGAGGATAGTCTAGAACAGCCTTTCTCAACCTTTTCAACACAGAGGAACCCATGAAATAGTTCTCCGGTCTCGGGGAACCCCCTGCTAAAAATTAGAAGTCTACAACTCATGATACATTAGTGTGATGGTCAGTGGGAAGAATGGTCCTTACACTTGTGGTCAGTGGGAAGAATGGTCCTCACACTTGTGGTCAGTGGGAAGAATGGTCCTCACACTTGTGGTCAGTGGGAAGAATGGTCCTCACACTTGTGGTCAGTGGGAAGAATGGTCCTCACACTTGTGGTCATTGGGAAGAATTACCCCCTTACAGGTAGCTAAAAAGATCAATGGTGTGAGTGCTAACTTATCTGAGAGGCAGAAATTGCCCAATGCTGAAGGAACCCCTACAACCTCTGGAGGAACACTAGGGTTCCACGGAACCCTGGTTGAGAATCACTGGTCTAGAAAGCCGGGGACAGGTAATGAATTGGCATAGCTGGTACACATTCAGAGGATAAGCCTTGCAAGCTGACCATCAGTCTGCCTCGGGAAAATCACACTCTTTTTGGCTAAGCTTTGCCCCTTCTGAAAAATCTGGGAGTTCTGGGAGCAGTTCAGTGAGATTCCCCATAGCTCTGCCCTGCCAGCAGTGAAAGGGTAAACTTTGTTCTATCTGTCCATCCAGCGACAATGTTAATCTGCACGCCGCCTTCGTCTCTTTTGCTGCTCTCCCCTCTTCTCATTTCCTCTGCTTTCTCTCCCCCTGTCTCCCTCAGCTTTCCCCGCAACAATTTTTATCTGGCAGGATGGAAAATGTCATTCTGTAATTGTGGCGGGCGAGTCGAGGGTTTTGCTGGGAATGAATAGCTGGCGGAAATGAAAAGGGGATCACTGTGAATTTGAAAATATCTTGCCAGTGGGTCAGAATGTTGATATTGGGCTAGAGACCTCTAGTAGTTGGCAGCACACGCTGCGCCATGCGTATTGTTCAGTGATGGCACAATCTTGGAGTGTGCCCAGGTCAGCTGTCTAGAATGACCAGCAGGGTCTTATGCGTGTAATTTACAGCTTGGCTGAGTCTTAAAGGGTAACTTTGACATACACTGAGGGCTTTTACATATTGTCTAAAGGAACTGTATAAAACGATCAGGCTCCCCATGGACCTTTGGAACTGCACACTCATATCATATGATTCTGTGCCATGCATGCTACATAGCTGCACTGTGTGCGGGGAAGTTCTTGGAATCAGGAACACGCAGGCACCTTCACGGGTGCGAATTCAGGAAGCAGCAATAGGCATTTATCACCTGGCTAGCCAACTGCGTAAAATGAATTCCAGGAAAATTATTTACAGATAGATTGGTGTAAATAAACCTATACTTGGGCTTGGGACCGCCAGGGAAGTGGAATGCTCACAAATAGGTCAATAATGGCAGCTTTTATACTTCTCTAAGCAGGGCTGGACTGGGACAAAAATGTGGCCTTGGACTTCATCCAGACCGGCCCATTTTAATTTTGTAAACAAGCACAAAAACAGTATATAAAACTATACGCAATTGAGCAAATAAACATAAGTAGCAAAACATAAGGAGTCCTCAGTAGCCTCTCTTATTATTTCACTTATTCTCCTCTGTATTTTTCTCATCTTTCTCACATCACTGTGTGAAGTTGAGGGCGAGCCGCGCAGCCATTACTTTGTCACTGAAATTGGCCCACTGAGCCATCGGCCCACCGGGAAACTCCCTGTAGTCCCGGTGGCCAGTACATGTCTGTCTGTAAGTTTTATCCATGGAACAAGCATGCAGCCAGTGACGTCATACCTCCTGGTCCGCTTACTTATTCTGGGCCAATATCTCAGAAAGTATCGGATCCCTTGGATCTGCATAGCACCTAGTCAGTTGTGTATTTTTATGCATTTTCTTAGTACAGGTTCCCCTTAATAACAGGACCTGTTCTTCTCTGCTCCACATAATGTTGGGTAAAAGCAGGACATGTATATTTCTGCAGCACAGAAATAGTTAAGGGCAGGGCCTGTGTGTATATGTATATCTATATACTGTATGTACAGCATCTCACAAAAGTGAGTACACCCCTTACATAAAATATAAAAAAAAATTATATATTTTTCATGTGACAACACTGAAGAATTGACACTATTTTACACTGCTACAATGTAAAGTAGTGAGTGTACAGCTTGTATATTTGCTGTCCCCTCAAAATAAAATAAAAATAAATTTGGACATTTTCACTTAGGGGTGTATTCACTTTTGTTGCCAAAGTGCAATATTTTTTGTGGCCACTATTATTTTCCAGCACTGACACTGGAGTCCTCTTCCCCTCCTCCATGATGACATCACGGAGCTGGTGGATGTTGGAGACCTTGCACTCCTCCAGATTACATTTGATGATGCCCCACAGATGATCAATAGGGTTTAGGTCTGGAGACATGCTTGGTCAGTCCATCACCTTCACCCTCAGCTTCTTTAGCAAGGCAGTGGTCATCTTGGAGGTGTGTTTGGGCCGCAGGGCAGTATTCCTACATGATAACGATCCCAGTCTCTGAAGGGAGGGGGATCATGCTCGGCTTCAGTATGTCACAGTACATGTTGGCATTTATGGTCCCCTCAATGATCTGTAGCCCCCCAGTGCCGGCAGCACTCATGCAGCCCCAGACCATGACACCCCCACCACCATGTCTGACTGTAGACAAGACACACTTGTCTTTGTAATCCTCACCTGGTTGCCCCCACACACGCTTGTCACCATCTGACACCAAATACGTTTATCTTGGTCTCATCAGACCACAGGACATGGTTCCAGTAACCCATGCCCTTTGTTTTCTGAAGACAAGCAGACTATTTGCGGGCTTTCTTGTGCATCATCTTTATAAGAGGCTTCCTTCTGGGATGACAGCCATGCAGACCAATTTGATACAGTGTGCAGCGTATGGTCTGAGCACCGACAGGCTGACCTCTCAGCCCTACAACCTCTGCAGCAATGCTGGCAGCACTCATACGTCTATTTCCCAAAGACAACCTCTGGATATGACGCTGAGCACATGACCTCAACTTCTTTGGTGGACCATGGCGGGGCCTGTTCTGAGTGGAATCTGTCCTGTTATACCGCTGTATGGTCTCGGCCACCGTGCTGCAGATCAGTTTCAGGGTCTCGGCAATCTTCTTATAGCCTAGGCCATCTTTATGTAGAGCAACAAATCTTTTTTCAGATCCTCAGAGAGTTCTTTGCCACTAGGTGCCATGTTAAATTTGGTGTTATCGCTCTCACTCACTGGTCACTGGAAGTTTAACACACCTGCTCCCCATTCACACCTGAGACATTGCAACACTAATGATATCACATGACACCAGGGAGGGAAAATGGCTAATTGGGCCCAATTTGGACATTTTCACTTAGGGGTGTACACACTTTTGTTGCCAGTGGTTTAGACATGAATGGCTGTGTGCTGAGTTATTTTGAGGGTAAAGCAATTTTACACTGCTACAATGTAAAGTAGCTTGTATAACAAAGTGTCATTTCTTCAGTGTTGTCACATGAAAATATAGAATAGAAGTAAATAACCCCCCCCCCCCCCCCCCCCCCCCACACACACACACACATTTTTGTAAATATTTTATTATATATTTTGTGAGATACTGTGTGTGTGTGTGTGTTATATATAAAATCTTCAGCAAAGTGGTGGTTAAGGACTGAATAAGGTGCTGTATATCCAGCACATTAATGGTTAAGGGCATGGCCTGTATGTCTGCAGTGTGGCAATAGTTAAGGGCAGATCCACTATATTTCTAGCACAGCAACAGTGGTTATATCTCTTTGGCACAATAATGTTTAAGGGCAAGACCTGGATGTCTCCAGCACAGCTGGTTAAGGGAAAAACCTGTATATTTACAGCACCGCTATGGTTAAGGGAGAGGCCAGTAAATCTCACAAGCTCAGCAATAGTTAAGGGCAGGGCATGTATATTTCCTTCAAACTGAGAGCTAAGCCCACGAATTCGGCATGACCTGCATGTGACTTCTTTAACAGAACTCAATGCAAGTCATACCGAAAATAGTGCAGGAACCCTTTTCTAAGTCACTGATTAGAATGGCTCCATTGCACTAAGGCTCGGTTCACACAGGGGGCGACACGACTTACCGCACCGCGACCTGACAAGTCGCCCCCGTTCTGTACTACGGAACCGTTCTAAGAGGAGCGACTCGAGTCGCTCCGACTTAGAAAAAAGGTTCCTGTACTACTTTTGGGCGACCTCGGGCGACTTGCATTGACTTCTATACAGAAGTCGTTTGCAAGTCGCCGCTTAGGTCGCGGCAGGTCGCGGCGAGGCAAGTCGTGTCGCCCCCTGTGTGAACCGAGCCTAAATGGGGTCCGACTTCTGATGTGATAAGGGCTCCAAAGTCGGAGCTTTTGTCGCATCAGTGCAAACTGGGCCTAAGGGAGGAATTGTGTTGTCATGGTTAAGAGCAGTACCTGTATATCTCCCCAGCACAGTAATGCTAAGGACAGGGCCTGTATATCTCCCCAGCACAGTAATGCTAAGGACAGGGCCTGTATATCTCCCCAGCACAGTAATGCTAAGGACAGGGCCTGTATATCTCCCCAGCACAGTAATGCTAAGGACAGGGCCTGTATATCTCCCCAGCACAGTAATGCTAAGGAAAGGGACTGTATATCTCCCCAGCACAGTAATGCTAAGGACAGGGACTGTATATCTCCCCAGCACAGTAATGCTAAGGACAGGGCCTGTATATCTCTCCAGCACAGTAATGCTAAGGACAGGGACTGTATATCTCTCCAGCACAGTAATGCTAAGGACAGGGACTGTATATCTCCCCAGCACAGTAATGCTAAGGACAGGGCCTGTATATCTCTCCAGCACAGTAATGCTAAGGACAGGGACTGTATATCTCCCCAGCACAGTAATGCTAAGGACAGGGCCTGTATATCTCTCCAGCACAGTGAAGAGTAAGTGTGGACTTTTATATATCTCCAGCACCATGATGGTTGCAATGATGGTAAGGACAAGACTTTCTCCCAAAAAATGGTTCTGTGTTCATCTGTCCAGCACAGTGATTGTTAAGGATAAACTTAAACCACCCAAGAGAGCATTGAGATGAACGGTTCTATTCCCAATAAAGGGAATGCCAGCGGGGGGTTAATCCTAAACTACAAAACGAATGGAAGTCTCCCAGGTAGTTCTGGCATGCCAGTCTCCAGCACAGCGATGGTTAAGGACAGGGCCTGTTCAGTTCCCAGTTATATTTTGATTAGCTGAGCAGAAGCGCCGAGCCTTGGCCCGGTTTCTATGGTGATCTCCAGTACCTATTCACATTATTTCCCTCTAGATGCGACTGCCTGTCTTTAACATTACAAACGTTTTGTGCTGTCAGAGCAAAGGGGGCTTCTGTCTGGGAAATACTGCCACCCCGCTCATCGATCCGCCAAAGCCTCTTCTTTTTAGTCCGGAGAGTTGGCCATTGTGGAGACATCTGGGAGACGAGGGGTTAAATGAGAGCCGGAGTGACATTACAGTATGTGGGGGCAGCTGATGTAGATAATGAGTGGGTGGGAGGGGGGATTCTGGTGTCTTCTCCTCCAGGCTTGCTGCAGGTTGCAAAAAAAAAATGTGCAAGATGACAACAGAGCCTTTAACGCGCTTCATCCACCATCAGTGCCACCGTGACCTGAAAACCCAAAGCTCTGAAAGGGTCGGGTTTGTAGCAGCAACAAAAGCATCTCCATACCACTATCCTACTACTCCCAAATGCAGTTTATCCAAAAATAGTGAATTTCGCATTTCTACATGTATTTGATTGGGGGGATCCGCAGGACAACAATGGCTGCAGACAGGATCTGCATGTCTCTTCAGAACAATATTTGTAGGCCAGAAACAGTTTACACTCAATGGAAATAACACAATCCCAATGCGATTCTTAAGCCTCATACACAGGATCAGACTTTGTACAAACTTTCCCGTGGACTTTTGTACAAAGGGCGTAGTCCACAAGTTTGTATTGCATACACACAATCTGAGTTTTTAGGCAACAAACACGAACGTAGTGACATTTCAACGTACTGATGACACTTCAAAAGAGGACGTTCAATTACTCCAGCGCCACCCTTTGGTTTAAAGCGGTAGTAAACCCGCACATTTTTTTTTTTTTAAACCTGCAAAGCAAAAGGCATAATGAGCTAGTATGCACCGCATACTAGCTCATTATGAAATACTTACCTTAGAACGAGGCCCCGACATCTGGCCCGATCCACGCCGAGGGAGCTGACATGCTCCCTCTGCGTTTCTTCCGGGCATTGCGGCTCCGGCGCTGTGAGTGGCCGGAAGCCGCGATATCGTCACTCCCGCGCATGCGCGCGGGAGATTTCATTCCGGCCGGCCACTGCCGGATTTTTAGGCCGAGAATCCCCTTGTGCGCATGCGCCGCTGCAGTCAGCGGCGCATACCGAGGGGAATATCTCCTAAACCGTACAGGTTTAGGAGATTTTTTTTTTTACCTACAGGTAAGCCTTATTATAGGCTTTCCTGTAGGTAAAAGTTAAAAAATCGAGTATACAACCACTTTAACTTCTGTATTGTTGTCTGATCTTTTGCATTGGTTCTGAGCATGCCTGTTTGTACTTTGTACAAAAGTCCTATGGTTTTGCGTACACACGATCGGACTTTGCGCCAAATGACTTTTGTTGCCAGAAAGTTTGTCCGTTCGCACAGCCAACAAAAGTCAGATGAAAACCGAAAAAGTTTGTCCGATGGAGCGTACACACGGTTGGATGTTGCTCCAAAACAGCTAATTTGCATGTTTTGTTTTCAAAAAGTCCGATTGTGTGTACGGGCCTTTAGATGGTCCTCACCAGAGATTTTCCAACTTGTTTCATTCACTTTAATCAAACTTCCCAGTTCCCAAACATTCCTTTTTAACCGACAATAAGGCCGCGTACACACGGGCGGACTGTCCGCCCAACTAGGTTCGTCAAACAGTTTGACAGTCCGTTCAAAATTAGCATGAACGGACTTGACCACACACGACGAACGAACAGTCCGCTGAAAACTTGCGCGATGACGTGAACGGCACGTACGACGGGACTAGAAAAACGACGTCCTATACACTGCAATGCAACCTTCGGCCGTGTAAACCCTTTCTGAGCATGCGCCATACTTAGTCCGTCCAACTTGCCTACACACGAGCGGACTGTCCGCTGAAACCAAGTTTGGACGGACAAAACCAAGTTTCAGCGGACTGTCTTATGGAAATTCCGAAAAACTTTGTTCGTCAGACTGTCTGCTGAAACTGTCCGCTGAAGCCCACACACGAGCGGACTGTCCGCTGAAACACTGTTCAGCGGACTAGGTTGGGCGAACAGTCCGCCCGTGTGTACGCGGCCTAACTGTTTGTGTTCCAACTAACCAAAGGGGACCACAAATGGGAAAATTACCTCTTGTTCCCCAGGAGTTGCCTGCCCAGCGACTTCAATAAAGTTTCATGGGATAATAAACTAATTCCAGCCCTAACCTCCTACTGCCAACACCATAACATCCTAGCACTGGAAACCTACAGCCCTATACCTCTAAGCCAGGGGTGTCCAAACTACGGCCCTCCAGTTGTTCAGGAACTACAATCCCCATCATGCCTAGTCATGTCTTTGAATGTCAGAGTTTTACAATGCCTCATGGGATGTGTAGTTCTGCAACAGCTGGAGGGCCGTAGTTTGGACACCCCTGCTCTAAGCCCTTGTACACATGGTCCGACATTCCGACGGAAAATGTCCGATCGGACCGCGTTGTCGGATAATCCGACTGTGTGTGAGCTCCATCGGACTGATTCCGTCGGAATATCCGACCGACAAAGTTTTAGAGCTGGGCTATAACATTTTCCGACAACATGATCCGATCGGACTTTGTCCGATTGGAATTCTCTACAAACGGTCTGACAAAGTGCCACACGTGCGATACGATCTGAGTGTGCGTGGCACTTTGTCCGATCATTTGTAGAGAATTCTTATCTTTGTCCGATAGCCCAGCTCTAAAACTTTGTCGGTCAGATATTCCGACGGAAACAGTCCGATGGAGCCCACACACGGTTGTATTATCCGACAACATGGTCCGATCCGACTTTTTCCGTCCGAATGTCCGACCGTGTGTACAAGGGCTAACAGTATTATAATAATATATATAAAAAATATAACCAGAAGAGGTAAACCTGGGTTTTCTTCTATAAGATCTTGAGAGTTGATCTCCACTTACAGTTAGGCTGCTTTCACACTGGGGCGGTATTCAGGCGTTACAGCGCTAAAAATAGCGCCTGTGTAACGCCTGAAAAAAACCGGCCCCTTTCCCTCCAGTGTGAAAGCCGGAGGGCTTTCACACTGGAGCGATGCGCTGGCAGGACGGTGAAAAAAGTCCTGCTAGCCGCATCTTTGCAGCGGTGAAGGAGCGGTGTATTCACCGCTCCTAAACCGCTCCTACCCATTGAAATCAATGGGACACCGCGGCAATACCGCCCGCAAAGCGCCGCTAGCGCCCGCACACCGCCGCTAAAACGACGGTAAAGCGCCGCTAAAAATAGCGGGACTTTACCGCCGACGCCGCTCCCGCTGCAGTATGAAAGCAGCCTTAGTCTTTATTCTTGAGTCAATTTCAGCCCATCCCTAATGGGACCTACCTTTTACATCTGTTGACTTATTGTTTCTTGTTCTTTATTGTTTAAATCTCAGACCTCTCAATGTTACAATGTGTTATTGAAATACACTTACACTATAATTGTTGGAATGTATCAACATTTAACAAAAAAAAAATGTAAAGATAAAAAATAAAAATAAAGAAAAGGTGTTTGAGCTCATTTTGGAGCTGTGTTGCGGTGTTTTAGCCCCATAGACTTCAATGGAATCTCCTTTGCTCTCATCCTTCTCTCCTTCTACCCAGGAGCTTGCGTATTGTGTGCACAAATCCTTAAAAAACATCCGTATTTGTGTGCAAAAAATCTGCTAAGACTTAAAGAGGAAGTAAACCCTGATGACTTTACTTCCTCTTTCATTCCCTGCAAAGGTAAAGCATAATGGACTACTGTGCATCGCATCGCATCGCACAGTAGTCCATTATGTGTCACTTACCTGACACAGGAGCCAGCGAAGTCACCGCTGTCCCCTGTAGTCCGGAGCCTCCATCTTCTCGGTGGGTCTCGCAGCTCCGCCGCTGTCATTCGGCGAAGCCGCGATGACGTCACGCAATGCGCACGGGAGCCGACACGCACGGCATCTTCGTCATTGACGATGCCGCGCTCAGTGCACCTGCGCGCCGCTGTCTACAGCGCATGCGCCGTAGACAGCAGTGGCTGTCTTTTTGTAAATATCTCCTAAACCGTATAGGTTTAGGAGATATTTCTTGGACCTTAATCTAGGCTTACCTGTAGGTCAAAGTGGTTTGTAAGGGTTTACAACCACTTTAAGACTTGTCACTGAGCAGTGTTGCAATAATCTGGTCTTCTAGGGCAAAATAACAAGTGCCATCGGGTTCCAGAACTGTTGTGTAAAATAAGTGCGTATTCCTGTTCATTGGAAAACCCCCTTACAAGTGAGCCAAGATGCAGTTGTATGACACTGTTACCGTAGATCAGCCTTTCTCAACCTTTTCAACACAGAGGAACCCTTGAAATAGTTCTTCGGTCTCGGGGGAACCCCCTGCTAAAAATTAGAAATCTACAACTCATGATACATTAGTGTGATGGTCAGTGGGAAGAATGGTCCTTACACTTGTGGTCATTGGGAAGAATTACCTCCTTACAGATGGCTAAAAAGATCAATGGTGTCGGTGGGAACTTATCTGAGAGGCAGAAATTGTCCAATGCTGAAGGAACCCTTACAACCTCTGGAGGAACCCTGGTTGAGAATCACTGCCTTTGACGAATGGGGAGACATCTCTTGGAGCTTCCCCATTTACTGCTATGATTCTCTCTCGGTCTGTCTTTGGAATAGATCTGCTCCTCTGTGGCCGCCCTTAGAACGTTCAGTACATGTGCACGGCACCCTAAAAATCGATCTTTTCATTGTTTGGATAATAGCTCCTCTTTAAAGTCTGTTATATATAAAGAAAGGTGGGGGTGGTAAAATCAGAGTGTAGGAGACGTAGAGGGAAGATGAAGGCAGCGTGCTTTTTATGTATGTGATGCCGCCAGAGTGCGAGACGAGTGTGAATCCCTCGGCGTTCGCTCGCACCAGCACACAAAATATTGCATTCCAAAAATAAAATCTTTTCTCTGTATTACAGCCCAGTGCAGCTAGGCTTGCGAATCCCAAAGGGGGGGGGGGGACACAATTTTAATTTTTCTGTAGCAGCTGGACAAAGGCACTGCAAAAGCTGGAGCTGAGGCACTTCACGACCCAGGCGACCACCACATGATAGAATCTTAATCTGTGTATGAGGGATGTGGTGATGGGTCAGGAGGACAAGTAGATGGGTATAAGATAACGCCGTGGTATTTGCTAGATCGCATCGCCACGCAAGGGCTTTGGAATTAGAATTCACCCGCAGGTCAGTAACTTCATGACTTCAAGACCCCACTAGGTTGGGTTGAAACGCGTTAGGTCTTTTTTTCTTAGTAACAAACACGTTTCAACCCAACCTAGTGGGGTCTTCTTCAGAGGGGTAGTCTGCTGGGGAAAAACACATCATGAGTATATGTGTAAACCATTGTATGCACACATGATATATGTATAAATATAGCACAAACATTTCACATAGTTACCCCCAAAATGCATATCCAGAACACAAAATCAAGAAAGGGTTTTCCGTCCAAGCTGGAGATCCCCTTTAAAATGACCTTCTTTCCTCCCGGATGGGAATCCCCAGACGTCCTCGAACCATGCGTCCCAAACAGGGAGGGGGGGCCTGTTTCTTTTATCAATAAACTTTGGAATATTTACAAAATTGACTTGACCTTTAATTCTGCTGCCTAAAAATCCCACCTCTAGGGGAACTGTTTCCAAATCTCTTCCAGTCCTTAGGGGATGAGCAGCACTCTCTGGCCTGTATTGGTGTTGCGTCTTTTTCTTTGTAGATTCAAGTTCCAAGATCTGCTTGTAGGCAGGTGCAGTCTGTACTCCCCACTGCAGATGATGCTTGACCAAAGTGGTAATGCTGAAGAGGAAGGAAGTTTGAAGGAACTTTGGTTCCTCTGACATCCTGCAATCACAGGGAGGAAGCTGTCTGATTGGACGCTGGTGCCCCATGTGATTTCAGTGGCCATCTTGGGTCAGGCAGTGTTTATTTAAAATTCTGGCTCCCAGACTTGGCACACTTTATGCGAGTGGCTCAGAGGAGTAGGGATAGTGCTGGGACTACATCCTCCTTCTGGGTTTTCTGTGCACACTCCGATAATGAGCTGGAGGGCATATAAATTCTAAGAATACATTTTTACTTATTAGTCCCCTTTTTCTCTGTTAAATATAATATTAAAATTGTTCAACAAGTGCATGAAAAAAAAATAGCAGTTTATCCAGTCAGAAGTCTTGTGAGCTTTTAACTTGCTGTACCTTCTGCCTCTAGACTTTTATCAGCATTATTCCCTACATTATATGGACTACAAAACACTTCCTCCTGTTATGGAGAAGAGAGGAAGTTGTTATGTAGTCCTAACATATCCCCTTGTGAGTTTGAAGGAAAATGATACATGGTTTTCAAAACTTTTCATATTCACTGGTTTTTATTCAGATTTTTTAAAGTATACAACGTCATCAATAGCCGTTGGCTATAAACCAGGATATGAATCTTTGATTAAGGGTACATACTGTCATAAACATACTGCGTTTCGACAAAACACCTCTATGGTCAGAAAAATCCGCAATTTGTATTAGACCTTTGTTGGGTCCACCAGGCAAAATTTTGCGGGGGGAATGAGGGGTTCCCAAGTAATGGAGTCAATGGGGTGTGTGGAGAATTAAATCCAAGGATGACTAGGAGTCTATCCCACAGGTTCAATGAATATGATAGGGTGGACACAGCACAACCGGCTTGTCCTTTGCTCACAGCCACATTAAGTGGCTAATCTCTTTATTGGGTTAAATAGATAACTCCAAGGATATCCAGGGTGGTCAGGAATGTCGTGAATGGAAGCAGAGCAACTGTGCCAATTACGCAGCTTAATGGTATTAGACCAAGTCCCGTACTCCTAATCCCCCCCCCCCCCCTCCTCAATTTAGGTGTGTATAAAGTGTGCCTGTTTACCCTGGGCAGGGTTTGTGCAAGGATTTTTGACACCCTGGGCGAAACCTAATTTTGCCTCCCCCCGGCTCCACCCCTTTGCCCTGCCCATGTACACCCCACCTTTTTAATGACGCGCCCATCAAATGCAGCCTCACCAGCGCCCATCAATGCAGCCTTACCAGCGCCCATCAATGCAGCCTCCCCAGCGCCCATCAATGCAGCCTCCCCAGCGCCCATCAATGCAGCCTCACTAGCTCCCATCAATGCAGCCTACCCAGCGCCCATCAATTCAGCCTCACCAGCGCCCATCAATGCAGCCTCCCCAGCGCCCATCAATTCAGCCTCACCAGCACCCATCAATTCAGCCTCCCCAGCGCCCATCAATTCAGCCTCACCAGCTCCCATCAATGCAGCCTACCAGCTCCCATCAATGCTGCCTCCCCCAGCGCTCATCAATGCAGCCTCCCAGCTCCCATCAATGCATCCTACCAGTGCCCATCAATGAATGTTTGCTTGCTTGGAAATTCATTCGGGAGTCAGGACAGAGACACAGTGTCAGAGGCACAGCTGCAATGTAGGACTATGTGCAAACAGAGCAGCGGCTGCTTGCTGATGCTGAGACTTAGTTTCTTGCTGCAGAGAGAAGAAGATAGGAACACCAGTGGCCTGGCGCCCTAGGCAGCAGTGCGCCCTAGGCGGCTGCCTAGTTTGCCTAGCGGTAGCGCCGGCCCTGACCCTGGGTCTTTTATTTCCCCATATAAGTTGTAGCAACTGTGTTTGCAATGTCTTTAAGTCTGACATAGGTAGCATAACTGGGAGCGTTCTAAATAAGTATAGCTTTTTAGGCAAGACATTAATTTTCACCAAGTACACTCGACCAAACATGATGGGGGGTTGTTGGACCATCGTTTAAGGTCTTCTCTTAATCTTTTGAACAAGAGGGGGGTATATCTTCCGATATAGTGTGTGGAGGGAGGGGAGATGTTTAGAGCTTGAGATTTAGAATGATTTACTTGTAAACCAGAGATAGAAGAAAAGTGATGTAGCATTAGGTGCAGATTGGGTATTGAGGTAACTGGGGAAGAGAGGAGCAAACAGCGCACATTTGTGTTCACGACCCCCCGCAATAGACCCCCAGTATATCCTTCTTGTATTATACTGTGTTGTTCTGTTTTCCTGTTACCTTTCAGTGTTTCAATATGTGTACCTTAATCCATAGTAGAGATCATGTTTTGCTGTAACTTGCCACCACTTTATGATATGTCCCGAATCCTGAGATTGGGCTCAGGGGAAGTGGCAGGTCCCTCCAGCAGTCCTTTCTTCGGGATCTGGTTGAATGTATGGTTATCTCTCCAGATAAAGACAGATGTATACTGTGTGCTACACTGTCGTGCAAGCCATAAGGGGCCGCAATCAGCAGAGCAGGTGCATCATTTCCATAAGAAGTAATCATTCAAAGTCAGGAGAAATTCATCTCCATGACATTTTCTCTTAACATTTGATTGAAAATGTTATCAGATTTATCAGCAGCTGCATATTCAATGTGTGTTTTATTTTTCCACTTCTAAGTGATACATGTTCTGCTTGGCAAATACAAGCTGTTCTGTTCTTTTGTATATCAGGTGTAATTCTCTTCTTACTTTGTAGATATGAATGCTGCACAGTAACACTTCTCTTGTTTGCTGGGCGTTACAACGTGGAGATCAGATACTGAATAGAACACCCAGCAAACAAGAGAAGTGTTACTGTGCAACACCTATTCATAAAGAATAAAATGGATATTGAGAATTACACCCAACACACAGAACAAGAGAAGTGCTACTATGCAGAGTCCACAAATACAACGTGGAGATCAGATATATGAATACAGTGGTGTGAAAAAGTGTTTGCCCCCTTCCTCATTTCCTGTTCCTTTGCATGTTTGTCACACTTAAGTGTTTCGGAACATCAAACCAATTTAAACAATAGTCAAGGACAACACAAGTAAACACAAAATGCAATTTGTGTTGGCGAAGACATGGAACAGTGGTGAACCTTCCCAGGAGTGGCCGGCCGCCCAAAATGACCCCAAGAGCGCAGCGACGACTCATCCAAGAGGTCACAAAAGACCCCACAACAACGTCCAAGGAACTGCAGGCCTCACTTGCCTCAGTTAAGGTCAGCGTTCATGCCTCCACCATCAGGAAAAGACTGGGCAAAAATGGCCTGCATGGCAGAGTTCCAAGGAGAAAACCACTGCTGAGCAAAAAGAACATCAAAGCTCGTCTCAATTTCTCCACAACACATCTTGATGATCCCCAAGACTTTTGGGACAACATTCTGTGGACCGATGAGACAAAAGTGGAACTCTTTGGAAGGTGTGTGTCCAAGTATATCTGGCGTAGAAGGAACACTGCATTTCATAAAAAGAACATTATACCAACAGTAAAATATGGTGGTGGTAGTGTGATGGTCTGGGGCTGTTTTGCTGCTTCAGGACCTGGAAGACTTGCCGTGATAAAAGGAACTATGAATTCTGCTGTCTACCAAGAGATCCTGAAGGAGAATGTCCGACCATCTGTTCGTGTACTCAAGCTGAAACCAACTTGGGTTCTGCAGCAGGACAATGATCCTAAACACACCAGCAAGTCCACCACCGAATGGCTGAAGAAAAACAAAATGAAGACTTTGGAGTGGCCTAGCCAAAGTCCTGACCTGAATCCTATTGAGATGTTGTGGTATGACCTTAAAAATGCCGTTCATGCTCGAAAACCCTCTAATGTAACTGAATTAGGACAGTTCTGCAAAGATGAGTGGGCCAAAATTCCTCCAGGACGCTGTAAAAGCCTCATTGCACGTTATCGCAAACGCTTGGTTGCAGTTGTTGCTGCTAAGGGTGGCCCAACCAGTTATTAGGTTTAGGGGGCAATCACTTTTTCACTCAGGGCCATGATGGTTTGGATTTTTTTTCACCTTTAATAATAAACACCTTCATTTACAAATTGCATTTTGTGTTTACTTGTGTTGTCCTTGACTATTGTTTAAATTGGTTTGATGTTCCGAAACACTTAAGTGTGACAAACATGCAAAGGAACAGGAAATGAGGAAGGGGGCAAACACTTTTTCACACCACTGTATATTTGTGGATTCTGCATAGTAGCACTTCTCTTGTTCTGTATGTTGGGTGTAATTCTCAATATCTATTTTATTCTTTATGAATAGGTGTTGCACAGCAAGCCCTTGTACACACGATCAGAGATTCCGACAACCAAATCCGTCGGATTTTGTCCGAAACTGTGTGTATGCAACAGTCGGACAAAGTTGTCGGAAAATCCGACGTGATGACGTTATTTCGTTATGACGGGACTACGTTCAGGCTAGTAGCCAATAGCTTTGATTTAGGAATTTGATCTGAGCATGCGTGGCACTTTGTCCGATCGGAATTCTCTACACATGATCGGAGTATGTCCGATCGGAGCATTTTGTTGGAAAATATTTGCGGCAAGTTGGAAAATTTGGTCAGACGGAAACAGTCCGATGCAGACCACACACAGTCGGAATATCCGACAAAACGCTCCGATCGGACACATTCCGTCGCAATCTCCGAACGTGTGTACAAGGGCTAACACTTCTCTTGTTCCTCATGTCGGGTGTAATTCCCTGTATTTGTTCCTTTTCTGTATAGAGGGACTCTGCAAGTAGCGTTTTCTTATCTATTCTTATGCCGCGTACACACGATCGAATTGTCCGGCGTACTTAGTCCAATGAAACCCATTTCACCGGACAATCCGATCGTGTGTGGGCTTCAGCGGACTTTTCCAGCGTAAAGTCCGGTGGACTAAGAAAGTATTTTTGCACTCCAATCTTTCCGTCGGACTTGGGTTTCAGCGGACAATACGTTCTTCAGTGTGCTAGTCCGGCGGACTAAGAATGACGCATGCTCAGAAGCAAGTACGAAAAAGGAAGCTATTGGCTATTGAACTTCCTTTTTCTAGTCCCGTCGTACGTGCTGTACGTCATCGCGCTAGCAAAACGCCGGACTTTCTGTGTGTCCGTGTGTGGCCAAGTCCGTTCGGTAGAAAGTCCGCCGGACTATCCGCCGGATTGTATGTCGGACTAAGTACGCCGGACAATTCGATCGTGTGTACGCGGCATTTGGCTGCATTCCCACTACAGCGTTTTGAATTGCGGGGCAGATCTGGCCACTTTTTTTTTTTTGACAGCGCTGATGTGTGAATGACAAAACACGGAACTTGCATTTGAGATGACATTCATTTGAATGACACCTCAAAAACACGGTGCAGGTCTGCCGCGATTGTCACGCAATAAAACGCGCCGCAATCCTGGAAACCCGCATCGTGGGAATGGAACTCTGGCAAGTGAAGCCTGTTTCCTGTTGCACATGCACGAGTCGCGCTGCACTTGTCTCCCAGAAGACAGTGGGGGGAAGGGGAGGGGCTGGAAATTTTGTAGATCGCAGTGCAGCAATCCTACCCGGAAGTGGGAGCGGGTACCTGGTTTTGACAGGTATATGCTCCCCCCCAAAAAGTGCCAAAAAAGTGCCAAATGTGGCACTGGAGGGTGCGAACAAGCAAGTTATTGCAGAAATAAGTTAAAGCGGAGGTCCCCACAAAAATGCAACTTGCGCTTTTCGGAACCCTCCGGTGTCATATTTGGCATCTTTTGGGGGGGAGGGGGGTGCAGATACCTGCATAATACAGGTATTTGCACCCACTTACGGGCCTAGCTCACCACGGCGATCGTGGTGACCTACGCCACTCCCCCCTCCCCTGCTGTCTGCTGGGAGACACGCGATCCCAGAGACACCAGGGACCATTCGGATTGCACAGCGCGACTTGCGCATGCGCAGTAGGGAACCAGGAAGTGAAGCCACAAGGCTTCACTTCCTGATTCCCTTACCAAAGATGGCGGCAGCAGCAGCAGCAGCCGAGGATCGAGGGACAGTTCAGCCTCGGGTACCAACATTGCAGGCGCCCTGGACAGGTAAGTGTTCTTATTTTAAAAGTCAGCAGGTGCAGTATTTGTAGCTGCTGACTTTAAAAAAAAAAAAAAAGTGGAGGTCCGCAAGAAAAAAGTATGTGAACCCCTTGTACTTAATAAAATTGGCGGACCTCCACTTTAAGTACAAGTACAAGGGGTTCACATACTTTTTTCTTGCGGACCTCCACTTTAAGTATAAGGGGTTCACATACTTTTTTATTGCCACTGTATATATTTATGTAAAAAAGTAAGTACACTTCATGGATATTGTTGACGGGTTAACATCTAATAGTTGCCTGTTCATATATCGTTATTCAAAAAGTGGCTGCAGGTAAAGGTGATATGCTTGAAAAAAATGACACTAAGGCCGCGTACACACGGGCGGACTGTTCGCCCAACTTTGTCCGCTCGTGTGTGGGCTTCAGCGGACAGTTTCAGCGGACAGTTTCAGCGGACAGTCTGACGAACAAAGTTTTTCGGAATTCCCGTTAGACAGTCCGCTGAAACTTGGTTTCAGCGGACAGTCCGCTCGTGTGTAGGCTTGTTCGCCGTACTAAGTTGCGCGCATGCTCAGAAAGGATTTCCACGGCGAAGGTTGCATTGCAGTGTATAGGACGTCGTTTTTCTAGTCCCGTCGTACGTGCCGTTCATGTCATCGCGCAAGGTTTCAGCGGACTGTTGGTTCGTCGTGTGTGGTCAAGTCCGTTCATGCAAATTTTGAACGGACTGTTTGTCAAACTGTTTGACGAACCTAGTTGGGCGGACAGTCCGCCCGTGTGTACGCGGCCTTAAAATTGACATGGGGTATTTAATTTCATAATCAAAATTTTCAAAATGCACAAAATGTAGATTTTTAATATGAAAATACATGGTATAAAAGTAAGTGCCCCCTACATTCACCACCACTTCAAATCCATGAATCTGGAGCTTCAGATTAGGTGTCAATTCAAACCTCCTTGGGGGGGTCTGCAGGGAGAACCTGTCTTGTTTACGTCAATGAGAATGAATAACGTTGGCACACGGACTGCTGTTATGATGCAAAAATACGTAATGAATTTTAAAGATATAGTAGAGGTATATAAAGATGTAATGTTAACCCTGTACGGTACAGTTTGTATACATTTTGGTAATCAAAGTGTCCAGTAAGAATAGATATTAATATTTGTTACAGGTACTTGTATGGCGTCCGTCAATTTACGCAACGCTTTACATATTTTTTTTTTTATTCATTCACATCAGTCTCTGCCCTCAAAGAGCTTACAAGCTAAAAATCGCATCAATCTCACATTCATACAGTGCCTTGAAAAAGTATTCATACCCCTCAAAATTTTCCACATTTTGTCATGTTACAGCCAAAAACATAAATGTATTTTATTGGGATTTTATGTGATAGACCAACACAAAGTGGCGCATAATTGTGAAGTGGAAGAAAAATGATGAATGGTTTTCAATTTTTTTTTTATAAATGTATATCTGAAAAGTGTGTGTGTGTGTGTGTGGGGGGGGGGGGGGCATTTGTATTCAGCCCCCTTTACTCTGGTGTGTCATTTAGTTTTTTATTGACTTTTTTTCATTTAATATACATATAACCATTATCCCCTCCCCCTCCCCTTTATATGCAGATATTGCGAATATGTTCTAGAATAAACAACTGAGAATCTTATACAAAATAGTGATTGTATATCTTGTCCATCTACCTCCCTTTCACATTCCACTCAGTTCCTCCATACCTACCTTCCCGTCACCCCCTCTCACATCATTCAATCTCCTTCCCTCCCGTCCCCTTCCTCCCAATCCCAGTACCTACTCTCGCCCATCCTCTTTTCCTAATTCCACATCTTTCATCCACAGACTCTCTTCCTTCTCTTTACAATAGGTCACTTTTTGTTGTGCTTGTTCTCTATCCCTTTTCTTTTTCCTTTGCCATAAATATCATTTATCCCTATCCTCTATACCAGCTCTTCCTATCCTTCTACCTGTATGTAATTTAATCTCAGTATAACCCCTCAGAGGTTTGTAATGGCGCGTACGCACGATCGAATTGTCCGGCAAACAATCCGGCGGATAGTCCAGCGGACTTTCTACCGAACGGATTTGGCCACACACAGAAAGTCCGGCAATTGCTAGGGCGATGACGTACAGCACGTACGACGGGACTAGAAAAAGGAAGTTCAATAGCCAGTAGCCAATAGCTTCCTTCTCGTACTTGCTTCTGAGCATGCGTCATTCTTAGTCCGCCGGACTAGCACACTGACGAACGTATTGTCCGCTGAAACCCAAGTCCCGATTGGACTGCAAAACTACTTTCTAAGTCCGCCGGACTTTACGCTGAAAAAGTCCGCTGAAGCCCACACACGATCGGATTGTCCGGTGAAATGCGGTCCGGCGGACTAAGTACGCCAGACAATTTGATCATGTGTACGCGGCATTAGAGAACCTTAGTGAACAAACAGCATCATGAAGGCCAAGGAACACACCAGACAGGTCAAGGATAAAGTTGTGGAGAAGTTTAAAACTGAGTTGGGTTATAAAACAATATTCCAAACTTTGAACATCTCACGGAGCTCTGTTCAATCCATCATTCAAAAATGGAAAGGGTATGGCACAACTGCAAACCTACCAAGACGTGGCCGTCCTCCTAAACTGGTAGGCCCGGGCAAGGAGGGCATTAATCAGAGAAGCAGCCAAGAGGCCCATGGTAACTCTGGAGGAGCTGCAGAGATCCACAGCTCAGGTGGGAGAATCTGTCCACAGGACAACGATTAGTCATGCACGCCACAAATCTGCCCTTTATGGAAGAGTGGCAAGAAGAAAGCCATAAGAATTTCCGTTTGCTTTATCTCCCACATGGCTTCTCACAACCTGAAAACTTGTGGAAGAAGGTGCTCTGGTCAGATGAGACCAAAATTTTACTTTTTGGCAAAAAGCACTGCACATCTCGATGAACACACCATCCCACACTGTGAAACATGGTGGTGGCAGCATCATGTGGTGGGGATGGAATACAAATGCACGTCACACTTTTCATATATTTATTTGTAAAAAAAAATTGAAAACCATTCATCATTTTCCTTCCATGTGACAACTTTGTGTTGGTCTATCACATAAATTACCAACAAAATACATTTAAGTTTTTTGGTTGTAACATAAGAAAATGTGGAAAATTTCAAGGGGTATGAATACTACTTTAAAGGCTCTGTACATAAGCTGGTTATATACGCTGTCAGCGGTGAGCACAGGAATCTCCATACACTTATCAGAGGTCATCCTTACATTCTACCTCATATTCGACATTCAAACGTGTTTAGCCCATTGGGGTGAGGCTATTTTCTCTGATGGTTGAACGTTTTTACTCTTCTGACCGAATGCTCTTAAGGTTATTTTCCCTTGGGAATGGCTGTTAGGGAGCGTTACATGTGCCCTATGAAAGGCAACAAATAGAAACTGAAATTTCACACATATCACAAACATTTTTGCCATTATTTGTGACTTTTGTTTGAATGGTAAAAGATTCCCATAGCAAAAAAAAAATAGACCCCCCCGAGTTTGCTGGATACCCTTGGGACTGTATAGTATATAGCAACTACAATGAAAAGAATTCGCAGTAATGATCTTTCATTTTGACATTAGGCCTTTTTTTTCACATGGGCAGAAGGCTGCAGTAAAATTCAAAGTGTTTGCATTGTGGTAGCAACACAACGTTGTCCAATTTTGCAGTATAGTAAACAACAACAATTCAGACCAGCGCCTTCACATTGCATTAAGCCTGCAAAATGCACCCATGAAAGCGCTTCTGCACCCGTTTTTTTTTTTTCCTTTACACATATGTTTTTTGCAAGGTGTAAATAGTTGCCAATGCCCCTTTGTTTTTTATGTATTTTTTTGCTCCTACCTACCTTGCGCTGTCAGCTGTTCTCCCTTATCTCTCCCTGCGGCTATGGGCGGGGTTTCTGCGGGGATCAGCATCATTTCCGCTGATCTCCTGGGATATCGTCTAACTAATCCCAGGAATCCTTGCGCCTATCAGAAGCAAAATCTCGCGAGACATCACAACGGGGGGAGCGGTAACTTTGTAAGACGCCGCCCGTTGTCCTGGCAACATTGCACAACAGAGCTCGTAGCTGTAGCTACTGAGCGTGCGCGGGAACCATTCCTCACAAGCGAGGAAAGGAGGAAGTAATTGCTTGTGGGCTTCAAATGCCCACAAGCAAAATGACATTGGCCAAAAAAATAGGGATGTAAAGAAAGATTTCCCTGAAAAACGGACATGGATAGCGGGAGAAGGCAGGAAAAGTACGCTTATTTTTTTTTTAAAATACACAGATTTATAAAGATTAAGCAAAAAAAAAATAATAATAATTTGTCAGTGCAGAACCGCTTTAAGGTCAATGAGGCCACAAAGCAACCTTGTACCAAATGTGGAGATGATAATAGAGGCATGGTTTTCAATGTAAAATTCTCTTGGGATTGAAAAACGGGCTTGTAGTATTGCCTCCTGTCTCATGGTTTTACACCGAAATCTAAAAGGCGATCCACCACAATCACTTTTCAGAGCCTGCTGCCTTGAAGTAATTTAAAGTGGTAGTAAACACTAGCTTAAAACGTGTACCTACAGGTAAGCTTATAATAAGTCTTACCTGTGGGTACTGTGAATATCTCTTATTCTGGAGCCAATGTGAATATCCCCTAAATGGCACAAGTTTATGACGTCGCTGCGCATTCATAGTGCATTCTGCATTCGGGGCACACTAATGCCCCGTACACGCGGTCGGATTTTCTGATGAAAAATGTTCGATTGGGAGCTTTTTGTCAGAAATTCCGACCTTGTGTAGGCTCCATAGGACATTTTCCATCTGAATTTCCATCACACAAAATTTAAGATCCGGTTCTCATATTTTCCGACAACAAAATCAGTTGCACAATCAGAATTTCTGACATCGGAATTGTGTACATACCAAGTGCCACGCATGCTCGGAATCAAGCAAAAGCACCGCACTGGCTGTTGAACTTCATTTTTCTCGGCTCGTCGTACGTCACCGCGTTCTTGACGTTCACAATTTCCAACCAAATTTGTGTGACCGTGTGTATATGCAAGAGAAGTTTGAGCCAACATCCGTTGGGAAAAAAAATCTATGGATTTTGTTGCCGGAATGTCCGATCAATGTGCGATTGTGTGTGTATGGGGCATTAGTGTGCATGTAGGGGAGTGACATCATGGTCTGCCCATTGAAACGGCCTGAGAGCGTGAACCAGTAAGGAAGACCGAATGAAGATGGAAGCGCCAAGAGCGGTGACAGCTCAGAGCTGGAGGGCTCCATTTAAAAGGTAAGTCTATAATATTGCACTAGTATGCAGTACATCCTGGTACAATATAGCATAAACCTGCAGGGGCCAGTTTAAAAACAAAAATTGATCATTTTTAATGAAAGTAGTTATAAATTATCAAAATCTTCCAAGCTGGCCAATTGTCTCAGGTTAACTGTGATCATGAGATCTCTAGCTCTGGACCACAGGTCTTCAAACTTTCAAAACAAAAAGGCCAGATTACTGTCATTCAGCCTTTAGGGCAGGGGTGGCCAACCAGTGGCCCGGGGGCCACATGGGGCTCGCGGAGCCCTCTGATGTGGCCCGCGACCTCCTGCTCTGGAATGGCGGGTTAGCAAGACCAGATCGCAGGTTGCCGACCCGTCATACTACATCATCAGTGTTGTGAATGAAGCTGGTGGTAGAGGAAGAAAACAGCTGCAGAGCAGAGCCCCATAAACCAATGCTTCCTGTACAGTGCCGGATTTTGCCACAGGCAGAGTCTATGGCAATGTTCAGTTAACCCACAGGATAGACGCAGGTGCACTATGCTGCCTAAACATATATACATTGCCCCAACCCCCCCCCCCCCCCCCCAGCTCAAATCCCCTCATTCCTCATATGCCTCCAGCATAAATCCACCCCCTCCCCAAAAGAAATTCACCCCTCCTATTACAAATCCTCTACCCCCCTTCAAATGTGCCCTGTGAGCACAAATTCTCTACTCCCTCTACAAATCCCCCCCCTCCGCGCTAAATTCTTCCCAATCCCTCATCCTAACACAAATCCCCCCACCTCCCCCAAATTTCCCCTCCTATCACAAATACCCCCAATCATCCCTCCTAGCACAAATCCTCTCCCCCTACCATATCAAATTTAAATTCCCCCTCTTAGCACAAATTTTCTTTCCCAACCCCCATCCCAACACAAATCCCCTCAATTCACTACTCCTTCACACCGCCCAAAATGTTCCCTTCTAGAACAATTCTTATCCCCTGCCACCCCCAGCTTTCCCCCTCCCAAAACAAATCCCCTCTCCTCAACCTTCTTGTGGTGCCCCCCCACCTCACATGATACCACAGTGCCCAGGGCAGCCGCCCCTCCTGCCCACCCCTTGTCCCGGCCCTGATGTCAGTGGAAGGAATAGTGCCCCATCGTTGGTGTCAATCGGGGGATTCGTGCCCCCATCTTTGATGTCCGTGGAAGAAACTGCTTGGATGTCTGTGGAAGGAATGGTGCCTCACATCATTGGGAGAAATGGTGTCCCAAGGGGGAGATAAAGGCAACCAAAGGGACGATTCTGGCTCGTAGGGAGCAGTTTGGGACCATTGCTCTAAACATAAAATGAGTTTGAAATTAAAATGATTGCTCCATACATGATTCATTCCATACATGATTCATTCCATACATGATTCCATACATGATTCATTCCATACATGATTCATTCCATACATGATTCCATACATGATTCATTCAACCAAAGTGTGTTTGGCCAGCATTAGACCCTCAGTTCTACAGGAAGCTAAACAAACACGTTGGTATCTTTAGCACTGAAGTATATAGTATTGACCAGTAGGCCATGCTGGGACTTGTTGTGTGCATAAGTCTCTGGTAAGACTTGCTGGATCTTCTAGTTCCCCAGTTCCATCATATTCAAGCCACAGACAGGATTTCCGTCTTGTGACTATGTATGGGGGTCATTCGCTGGCCCCCTGGGGTGATCTGCATGCCCAGGGTGTTAGCTGTAGCCTGTAACCATCTTTAGTTTCTATAGGAATTCTCATTGTGCCGGCAGAAAAATGGTTAAGATGTAAAGCGCAGCATAAATAGGATGGCTGTTGCTGTGACTGCCCCCTCTGTGCCTCATTATATCCTCAATATTTCAGGATTGTGTCACATTGACAAATATAGATAATGCATTCCGCCTATGACGTCAAGACTGGCAGCTATTGTAGTGGGGTAATGATGCTGGGGGAGGGGATAAGACAATGGGAAAGGGGCAGCAAGGAGACACAGGGGACCCAGGCAGGCTATAGAAGGGGGAAGGGGCATGATGGGAGCATCTCTTATTGTACTGCCTATTGAGATGGGGGGTTGGTTGTCTTACAGGCTATTCAATCAGAAAATAATGGAAAACATGTCATTTTATGTGCCAAAACTCAACTGATAATTCTGCGTATTATTCTGTATTATTCTTTGGGTTTCGGTCTGCAGTTCCTACTAGCTATGGATCTAAAACTGGAAAATTACTTAATAGTGCAATTTTATACAGGCACCAACCATTTCTATAAAAGTCTTTATACTTTATTGTGCCCCCTGCATCTAACTGACGTCCCCGTTTTCAGGGATTTTCATTTTAACTCCTGTGGGTGGCTATAGTCCGTTTTCATGGATTAGGAATATCCTAGCGGGTCATCACCAGCATTCCTAAAAGAGAAAGATCCGTGCCAAAGCGTCCTATTGAGCATCAGATCAAGCTATCTCATGACAGGTTTACTATAAAAAGAGTCAAACTGTCATTGTTGATGACTTCTGAAAATGCTAGTTGCCTGGCTGTGATGACAACACACTTGCCTTAAGCAGTCACTGACTCAGAGAAAATACGTAGGTCAGAAGTCCTTTTTTCAATACTTATCTGTTTTTAAAGTGGAGGGCCGCTCTAAAAAAAAAAAAAAATCTGAATAAAAATGTTCCTAAAAAATTGGGGGAAAAAAATAAATTTAACTTACCAAAAATGCCTGTTGCTAGGCAGATCGTTCTAATCTTAGTTACATAGTTAGGTTGAACTGGATGGATGTCTTTATTCAACCTGAGTGAGTGTCTACAATTGTCCCTATCCCTGTACATTGCACACTCACATCAGTCCCTACCCTCAAGGAGCCCACAATCCAAGGTCCCCATTCATATACTAGGGCCAATTTTGGACAGAAGCCAATTAACCTACCTGCATATCTTTGAGTGAGTGTGGGAGGAAACCAGAGTACCCGGAGGAAACCCACGCAGCCACAGGGAGAACATGCAAACTCCAGGCAGGTAGTGTCGTGGTTGGGATTCAAACCAGCAACCCTTCTTACTGCTAGGCGAGAGTGCTAACCACTACACCACTGTGCCACCCAAATCTGCCTCTTCCTATTCCGAGGTAATCTTCAGTCTTCTCCTCCTCACGTCGTCTTCTAGTAAATGTGTTCTGGGTATTGTGTGTGTCCCAGAACACAGTGCGCCCCATTCACAAAGCGCTGCGTGACTTGCGCATGCGCAGTAAGAAATGGCTTAGTTGGAATGGCGGCGCTGGGACCCGAGAGCCGAGGGATGGTCAGCCTCGGGCGGCTTACATCGTGGGCACCCAGGACAGGTAAGTGTGCTTATTAAAAGTCAGCAGCTACAGTGTTTGTAGCTGCTGACTTTAAAAAAAAAAAAAATTCCCGGCTGGCCCTCCCCTTTAAGCAAGAAAATTGGCATGACAGCCAGGCAGTTGGCATCTACAGAAGCAAAGGTTGGTATTGGCAACAGCCATGTTTTTGTTAAGAGAGACATTAATGATTACAAAAAGGTACAATAATTAAGAAATTATTAAAAGAATAATATAAAAGAAATGTATTTCTTTTATATCTTTTATATTATAAGAATAGATGGGAAATCTTCCAGTGGGGACACAAGGTTCTAGCGATCATGGTGACAACAAAGGATCCCACTTTGGAGGGATTTCATCTCATTTCCTGTCTTGGCTGTGGGACAGGAGGTAAGAGGAAATCTCAACAATGGGACATAGATGGCAAAAAAAAATAAGAATAGATAAAAATAAAATAAAATAGATAAAAATAGATAAAAAAAGAAAGAAAAGATAGAGTAAGGGAGGGTTTTAACTTCTTACAATGTTTGCATTTGAAAAAACTAATAAATCACAAAATTAATTTTTTCAAAATTTAAGTAGAACCTGAATTTGACTTCGTATTCGCTTCCTGGAATCTACTGTTAGTAACACAATAAACATTTAAAACGTTTCCATTAGAAAAACAAATTCCGAGACTGATTTTTAAGATGACTTCTGAGCACGTTGTTGTATTAACTTGCTGTATTGTATCAATTTGCTTTAACCCTTTCATGACTAAGCCTATTTTTGGAATTTCGTGTTTACAAGTTAAAATCCATATTTTTTGCTAGAAAATTACTTGGAACCCCCAAACATTATATATATTTTTTTAGCAGAGGCTCTAGAGAATAAAACGGCGATTGTTGCAATATTTTATGTCACACGGTATTTGCGCAGTGGTGTTTTAAACGCAACTTTTTGGGAAAAGGGACACTTTCATGAATAAAAAAAAAAAAAAACAGTAAAATTAGCCCAATTTTTTTGTGTAATGTGAAAGATAATGTTACGCCGAGTAAATAGATACCAAACATGTCACACTTTATAATTGCGCGCATTTGTAGATTGACGACAAAGTACGGTACCTAAAAATCTCAATAGGCGACGCTTTAAATTTTTTTTACGGTTACCAGGTTAGCGTTACAGAGGAGGTCTACTGCTAGAATTATTGCTCTCGCTCTGAAGATCGCGGCGATACCTCACATGTGTGATTTGAACACCGTTTACATACACGGGCGCGACTTCCGTATGCGTTTTCTTTGCTTCGCGAGCTCGCGGGGACGGCGGGCGCTTTGACATTTTTTTTTTTTTTTATTTTTTTTTTTTTTTTTTTATTTATTTTAAAATGACCAAATTTTTATTTTTTTTTTAAAAACAATTTACATTCCTTGTGACAGCAATAAAAGTGATTAAACATCCCTTGTGACAGTAATAGGTGGTGACAGGTACTCTTTATGGAGGGATCGGGGGTCTAAAAGACCCCCCACCCCTCCTTTACACTTCAATGTATTCAGATCGCCGAAAACGGCGATTCTGAATACCGGATATTTTTTTAAAACCGGCGCCATTGGCAGCCGAGTAAACGGGAAGTGACGTCATGACGTCGCTTCCGTGTTTACGATGAGGAGACTGGAACGAAGCCGATTACGGCTTCGTTCCAGTTCCTCCCCAGCAGCCGGAGGCATCGGATCGCGAATCGCGAATCGGTGCTCCCGATCGAGCGGGAGCACCGGTAACAGCGGCGAGACGTCCCCTCCCGCTCCTCCGGCATAACAGCCGAGCGGCTTTTAGCCGCATTGGTTGTTATGTCTGGAAAGCCAATCGCCCGCTGTAAAAAACGGTACCGGGATGATGCCTGCAGGTGCGGGCATCATCCCGGTATACCCCCTGGAAGCAGAGTACGCAGATCTGCGTACGCTCGGCGGGAAGGGGTTAACTAACTCCATATTAAGTTGTAGGATGATTAGGCTTACACATATATGGTAGGACAAGACTGTACAAGAAACACTAATTAGCCAAATAAAGTACCATTTTGTACCAGGCACACTATCTGTGTTTCCTCAGCCAATAGAAGCGTTGAGGCTGTATTAAAGCGGAGGTCCACCCTAAAGTGGACCTTCCGCTCATCGGAACCCTCCCCCCCTCCGGTGCCACAATCGGCACCTTTCAGGGGGGAGGGGGGTGCAGTTACCTGGATAATCCAGGTAACTGCACCCACTTCCGGGACAGCTCTCTGCGGAAAGGGGCGTAACTTACGCCCCTTTCCGCAAGTGCCCGCCCCTTCCCGCAAGTGCCTGCTGGGAAACACACAGATCCCAGAGGCAGCGGGGAGCATCCTTATTGCGCAGCGCAATTCGCGTATGCGCAGTAGGGAACCGGGAAATGAAGCCGAAAGGCTCCATTTCCTGATTCCCATACCCAAGATGGCGGCGGCAGGACCCGACAGACGACCTAGCGATCGGCTTCGGGTGCCGACATCGCGGGCGCGCTGGACAGGTAAGTGTCACTATTTTAAAAGTCAGCAGCTGCAGTATTTGTAGCTGCTGGCTTTTAAAAAAAAAAAAAAACGCGGAGTCCCGGCGGACTCCCGCTTTAATGTAGGTATTAGGAGTGGGGTTGTACATCTCTTTGTGTGATTCTTACTGCATCTTTTGCCTTGTAAGCTTCTTCCTTTTGTGTAACACATCAGAAATAAATTGTCTGCTTCTCAATACATCTGGAGTTTGACTGATCACAAGAGAATAATAATCCTAACAACTGTACAGCAGAGCTTAGACTGAGGGAGAAGCAGTACAAAGAGCCCGTTGGGAGTACTACAGCGAAAGAAGCATTAGATAAGGGGAGAGAGACAGAGACAGGAACTCATCAGTGCACTGCTTCTCCTTTCATTGTTCAGTCATTGGGCAAGGGGCCTGAGAGTAAAACTATAGCAGAGAAAAATCAGGTCCCCTTTTTTGCTAGATATGGCTGAACTGTGAGGCAGAGCTTTGTAAATCTCAGATTTAAGATGGACGGGAACAGTTTTGCATTCTGTTCATCCAGTCCTGTGTATTTAGCTTTGGTCTGGAGTTCAGCTTTAGGGCCTTTTCACCCAAGATGCGGCGGGACTGCTTTGGGTGGCTATTCTAGTACAGTCCCACCGCACTACAAGACAGAATGTCTTCTTATCTGCCAAGTTCACACCACTGCATTGCGGCGGTGTGCGGGTGGTGTGCGCTGGAACAAAATACTACATTGCGGTGGTGTGCGGGTGGTGTGCGCTGGAACAAAATACTACATTGCGGTGGTGTGCGCTGGAACAAAATACTACATGCAGTACTTTTTTCCAGGCAATCCACTGCCTTGCACCTCATAGAAATTAAACTTTATGAGATGTCTGTATGACAGGCTGGATGGCATCGCACACCAGCTGCTGCATTGTAACGCAGTGGCTGATGTGAACATTCCTTTTAAAGTGGTTGTAAACCCTCCCCCACAACTTTTTCCCATGTAAATCGGCATAAAAAACCCTAATGAACACGGCTTGTAGATGTCTCCTTTACTTGCATAGTATTGTTATCATTCTAAAGCACAAAAAGGATTACGTCACTGAGCCCAGATCTCCCATGATTTACGGCACACTCTGTGCTTGTCTATCTATTATCAGGACTTCCTACGGCACAACACTGAAATCCCACAAGACTGCATGATCACTCAGAGCTTCCTACTACTCCCCATGTGACCATGTGACATCACATGGAGTGGAAAAAAAGGCATCCTACAGCATTACTGCAGTCTTATCAGCTGAAGCTGATAAGACTGACATAGACAAACACTAGATAATTGGCACAAGTAAATACTATGAAATAAAACAAGTCGGCTATGAACAGGGAAGCAGGGTTGCCATAGAAACGTTGGATTGAGAAGGAGGCTTGGTTAACAGTACAGGAAATGCTCAATGTAAGGGCGGAAATACACTCCACTGTGGACTCTGGAAACACGGTTTAAAGAAACTTTATCAAACTATAGCCACTGTAATCCAGCCCAAATTGCATATTACCTAAGTTTTTTAATTACTTATTATAATGGACTAAATAAAAAGAAGCATCAGAGTGGGAGAGTTTACTTCCTCTCTAAGTGGTGGTAAAACCTCAGACATAAAAAGTGAACAAAGCATATCCCTCTATAGTGTGTACTTGTCTCAGTCCAAAGCACTGAGTGTGATTTCTCTCTGCTGTCTCCTTCCTTTGCTATCTGCATTAATCCCTTCTGAGGCTCGGTTCACACTGAGACCCCAAGTCGCGTGACATGTGAAATCCCCTTTTAGTCAATGAGAGCTGTCTTAATTAGCACTACTGAAGTCGCTCCAACTTTAGAAAAGCTTCCTGTACTACTATAAGGTGACTTCTATCCGACTTGGAGAAGGCTTCCATTAAAGTCTATGAGCACAAGTCGGATCCTCATCTACAGTATATTGAGGTGATTTGGATCCGACATTACAGGAAGGTTACCCAGGCATTCCCTGAAAGTCGCATCAAAGTAGTACTCAAGTCGCCAGCATATCACCAGGAAGTTGCCTGGCAAAGTCGCGACTTTCAGGTCGCAGTAGAATGAACCGAGCCTGAAAGGTTTTCCTGACTCCGAACAATCAATCACAGACTGTGTGCTGGAGGCCCCCTCCCCAAATCACCTGTAATTGATCGCCCCAGCTGTGCATGTTTCCCTATGAGACTGTGTATAATGGGTGTGTTCATTCTCTCCACTCAGATCTCAGGTTACACTTACACTGCACAGCTCAGTGAGGGCAGATGTGACATCATATCCCCGTCCCAGTGGTGGCTGGTGAAGTTTTAGGATGGGGAGGTGCCAGACTGTGCCCTTCCTATTTTACCCACCCCCACCCCTTATAGAATCCACCTACTCTGTCCCCTGTGTTCCAGCTGCTTTCACCCATAGTGTCAGGAGTGTACAGCTCAGCATTACAGATAGGGCCAGGGGTGGCCGTGGGGCTCGCAGCACTGATGCATCCCCCCCCACCCCCCGCACCAGAGGCGGCTCAGGGCTTGCGCCACTGTCGGCCGGCACTTACTATGTAACGGGCTGCTCTCCTGCTGTGTCCTCTGGGCAGCGGCGGGTCCAGCTCCAGTGCGTCTCCTCTTCCAAAGCGCTAGGCATGCAATAGGATCGCCTGGCGCCTTGGCCAATCAGGAAACAGGCCTCCTAATTGGTGGGGAGGAACTGTGTAGTGTGAAAATAGCAAAAATTAATTCGGTATGGTCACACAATTGGGTGGGATCTGTGCCCCCCAAACCCACCCTATTTTGAAGCCTATTAGAGCCTCTGGCTCTAATCAGGTTCTTCAAAAAATACACCCGCCCTCCCACCATAGTAATTTCATGCGTCCGGCGTCCTGAAAGTAAGCTGTACAAATTCTGGGCTTTTAGCTTATGTAGAGAAGAGAGGGCTACAGATACACAGAAACAAATCCTCCTACGTGAGTTGTACCTGTTTATCACCTGAGGCCAGTCACTTCACTGGGTAAATGTAAGGGGGTTACAACTATTTTTTACTGCTCCAGTGTTATCAAACACATTAGACTAATGAAGGCTTTAAAACAGCCAAAGTGAATACAATGTAAAAGTAAAATCTGCTAACTTTAGCACGGAGAAGGCAATTTGTGCAGTTATCAGCTCTTTCACCCAACGATCGCTTGTATTCAGGTTACTTGAACCTTCAGCGAGCAACTCAACAATGTTTTGTTGCCGGAGTCCCGCGCCCGTTGTTTTTATATGCAACCCTCACGGGATCGAGTCTCAGAAGTTGATTCTTGTAATAACAGGCTGTGAAAGGCACAAATTGCTGTTTTATTGTTGCCGATGTGTTTTTCCGACTTGTAAGCCGGCGCTCACCCCCTCTGATTACAGCTTTTCCTCGCAAGTAGGCGGGGACCAGCGGACGCCACCACAGAGCCGTTCTTCGGCTGCTATTTGTCACGCCGCGGCGGCACTTATCACCCGCACACCTTGATTTCACGTCAGTCCAATTTCCTGTGTCACTGAGTGACTGGTCAACCGGACCTCTGCAACTTAAACCCTGAATTATCCTGCCTGCCCGACACACGCCAAGGTTTCTAGAAAGCCTGTAATCGCTGCTCGCAAATCAACGAGGCTGGGGGAAAAACAGCACTGGGAACAAAATATCCACCGAGTTAATGGGGAACTCCGCTCCAAGCAGAACATTCTTTTAAAATAAAGCAACCTGCTAACCACTTGCCAACCACCCTATAGCAGTTTTACTGTGCTGTGCAGGATCACATACATTTTATTTATCTATATATATATGTATGTGTGTGTATATATATATATATATATATACACACACACACACACGCGCCTGCTACCCGGAAGTGCAGGATCACACATTGTGAGTGCGTGCCGCCGCCGGCTCGCTTTTGATTCTACACAGCAGAAGCCGATCAGGGGGTCCCATGGACTCGATGACTGCTGGCACCCTCTGATCGTTCGGTACGCAGTAGGGGTGCATTGGATCAAAAAACTCACAGATCGGATCGTTCCTCGGAACAGAGTCACGGATTGGATCATTTTCCGGATCAGCAAATAATAATTTAATTTGCAAAAACCTGTGAAAATTCCACCACCATATAGCCCCCACTGTAATATCCACAATCTCCCCCACTGTAATATTGGCTGAGTATGGCTGGGTACGGCTGAGCTTGGCTGAGTATTGCTGAGTATTGCAGGGTATGGCTGGGTATGGGCAGGTATGGCAGAGTATTGGCAGAGTATTGGCAGAGTATGGAGAGGTGGCTGCTTCCATCCGATCTCTCCCCTCCACTGTACAGATTAGTACAGAGAGGGGAGAGCGGAACCGGCATCATGTCATGCCCGTCGGAGCAATCACATTGTAAACGGCCTGGGTGTAGAAAGATGGCCACCGCTTCGGAGCTAGGCCGAAGCCGTGGCCTTTCCTAAGGCCGAGATCGCGGCATGTGCGGGGTGACCCGTTCGGATCAGGGATCGGTGACAATCCGTTGCACCCCTAGTACGCAGGCAGAACGGCGGTCTGCCTATGTAAACAAGGCAGTTTGCCGTTCTGTCAGTAAGGAAGGCATGGATTCTGTGTTCCTCCAAAGTAAGGACATTGTGCGCTGTGTGTTTGATCCATGCCTTCCCTTAGTAAAAGCACCTAACACAGGCTAGGCACACAGTTATCCCTTTGATTGCCGCTGATGTTAACCCCTTCCCGGCCAGTGTCATTAGTACCAGTGACAGTGCATATTTTTCTTTAGCACTGATCACTGCATTAGTGTCACTGGTTCCTATAAAAGTGTCAGTTAGGGTCCGACTTGTCCGCTGCAATATCACAGTCCCGCTATAAGTCGCTATTCACCGCCATTACTAGTAAATAAATAAATAAAAATTCCATATTTTGTAGCAATCCCATAGTTTGTAGACGCTAAACCTTTTGAGTAAACCAATCAATATACGCTTATTAAGATTGTTTTTTTTTTTTTTTTTTACCAAAAATATGTAGCAGAATACATATTGGCCTAAATTGATGAATAAATTTATATTTAAAAAATTTTTTTATTGGATTTGTTTTATAGTAGACAGTACATTTTTTTTCTTTTTGTCAAAATTGTAGGTCTTTTTTGTTTATAGTGCAAAAAAAAAAAGAGAAAAAAAGGACATACATTTTATTTGGGTACAGCGTGACAGGACCGCGCAATTGTCAGTTAAAATAACGCAGTGCTGTATTGCAAGCAATGGCTTAGTCCTGAAGGTAGGGAATCTTCTGGAGCTGAAGTGGTTAAAGTAGACCTTGCATTATATATATTTTTCATGTTCAGTGTATCGCTAATAATTAATACTTAATACTGACAGGTATTTATTAGCTGTCACAAAGATCACCATCCTCCCCCAGACGGTGCCTTCATCTTCTTCTCTCTCCAGAGCACCATCTTTGTTCAAGCATAATCTAAAGCAAGCGTCTCATTCCTGGAATAATGATAGCAACGCAGAAATGACACAGCGATGCAAATCCTTGTGCCTGTTCACAAATGTCTGACACAGATCAGTCTCTGTTTTTTGTGACTTGCTGTAAAGTTAAAATGTACAGTCTGATCACTGGAGGAGAGAAGACTAGGGAAATGCTTCCTCCTGCTTTTTTTTTTTTTTTTTTTTTAAATAAAGATAGTAAGGCCCCTTTCATACGGATGGCTGTTCTGCCACAGTTTAGCATGTTTATTTTTTTTTTCTGTGAAATTCAAGACTCCAGGCACAGCGATCAGCTGCATTTGTACAGTGCAATTACCTGCGTTTATGTGCGTTTCTGTGCAGTTGCGTTCAGCTGCAGTTATCCAATATAGTCGTTCCCATAGCAACCCCTTTTTTTTTTTTTTTTTGGTCCCTTGAATCCCTTCACACAAAAGACTGCGGTTATGTGCATATAGCTGCTCAACATCGCACCTGGACGCATTCAATTCTATTTTTTCTATTCGCACCGAACCGCATGTAACAAAATCGCAGCTAAACGCTGTGTGTGAATGGGGCCATAGGAAAGTATTGTGTGCTTTTAGCTGCGGTAGAAGACTAGAAAATCCGCAGCTAAAAGCACCGCTCCTATCCAGGGGCGGACTGACCATTGGGCCACTTGGGCACTGCCCGAGGGCCCCATGCCACTAGGGGGCCCCATCAGGGTTGCCAGTCTCAGTAAAACCAGGGACAGTATGTAAAAATTTGTGTTTTTTTTTTCACATCTGTCTCTGAAATGTCCCTTACCGACATCCTTTTGGTCTAAAAATGCAGAGATTATAGCTGCCCCACCTCTCCGGTACCTTCTCAGCCAATAGAAACATGTCTGTGTATACTGTGTGATTGTATACTCTGTGTGTGTGTTTGTGTATACTGTGTGACCCCATAATCTCTGATTGCCTGGGGGCCCCATAATCTCCTATTGCCCGGGGGCCCCATGAGTTGTCAGTCCACCCCTGGCTCTATCCGTCCGTGTGAAAGGGGCCTTAAGGTCTTTTTTCAGGGGCGGACTGACAACTCATGGGGCCCCCGGGCAATAAGAGATTATGGGGCCACACAATATACACAAACATACACACACAGTATACAATCACACAGTATACACAGACATGTTTCTATTGGCTGAGAAGGTACTGGAGAGGCCGGGCAGCTATAATCAAATGATTTTTAGACCAAAAGGATGTCGGTAAGGGACATTTCAGAGGCAGATGTAAAAAAAAAAAACACAGATTTGTACATACTGTCCCTGGTTTTACTGAAGCTGGCAACCCTGATGGGGCCCCCGGGCAGTGCCCGAGTGGCCGAATGGTCAGTCCGCCCCTGGTCTTTTTTCAAATCCAATACTGTTGCTGTACATTGTGATGCATGCAGACTTGCAATAGTCTTGGACACTAGTTTTTAACAACAAAGTTTTCCATGGTGGAAAATAAATTAATTAATCCAAAGAAAAAAAAAAAAGGTAAATGGTAAAAAAAAATAAAAAAAAAATAACAATAAAAATTATAAATTTCAAAAAAAATTTCAGCAAAAAATCCATATGCATACTTTTTGTTCAGTGCAGTCTGCAACTTGAGGAGCCTCTCTGGTCTCTCCTGCTATCATCATTACTAATCTGACATTTTGAATGTGTTGATTAGTAAGGGATGTGCCGGGCATTCCGTTTGTCTCTGCAGGAGCTGCACACTCCTGGGAGTCAGGAGTCTGACAAATAGCTTGCAATAACAGTTACCTTGTATGCACCTTGAAATCACATGATTGCGTAATTTAAACTTTTAGTATGTTGTTACATTTTGCTGATGCTGCATTTATTGTAACTTTTAACAGTATTGGATTCTATTTTTTTTTTTTTTGCTTGCCTATATTGCATATCGATTGTAGCCCTCTTCTCAATACAGAACTGTAAGAGGAGTTTCCACTTCTCTATTTTAAATTAAGCCCATCTGTGGCCAAAACATTTTTTTATTTTTTTTGTTAATGGCAGCAATTCAATTTAATACTAAAGTGCTGCAAGTAATAAGAGGTGATGGGGTAGGAAGGTATATGTAGTGGCGCAGAGGGACTTATACGTTATATTAAAGGTATTTTGTTTTAAATGACAAACATCTCATACTTGCTTGCTCTATGTAATGGTTTTGCACAGAGCAGGCCTGAGTCTCCTCTTCTTGGGTCCACCGCTGGCGCCCCTTCTCTTCTCTGAGTGCCCCCATAGCAAGCGCACTCGCTCTGTGTGTCCATAAGGCTGGGTTCACACTGCTGCAGGGGGAGATCCGGATGTGATTCGCACCGCACTGCAGTGCAAATCACATCCGATCTCCGTAGCGATGCGAGTTCAGCCATACAGATAGTATACAGATAGTATGGCTGAATTCGCATCGCTCCCGCAGCAAACTCGCACGGGACCCTTTTTTTGGTCCGCAACAGAATCAGATCGCATGGGTGTTCACACCATGCAATCCGATTCCTGTGCGAGTCGGCAGATCGCACTGCGATATGCGGACGGATCTGGGGGTGTCATTAACATATCATTGACACTCCCAGCCGTCCGCATAGGGCAGTGTGAACTGCTGGCGGGAGGTATGCGATGCGGGAAAACGCCGCGGATTCGCGACGTTCCCGCATCGCTATAGTGTGAACCTAGCCTAAGACACAGAATGGGCTCAGCCCCGCCCCATCCTCACTGGCTGTCATTGTTTTATCATTCAGCCAATGAGAAGGCAGCCACTGGCTCCCGCTGCTGTCAGAGACCTGGGACAGCAGCCGCTCTCGTGCACATCGCTGAATCGGGATCGGGCTAAAGTATTGGGGGGGGGGGGGGGGGCTGCATACTAAAGTTTTTTTTGCCTTCATGCACAGAATGCATGAAGATAAAAACCTTCAACCTCAAAAACCACATCCCACCCAGCCTATAACAAAAATGACAGCTGGATGAGCCTCTCATCGATCCAGGTGGACGTCATATGACACAGCCAATGACTGTGTATAACTGCCATGTAACCTGCTGTGATTGGTCACAGCAGCGAGCTGGTACCATGAGTAATGGATGGCGTGAAAGGAAGCCATTCATTGTTTACAATTGTGTTGCTAGCTATGATTGATCAGTGTGATCACATGGTACAGACAGGTCCAATCACAGCCCATCTGTACCATGCGATTAGCTTTGGCCAATCGTAGCCAAGGAATACAACTGAATCGGTTTCATTCAGTAAAATGCTTGCTTATAGCAATTTAATGCACTGCTATAAGCAATCATAATGTGTAAAAAAGAAAAAAATCCTGATCACTTATCCAGAGTAGTACAATGATATATTATCACAGCCAAACCATGACATATGATAACGCTGTACTGCACTGGTGACAGTATGTTAAAGAGGAAGTAAACCCTGATGGGTTTACTTCCTCTTTGTCTCCCTGCAAAGGTAAAGCATAATGGGCTACTATGCATCGCATCGCATCACATCGCATAGTAGTCCATTATGTGTCACTTACCGAACACAGGAGCCAGCGATGTCACCGCTGTCCCCTGTAGTCCTGAGCATCCATCTTCTTCCGGGTATCGCTGCTCCGGCCACTCACAACGACAGAGCAGCGATGACGTCACTCCCGCGCATGGGCACGGGAGCCGCCAGTAACGGCATATCGCCGTTAGTAGCGGCATGCTGCTAGCAGTGATAGTGCGCCTGCACGCCGCTGTCTACGGCGCATGCGCTGTAGACAGCTGTCACTGTCTTTTAGTAAATATCTCCTAAACCGTGATCTGCGGCCTGCCCCAGTGCACCTGCGCGCCGCTGTCTACGGCGCATGCGCCGTAGACAGCGGTGGCTGTCTTCGGGCAAATATCTCCTAAACCGTGTAGGTTTAGGAGATATTTCTTGGACCTACAGGTAAGCCTTAATCTAGGCTTACCTGTAGGTCAAAGTGGTTTGTAAGGGTTTACAACCACTTTAAAAAAAAAAAAAAATGTCTTTTAATCACAATCTCTTAATTTTTTAAAAAATTACAACTTCAAACAACTCACATTTTACTAAATACCTTGAACTGTCTATTTTCCAAAAAGGGATAATTTTGGGGGCATTTGTACTGTCCTGGTGTTTTCGGGCCTCAAGAAATTAGATTTGGGTTATTTTTAGCAGACAAATATAGCAGAATACACTTTATAAAGATCTATGAATTATTTGCAAAATGACAAATTCAGGTCAATGACGAAGAAGGCCTTTTTATTTTTTGCATTTTTTTTGCAAAAAGTAAAATACCCAGTGGTGATTAAATACCAACAAAAGAAAGCTCTAGTTGTGTGAACAGAATTATAAAAATTAAGTTTGAATGACAATTGAGCGGTTATGCAACGTTGCACCCAAAGTGCGACAGCGCTGAAAATTGGTCTGGGCAGGAAGGGGGTTAAAGTGGCCAGTATTGAAGTGGTTAAGCTGGCCACAGATAGATCGAAATTCAGTTTGTTCAGCAGGGACTGGAATTTTGATCCATCTATTGTTGAACACTTGTTTGACTCCTCTCAAAGGGGAACAACTCCTCCTGAACTGTTAGAAAATTTGTGGTCAATCAGTGTGTGTAACCAATGAGCCGCAGCACTGATCTGTGTATTTTGACAGCACAGGAATCCCCATTGTCAGATTATAAAACTGCAGTGGAGAGAGTATTTCCCTATTCACCTCAAATGTGTGGCTGGGGAAACACACCTTTCGTTCTTGATCAGCCAGCTGCCTGATCAAAATGAAAATAAAAACAAAAAACACTTATGCCCAGCCCTAAAACCCAATTAAATTTTTTTTTGGGGATATAGTAGGGAATGGTTGTAGCCAGTAGTGGCCAATCCATAAAAGGTGCACGGGCGCCGCCCCCCATCCATGAGTTTGGCCCCCTAATTCTAGATGCAGGCCACCAGATGCATGGATTCCAATGGTTTTTTTTTTTTCTTTAAGCATATGATTAGAGCCAGAGGCTCTATAAGGCTTTAAAATAGGGTGGGCTTGGGGTTCAAAGCACTGCGTTCCGAGCCTACCCAGTTGTGTGACATTAGCAAATTAATATTCGCTATTGTCACACTAATTCTGCTCCTGGACAATCAGCGCAGCTGGGCCCACTTCCTGTCTGCCGGGAGGAGGGATGGGAAGGATGCATGGGAAGATGGTCGCTTGCCTGGAGGGAAGCCTGAGGAGAAGCTACGCTGGCTGGCAGGAGGAGGAGGGTGGAGATGCGAGGAGACAAGACACAGGGGAAGCCGGTCACCAAGGGCAAGTGTTGCAGACGGGTGACTGACGAAAGAGGTGGAGCTATATGACGGTGACCCCCAGGAACACAGGACATACAAATGAAAGCTATTACAGCTCTCTGCTCGTACAGTGTTCCCGGGGGTCACCGTCATATAGCTCCACCTCTTTGCCCAGCGCCTTTGATAGACAGAACACCGGGCCAATGCGGGACATGTGACATCATCAAAGGCTCCGGCCCAAGAGTTGAGCCCAGAGAACACAGGACATACAAATGAAAGCTATTACAGCTCTCTGCTCGTACAGACAGCTTGCCTCTTCCTCTCCTTGCTTCCCCTGGCTGGGGGACCGCGTGGGCGGTGCTCGCCCCCCTACTCTGAGGCAGCCCCGCGCTTGCCAGCAGCCATTTGAGGGCTCCAGTATGCATTCCTCATCCTCCCCGGTAGTTCCTCCACTGGCTCGCCTCTTCCTCTGCACAGGTGAGGCTGCATTGTGCACGAGTCACGCTGCATTAGGCACAGGTGAGACCACATTGGGCACAGGTCACGCTGCATTGGGAAAAAGTGAGGCTGTATTGGGCACTGGACATGCTGCATTGGGCACAAGTGGGCACAGGTGAGGCAGTATTGGGCACAGGTGAGGCAGTATTGGGCACAGGTGAGGCAGTATTGGGCACGGGCAGGCCACGCTGCATTGGGAACAGGCAGCCCACATTGGGTACAGGTGAGGATTATTGAAGCGCTAATACCAGCTGTTTGGAGTATCTTTATCTGTTGATTGTTAAACTTTCTGGAATACGTATATTGCTATTGTGGTGTAGGATCTGGGCCTGTTGTCCCTCCATCCCTTTTTTTTGCTTCCTTCCTCATTCATCTCAGACTCAAACCACTCCCCCTTTCAGCCATGGATTTTAAACCACGCCCACTATTTAATTTAAGCCCCGCCATTTTTTGTGGGGGGGGGGGGGGCTGTTTGAACGGGGGAGCCCATACAACAGTTTGCTATGGGGCCCTGTGATTTCTAGTTACGCCCCTGGTTTCATGACTGTCAGGTACAGTGTTGCATTTTGAATGACAATTACTCAGTCATGAAAGAGCACTGAAAGCTGAAAATTGGTCTGGGCAGGAAGGGTGTAAACATGCCCTGTAATGAAGTCTGCTATTTATCTATGCAAGTACGTGTTAATTCTAGAGTTCACATATACTTTACGAATGCAATGTAGCCTGCTTTCTTTGTTAGACCGCCCCCCCCCCCCTCCCAGCTGTTTAAAGCGGGAGTCCGCCGGGAGTCCGCGTTTTTTTTTTTTTAAAAGCCAGCAGCTACAAATACTGCAGCTGCTGACTTTTAAAATAGTGACACTTACCCGCCCAGCGCGCCCGCAATGTCGGCACCCGAAGCCGATCTCTCGATCGTCTCTCGGGTGCTGCCGCCGCCATCTTGGGAATGGGAATCAGGAAGTGGAGCCTTTCGGCTTCATTTCCCGATTCCCTACTGCGCATGCGCGAGTCGCGCTGCGCAATAAGGATGGACCCCGCTGCCTCTGGGATCCGTGTGTTTCCCAGCAGGCAGCGGGGGACTTTCGGAAAGTGGCGTAATCTACGCCCCTTTCCGCAGAGAGCTATCCCGGAAGTGGGTGCAGATACCTGTACTGTACAGGTACCTGCACCCCCCTCCCCCCTGAAAGGTGCCACTTGTGGCGCCGGAGGGGGGGAGGGTTCCAATGAGTGGAAGGTCCACTTTAGGGTGGACCTCCGCTTTAAGAGTTGCATTTTCAGAAGACCCTTATGGGGAATGTAGTTGCTCACCAGGCACAGGCTTGCAGTACTTCTGCAAACGCACCAAGCTCTTTTCATGGCAGAGACCAGACAGAGGAGACGGGATTCTCTCCCAGCATTTAAGAGCCCAAGTCTGTAACCTGGAAACCATCTTTTTTTTTTTTACACTAAATTCATTAATAATGAAGTATAGAAAACCTGGTCACCTTGCTCTAACAGTGCAGCGATGCATAAGCACAATATCCAAGCATGATCTGCGAGTTTCATTAGAGGTGCTTTGTCTGACTATTAATAAAAGTCAAGGTTGCATGGGGGGCTACCGCAAGTATCTACCTTCAGAGTCTGTGCTTATACCTGATACTTCTGGGTTTGGCACTTGAATTACTGCCTTCTTGTCCACCCTGAACAAGAGCAGCCAGCCGCTAGGGCAGAATGCGATCACACGGGGAGAAGGATGCTTGCTAAACCCTGTGTAACCTTATGACAATAGGAATTTGGGGCGCCCTTAGCTCTGTCTTGCACCCCCACCACCAAGAAATGTTAGGAAGCCTCATGGTTTATGGTTAATGTACACCTGTACCCAGATTATGGAACCAAATCCCAGCAATCCAGGTATCTGGGCTTTGCCCCAGAGCCTAGCAGGGGTATTTTGTGGGTATAAAGAATTGTATTGTATTTTTTTTCTTTTTTTTCTTATTTTTATTTCTGAGCCAAATACGATGTGATGGTCTTTATTTCTCTGTATGCCATATGTACAGTGCTTGTGCCATTGGTTCATATATATATATATATCAATCTTTTTTATTGACAAGAATGTTAAGTAACTGAACATTGTAATAAAAAAGTTTTTGATTAAAAAGAAACAGTCTAATCCAATCAGCAGTCCTCCTCTGTTTCATCGATAATGGTTTGCCAATACAACTGGATGTGGCTGCTCACAGACACCACTTTGTACCTTTGTCAGTGTCTGTGCTAGAAGCCCCGCCCCCGCCCCCTCAATGATCACACCCACGGACTTGTTTGACCCTATTCATGCGGAGGGGTCCATCAGATGAGGTGAGCTGCTAGTACTCTCTCTTCACCCAAGTGATCTCCTAAACCAATCGAATGTCTCACACCATGCTTGTTCATTGAAGTGGAACTCCACCCTAAAGTGGACCTTCCGCTCATTGGAACCCCCCCCCCCCTCCGGCGCCACAATTGGCACCTTTCAGGGGGGAGGGGGGTGCAGGTACCTGTACAGTACAGGTATCTGCACCCACTTCCGGGATAGCTCTCTGCGGAAAGGGGCGTAGATTACGCCCCTTTCCGAAAGTCCCCCGCTGCCTGCTGGGAAACACACAGATCCCAGAGACAGCGGGGACCATCCTTATTGCGCATGCGCAGTAGGGAACCGGGAAAAGAAGCCGAAAGGCTCCACTTCCTGATTCCCATTCCCAAGATGGCGGCGGCAGCACCCGAGAGACGATCGAGAGATCAGCTTCGGGTGCCGACATCGCGGGCGCGCTGGACAGGTAAGTGTCCTTATTTTAAAAGTCAGCAGCTGCAGTATTTGTAGCTGCTGGCTTTTAAAAAAAAAAAAAAAAAACGCGGACTCCCGCTTTAATAAGATCACCTTGTATGGACACTTGCTGGTGTTTCTAAGGACTTTCTTTTATTTCAATTATTATACATTATGTCTTTTTTTGTTTGTTCAGCAGTATATGGCAGTCTTGTGACTTCTATCAGTGTCTGGCCAGGCCCTGGTTAAAGCTTGTAGGGGGAGTTTTCATTCTCTTATGACTGTCCTAGGAGGCTGCATGACCCCTGACTTTCTGTCTGGACAGTGCTGATTGGCCTGTGTAGATCACATGCACACTCCCAAAAAAATGTAATGAAAACTCTCAAACAATACACACCAAACTGAGCATGTACAGCAAGGGTTGCCCAACCTTTTGAAGAGCAAGGGCCACTTAAGCGACTTTGTAACCGATCACGGGCCACAATGAGCGGAGCGGGTGGATGGCATATCCGTGTCCACTCTGCATTTGCAGAGCAATACTTTTTGGTGGATCGTATTGGAGGTAGAACACAAGTCGGTTTATGTCTGCCACTACTTAGAGGTGAATGGAGGGTCCAATTGGTCGGACTGACCATGTGAAAGCGGTCCAAGGCTGCCTTCAAACTGATGCGCTGCGGTTTACCCGCACCACGCGTACAACGCAGTTTACCTTTGGCTTTCCTGCAGTTTGCAATAGACTTCTATTATCTGCGAGTTTGGTGAGCTTTCTGAAAGTGCATCAAACCTGCAGAATATAATATTAGTCTATGGCTCAGAAGTCTATGGCTCAGTGCAGGTAAACTGCTCTGCACTTGCAGATCAGTTTACTTGCTGGTTACCTGCACTATTATTATCTGCGAGTTTGGTGAGCTTTCTGAAAGCAGCCCAGTAACCACTGCAGAACAGATATGCCCATATATACACTGTGATTAAAGGTCAGTTTATTACTAAAATCACTTACAGACCGGACCATTTTGCTGGCCAAAGACCAGACCACTTTTTGCGATTCGGCACTGCGTCGCTTTAACTGACAATTGCGCGGTCGTCCGACGTGGCTCCCAAACAAAATTGACGTCCTTTTTTTCCCACAAATAGAGCTTTCTTTTGGTGGTATTTGATCACCCCTGCGGTTTTTATTTTTTGCGCTATAAACAAAAATAGAGCGACAATTTTGAAAAAAACGCATTATTTTTTACTTTTTGTTATAATAACTATCCCCCAAAAATATATAAAAAAACATTTTTTCCCTCAGTTTAGGCCGATACGTATTCTTCTACATATTTTTGGTAAAAAAAAAAATCGCAATAAGTGATTATTGATTAATTTGCGCAAAAGTTATAGCCGTTACAAAATAGGGATAGTTTTATAGCATTTTTATTAATAATTTTTTATTATTTTTTTTTTTACTAGTAATGGCGGCGATCAGCGATTTTTATTGTGACTGCGACATTGTGGGGGACGCATCGGACATTTTTGACACATTTTTGGGACCATTGTCATTTATACAGTAATCACTGCTATACAAATGCAGTGATTCCTGTGTAAATGACACTGACAGTGAAGGGGTTAACCAGTGGGTGGCAGTGTAGGGGTTAAGTGTTCCTAGGGGTGTGTTACTAACTGTGGGGGGGTTGGGCTTTCATTTAGTGAACACTGATCTCTGCTCCAATCACATGGAGCAGAGATCAGCGTCACTAGTTGCTAGGCAGAACGGAGAAATGCTGTTTACAAAGGCATTTCTTCATTCGGCCGCTCCGTGAGACGACCGCGGGTATGCCCGCGGCGATCGAGTCTGCGGGTCCCGCGACCGGACTCACGGAGGTCCCGACCAGCGCGGGAAGGCTCCGCCGGCGGCACGCTCCCGATGGCAGGGCTGCAAATTTAAAGGGACGTAAATGTACACCCATTTGCCTGCCCGTGCCATTCTGTCGACGTACATCGTCGTGCGCTGGTCGGCAAGTGGTTAATAACAGTATTCTTTCTATTCTATCCCAGAGCAGGAGGTCGTGGGCCACATCAGAGGGCTCCGCGGGCCACATGTGGCCCCCGGGCCACTGGTTGGGCACCCCTGATGTACAGAATGCCTTCAAGGCTCTGTACTATCAAGAGGTGGATTGGGGACAGTAAAAGAAGGGGAGGATCAGAGAAGACTTGAGCAAACAGCCTTTTTACACAATGCAGAGGATTAATCCCCTTAGGTTCCACTGTGAGTATAACAAGCATGTTTTACTGCATATACAGACTGATTTTACTGTTTGGGATTCTGCAAAAGTGTGAATATTATTAAAGTATTACTAAACCCCAGTGTTAGCTGGTTCTCTTTAGATTCAAGGCTCCATTTAGTACAATCACAAACATAACATGGAAAAAAACAAAACAAAAAGCAATGACATTTTCCCACTCAAAGTGAATTAACGCTAATGAAACTTCATTTTGCTGTGGGTTAAACTCCTTTTTTGGTGGAGTAATAAGAAGCGGAGGTCATTGGGAAATGATGGCAGTCATGTTATTGCACGTCTGTTATTGTGGTGTCACGGGTCATCCTTCATCTCATCAGCTGTCGAGTTACTGGATGTAGAATTGGATGTCCTGGGGCGTCGCAGTGCGTCCGCGTATCTTGCAGATGAGTAATAGACACCCAGTGTGAGTTCCTCGCTGAAAGGTCGCTGGAAGGTGCAAATATTCTTCTCATCTTCCCTAATAAGTGATGATTTTCTGCCTGGGTCACCGGTGTCAGTTACAACATCTTCACCAATTCACAGTCATATAGCAGGTGCTGCAAACCATCCTCTGCAGCTTCTGCTTTACTGTTCCTAGTGAAAAGGCAGGTCTATTCATACAGCTGAATTCACCCGCGTGCTTTTGTATGTACAGCGACCGTGTTACCTGCAAAAAAAGGGTTGTAAATGAATGTTCTTGGTTTCAAAATGGCTACTGTACAGGTTACTGATTCTAGTACTCTGCACTCCTACCCTCCCTCCTGCCTTGACTGCAAGTGATATCATCAACCCTGAGCTCTCATTCTCCTCGCAGCCTACCTAAGCATTTCCCCTTTATGCCCATTATCTTGGACAGATGGCACTCCCACTGTAAGGCTGATTTTAACTTTCTGCTAGTGCAGTGGCATCACTAGGGTTGGTGTCACCCGGTGCGAAAAAAATTTGTTGTCACCCCCCCACCAACTATAGTCCCCCCTCCCGCAGTATACAGATGCCCCCACTAAGTACAGACCACCCTCCATCAATATAGACCCCCCTCCTTCAGTATAAACCTCCCCCCTCGGTACAGACCCCCCCCTCAGTGCAGACCCCCCAGTACAGACACCCCCAGCGCTACAGACACCCCCTCAGTACAGACACCCCCCTCTGTGCAAACGCCCCCAGCAGTACAGACACCCCCTCAGTACAGACACTCCCAGTGCAGACCCCCTCAATACAGGCACCCCCCAGTACAGACCCCCCTCAATACAGACACACCCAGTACAGATCCCCCTCTGTATAGACACCCCCCAGTGCAGACCCCCCTCTGTACTGGGGGGTCTGTACTGGGGGGTGTCTGTATTGAGGGGGTCTGTACTGGGGGGGTGTCTGTATTGAGGGGGGTCTGCACTACACTGAGGGGGGTCTGAACTGGGATTGTCTGCACTGAGGGGGGTGTCTGCACTGAGGGGGGTGTCTGTACTGGGGGGTCTGTACTGGGGGGGTGTCTGTATTGAGGGGGGTCTGCACTACACTGAGGGGGGTCTGAACTGGGATTGTCTCCACAGAGGGGGGTGTCTGTACTGACACCCCCCTCAGTACAGACACCCCCCCCCCCCGTGAAACCCCCCCCCAGCAGTACAGACACCCCCGAGTACAGACATCCCCCTCAGTACAGACATCCCCCTCAGTACAGACACTCCCAGTGAGATGTCACATAACGTAGACACTATAGCACACCCCACACTTTGCTTATTGACCTTCAAGTAAAACTAAACACACTGTTAAAGAAATTAAAAAAATAAAAACAAGACAAAACAAAACAAAACAAAACATCATACACATCAGAGCAAAATATTTAAGCAAGTTTAAGATCCAAGCACATTACATATCAGCCAAGAATTCAAAAATAGAAAATAAACATAGAAAAACCATCCTATTTAACAAATTAAATTTCAATCCACATCTAATATAGCGAAAAATAAACGTGGCCGCTTCAGCCCCGGAAGAATTCACCCCCTCCCTGAGCAGAGCCCTTTTTGCGATTCGGCACTGCATCGTTTTAACTGACAATTGCGCGGTCGTGCGACGCGGCTCCCAAACAAAAATGACGTCCTTTTTTTTCCCCCACACAAATAGAGCTTTCTTTTGGTGGTATTTGATCACCCCTGCAGTTTTTATTTTTTGCGCTATAAACAAATATAGAGCGACAATTTAAAAAAAAAAAACGCATTTTTACATTTTGCTATAATAAATATCCCTCAAAAATATATAACAAAAATGTACGTATACGTATTCTACTACATATTTTTGGTAAAAATAAATAAATCACAATAAGCATTTATTGATTGGTTTGCGCAAAAGTTATAGCATTTACAAAATAGGGGATCGTTTTATGGCATTTGTATTAATAATTGTTTTTTTTACTAGTGATAGCGGTGATCAGCAATTTTTATTGTGACTGCGACATTAAGGCGGACACATTGAACATTTTTGACACGTTTTTGGGACCATTGTCATTTATACAGCAATCACTGCTATACAAATGCACTGATTCCTATGTAAATGACACTGGCAGTGAAGGGGTTAACCACTAGGGGGCAGGGTAGGGGTTAAGTTTGTCCTGGGGCGTGTTTCTAACGGGGGGGGGCGTGGCTACATGTGACACGTCACTGATCTCTGCTCCCAATCACAGGGAGCAGAGATCAGTGACACTGTCAGTAGGCAGAACGGGGAGAGGCTTGTTTACATTAGCATCATCCCATTCTTCCTCTCTGTGAAACGATCGAGTCCGCGGGACCCGCGATCCGACTCATGGAGGACCTGGCCAGCGGCACGCACGCGATGGCATGGCAGCAAATTTAAAGGGATGTACCTGTACGCCCATTTGCCTATCCATGCCATTCTGCCGACGTACATTGGCGTGCGCCGGTCGGGAACTGGTTATTGTCTATATATTAAATCCATTGTTAGGAAACCTCGTGGGCATTCAATACCGTATATGGCTTATCCAGCCACTTTGCCCAAACTTACTAGGGCAGCCCCTATTCATGTAGGTGTCTCTATACAGTGGGAGATTATTATTTACCAATTGTTCCCAGTATACAAGCGTAGGAGCAGAGGGTTTCTTCCAGTGTAAGGCGATACATGATTTTATGCAAGAAAAGCCAATATTAACAAACACTCGCTCCGACACTGTAGGGAGGGTGGCCTCCACCAGACCCAGCATGCATACAGACATTGAAAGCTGTAAAGGAGCGTAGGTGATAGAATTCAACAAATCCACCACGTCCACCCAAAAAATAAGTATATTTGGGCAAGTCCAGAAGATGTGTGCGGAATCCCCCTTAATGGCTCCACACCGCCAACACTCGGATGAGCACACAGGATTTATCTCTTAAAGTCTGTGTGGCGTAATATATGCTCTATGTACCAATTTAAATTTGAATCATGCGGTCTCAAGGATACCAAGGATCTCAGAGGGAAATCCCTCTTCCAGTCTTCTAAATCCAAATCCGGTACGTCTCGCATCCACCTAGCTCTAAGACCCTCCAATGGCAGGAGGGAAATTAAGGTTAAGTGAGACTATAATCTGGAGAAATTATTTCTGATTTCCTTCATAAGAGGACACACTTAATTTCTCCAGATTATAGTCTCACTTAACCTTAATTTCCCTCCTGCCATTGGAGGGTCTTAGAGCTAGGTGGATGCGAGACGTACCGGATTTGGACTAAAGGCCCGTACACACGGTCGGACTTTTTGACAACAAACATGCAAATTAGCTGTCTTGGAGCAACATCCGACTGTGTGTACGCTCCATCGGACAAACTTTTTCTGTTTTCATCGGACTTTTGTTGGCTGTGCGAACGGACAAACTTTTTGACAACAGAAGTCCGATGGAGCAAAGTCCGACCGTGTGTATGCAAAAGCATCGGACTTTTGTACAAGGTACAAACACGCATGCTCAGAACCATTGCAAACGATCAGATTACAATACAGAAGTTGACCAAAGGTGGCGCTGGAGTCATTGAACGTCCTCTTTTGAAGTGGCGTCCGTACGTTGTGACGTCACCACGTTCGTGTTTGTTGTCAAAAAGTCCGACCGTGTGTATGCAATACAAACTTGTGGACAACACACTTTGTACAAAAGTCCACGGAAAAGTTTGTACAAGTCCGACCGTGTGTATGGGGCTTTAGAAGACTGGAAGAGGGATTTCCCTCTGAGATCCTTGGTATCCTTGAGACTCTTCACCAGGTGGTAGCACTATGAGCCTGAGGCCTGCTGGAGCATGGGTAAGCTGTGTCGCTCTTTCCCCCGTTTCTATTTTTAAAAGGTTCTCTTAATCATGATGCTGTATGGTAATAATAATTTTTTATCTTTTTATTTTTCGATCATCATATTGTTTTTTTGATCCAATCACAGATAACCTCCTGATGAAGCGGTAAATATCCGCGAAACTAGTCGAGGAAACTGGCATCTGTGATCAATTGTTTTATTGTGATTATTCACTGGTGACATACATGTGTATCGCTATTATGTTTTTAATATGTAAATGATGATTTGTTTTTTTGGCATCAATAAAATCATTTGTAACTTTTATAATTATATTTTTGTTGCGGTAAAATAAAAGCAGTACAATGAATAATGTAACAAAAATATAATTATAAAAGTTACAAATGATTTTATTGATGCCAAAAAAACAAATCATCATTTACATATTAAAAACATAATAGCGATACACATGTATGTCACCGGTGAATAATCGCAATAAAACAATTGTATACAGATGCCAGTTTCCTCGACTAGTTTCGCGGATATTTACCACTTCATCAGGAGTTTATCTGTGATTGGATCAAAAAAACAATATGATGATCGAAAAATAAAAAGATAAAAAATTATTATTACCATACAGCATCATGATTGAGAGAATCTTTTAAAAATAGAAACGGGGAAAGAGCGACACAGCTTACCCATGCTCCAGCAGGCCTCAGGCTCATAGTGCTACCACCTGGTGAAGAGTCTCAAGGATACCAAGGATCTCAGAGGGAAATCCCTCTTCCAGTCTTCTAAGTCCATATCCGGTACGTCTCGCATCCACCTAGCTCTAAGACCCTCCAATGGCAGGAGGGAAATTAAGGTTAAGTGAGACTATAACCTGGAGGTGGACCTCTCCAAACATTCAGACCTAAGTACTGATTCTTGAGTGGGTTGTATAATTATTAAGCTATCTTGTGGAAACTGGGCATGAAATGTATGAGAAAGCTGAAAATTTCTATACTTCAACTTTTAACTTGCCTAGTTCTCATTTATTTAGATAAGGTAGACAATTTCCGATCAGTGAAAACCTGAGAAAGTAATTTGATATTATACTTAGTCCATGCACTAGGCTCAGGTCATTTATAAAATTGAGAAAGGGTAGGATTAAACCATAACGGAGCATTTGGTGAGATTACATCCTTAAGATAACACTATTCGAGCTTGGGAGGCTGGCTTTAGATATGAGCATTGGGTATTGAAGCAGTCAAGTGGTAGGGTGCCCTGCGGCCCATGAATACAAGTAATCTTACATCAGGGTCCACAGAACATCCCTTACATCTGAGTCTGCAGAATTCCCACTTAAACTGTAAGAGGCAATCTCTGTGGACTCTGGAATGTAAAGGGGAACCATGATTTAAGGGGGGCTCTGATCTAAGGAGGGATGCTGTGGACTCTGATGTAAGGGGGTCTCTGCTCACCAAAGCCTCTCTTACATCAGAGTTCCCCTTTACACCAGAGTCCAAAGAACATCCCTAACATCTGAGTCACTCTTACATTAGGGAGGGAGAGAGGGGGGAGACTTCACTCCTAGTGGATGGAGAGGTATTGGCTATTAGCACCTCATCTGGCTGCTGGGCTTCAAACTTCCCACCTACACATCCCCTTTTCTTGAGGCATAGTACTGCCGGGGAGTGTGAGCGGGGCAGACACAGAAGGAGAGGGTGGGATGAGGAGAAGCTGATCAGCTTCTCCTCTCCGGGAGGTGCGGGGTGGGTGGGGGGGAGGGTGGAATTGTCGGCGCTGGTTTTGGGCTGTGAGACCCTCGCAGCTCAAAGCCCAGCAGCTGCCAACTGAAATTAATGATTCCCTCTAATCTTTCTCCCCTTTCCCCGATAAAAAATAAGCTTAAGTAGTAGGTAATTATTATATTATTGGTAAAGGGAAAAATAATGATATCTATCAGTAAGAAGTGCTAGTGCAGCAACAAGCGTTACATCTTCTTAAAGGAAACTATTATGTAATCGCTGGCTGTATTAAATGGTGTAGTTGGCAGGACTGTGTGCTATGGAAAGACTACCAGTGATTTCTGGCTTAACATCAGACTTTAGTGGGTGACATTGCCTAATGCTGCATGACTGGTCAATAATAAACAATTTAAGCTATTATGGCTTACAGGATGAGAGAGACTGTAATGGGGACATTAAAGCGGAGCTCCACCCTAAAGTGGAACTTCCACTCATTGGAACCCCCCCCCCCCCCCTGGCACCACAATTGGCACCTTTCAGGGGGGAGGGGGGTGCAGATACCTGTATAGTACAGGTATTTGCACCCACTTCCGGCATAGATATCCGCAGAATCTGCGGATATTTACGCCACTTCCTGCGGGTCCCCCCCCCGCTGTCTGCTGGGAAACACACGAATCCCAGAGACAGCGGGGACCATCCTTATTGCCCAGCGCGACTCGCGCATGCGCAGTAGGGAAGCGGGAAGTGAAGCCGCAAGGCTCCACTTCCTGATTCCCATACCCAAGATGGCGGCGGCGGCACCCAAGAGCCGATCGAGAGATTGGCTTCGGGTGCCGACATCATGGGCGAGCTGGGCGGGTAAGTGTCATTATTTTAAAAGTTAGCAGCTGCAGTATTTGTAGCTGCTGACTTTAAAAGAAAAAAAAAAAAAACGGTGGAACTCCCGCTTTAACATCAGAGGAACTTGCAATCTAAAGTGGTTGTAAACCCTCCCCCACAACTTTGTCCCATGTAAATCAGCATAAAAAAACCCCTAATGAACACGGCTTGTAGATATCTCCTTACTTGCTTAGTATTGTTGTAATCCTTGTTGTTCTGTAGAATGAAGTCACTGAGCATGCCCAGATCTCCCCTGATTTACGGCACACTCTCTATGTCTTATCTATCTGTTATCAGGACTTCCTACGGCACAGCACTGAACTCCCAGGAGGCTGCAGAATCATTCAGAGCTTCCTCCTACACACCATGTGACCTCACATACAGTCTAAACTTGGCCATTACTGCAGTCTTATCAGCTGAAGCTGATAAGTCTGACAAAGGGAAACATTAGAAATCGGCACAAGCAAATACTATGAAATAAACAAGTAAGCTATGAATAGGGAAGCAGGGTTGCCATAGAAACGTTGGATTGAGAAGGAGGCTTGGTTAACAGTACAGGAAGTGCTCAATGTAAGGGCGGAAATACACTCCACTGTGGACTCAGAAAACAATACTTAAGATGGCGCTGCCTAACCCCTGGAAACAAGTGTTTTAAAGTTTCTTTAAACAGTAAGTAATATGCGATTTGGGCTGATTACAGTGGCTATAGTCTGATAATGACTTATTATAATGGACTAAATGAAGAGAAGCATCAGAGTGGGAGAGTTTACTTCCTCTTTAAGCAACGAAGAGGATGGTTTACCATCCCTTGTAAAGCACTCCTTGGCTCTAATTAAATATAGGAAATAAATAGTTTAATAAGCATATTTGTGTGATATAAAGCACAGGAAAAAAGTTTCACACTGGAACATTCATTCTTCCTATAAACAGTCTTTGTGGTTTATTTCTCTCTTGATACTAATCGTATGGAGCAAATGTTCCCATTTTGATACACACAGTCCATTTGGCATCTCCTTGGAGGGCCAGCGACCTGTAGATGGCTTCCCAATGGAGTATAAGTATGTGCTGTGCACCCCTCAAAGGGGCCGTTCATCTTGTCATACCGTCCTATGTCGCTTACATAGTTTCCAACGTTTAAAAATAATTTTCTGTAAGACTTGAGCCGAGCTGGTGTGGGGCCTCTTCAATATGTTAGAGATGCTCAGCAGTGATCTTCTTTAGAGGGGCTGCAGCATCTTTTTTTTAACATAACAATCATTGTTATACTTATCTGCTCTGTGTAGTGGATTTGCACAGAGCAGCCTGGATCCTCCTCTTCTTGGGTCCCTCTTCTCTGCTCCTGGCCCCTCCCTCCTGTTGAGTGCCCCTACAGAAAGCAGCTTGCTATGGGGGCACCCAAGCCGAGCTGCAGCTCCGCGTATCCATTCAGACACGAATCTGGGGTTGGGTCTCACCCACTCTCTCCTGATTGGCTAACAGACTTTGAGTGACAGCAGCAGGAGCCAATGGTGCTGCTGCTGTGTCTCAGCAAATCAGGGAGGGACAGTCCCGGACGGCCAAGGGACTTATGGACATCGCTGGACAGAGATGGGGCTCAGGTAAGTATTAGCGGGGCTGCTGCACACAGGAGGCTTTTTATGTTAATGCATAGAATGCATTAAGATGAAAAACCTTCTGCATTTACAACCCCTTTCCAGCCGAGATTCAATCCATCTATGGGCAGGTTGGTTGTACTGAAGTGAATCCATGAATAGATAGGAAAAGGCTCTGATATTATCGGCACCCACAATGCTGTACTCCTGGAGACCACACCCGCCAGACCTGGAGATGTCGGGACACCCTGTCATATGACCATGTATTTCAACAAAAATCTTCCTTTACGATTATAGGTGCATTCAGCGTATTTTTATGCCCGTTATTTACCTGTAAAATCCTCCTTATATAGCCATTCAAAAGCAAGACTAAGGCTGAATGCTGCCATCTTGGATGTGATTTCAACAGACGCAGAGCTGTCTCTCTAGTGACACTGCAAAGTACCCACCTTCCTCCTCTTCTGGCAGCTACAGAAAAGGTTATTTTGGGGGATAAAGGGAGGGGCAGAGCAGCTGGGCCAGCACAGGGAGTAATTAGACACTCCCTGAAGATGAGATGGCAATGATATGCAAGGAGGGAGGTGGCTGTGCCAGGGAACTGACTCCTCTTGGAGTAGTCGCCTTTTCTAGCAGGTTCAAAGGCAGTAAATAAAAATAATGTGTAAAAAGAAAGGACACTGCAAGGGAGCATTTAAAATATCAGATGTTTCCGCATTCCACTGTAAAATGTTGAATTCCCATCACTTTCTGTCCTGATGACAATGGTCGCCTGGACAGATATGTGTGTGGGGGGGGGGGGGGGGGGAATTTGCCCAGCAGGGATATAGAGAACAATAAATACACACACCTCCCAACTTTTTGAGATGGGAATGAGGGACACCTATCTGCAAAAGTACGCAGGCATAGGACACACCCCCTTGCCACACCCCCTTTAAAGGAGAATTTTTCAATAATAAAAGATTGGTTCAACTCACAAGTGCTTTTACCACTAATATTCCTTTACCCATAATTCCCAAACCAAGATCCCCTGGACACCACCCACCATTTTTGGGCAGACCATCTCCCCAAAGACCAAGGCCAAGAGTCTCTGGGTCATCTTTGACTCGGAATGAATGAATGAATGAAATACTTGTATAGCGCACAATGCGAACCGAATCGCCTCTAGGCTCTTGACTCGAAAATGTCAGTGGATGCCCAAATAGGAGTAGTACTCAGTGGTTCTCACCATCTGCTCCGCCTGCTACGCAGACTCATCCCGTTCATCCCAAAGAAGGACAAAGCAGTGGTAGTTGGAACAGTCATTAATTCACGACTGGACTACGCAAACTCCCTTTACATAGGATTACCCCAATATCAACTTGCGTGCTTACAACTTATCCAAAACACGGCGGCAAGGCTGATAACAGGGAAAAAATCCTGGGAATCCATCTCTCCTACCCTGAGGAACCTACATTGGCTAACCGTAAAGAATCGGATCACATTCAAGACCCTCTGCCTCACCCACAAATGCGTGCATGGAGATGCTCCTCAATACCTATTCGAGAAAATAAAACACTACACTCCCAACCGCAGTCTTCGATCCTCTAACCAAAACCTCCTCCTCGTTCCCAAATCTCGGTACAAAACCTCCTCCTCGTTCCCAAATCTCGGTACAAAACCTCCTCCTCGTTCCCAAATCTCGGTACAAAACCTCCTCCTCGTTCCCAAATCTCGGTACAAAACCTCCTCCTCGTTCCCAAATCTCGGTACAAAACCTCCTCCTCGTTCCCAAATCTCGGTACAAAACCTCCTCCTCGTTCCCAAATATCGGTACAAAACCTCCTCCTCGTTCTCAAATCTCGGTACAAAACCTCCTCCTCGTTCCAAAATCTCGGTACAAACCAAAGAGGGAACGGAGATTCGCTGTCCAAGGACCACAGCTATGGAGCGCTCTACCAACCAACATCCACTTGGAAGACAACCTTCAGGTCTTCAGGAAAAAACTCAAGACCTTCATCTTCTAGAAGTAGGACAAGAAAGCTCCACACAGCGCCTTGAGGCAATTCAGTTCGCTTTGTGCGCTATACAAATCATTCATTCACACACCCCCTTGCCTCGCCCCCTTAAAGGAGAATTGTACAAAAAATAAAAGATTGGTGTAACTCACAAGTGCTTTATTTACCACTAATATTCCTTTACCCATAATCCCTGGACACCACCCACCATTTTTGGGCAGACCATCCCCCCCCCCAAAGACCAAGGCCAAGAGTCTCGGGGTCATCTTTGACTCGGAAATGTCAATGGATGCCCAAATAGGAGCAGTAGTCAGTGGTTCTCACCAGCACTGGAAACCACTTTTATATAGATCAGACCAAAATGAGGGACTTTTTATCTATCAAAATGTATATAAAATGCACAAGTGAGGATGAATGAAGGACAGAGGGACATCGCTCCAAATCAGGGACAGTCCCTCGAAATCAGGGACAGTTGGGAGCTATGAAATACATATCAGAAAGGCATTATCGGGTATCCTAACTTTTTAGGGGAAAGTTTAGACTCACTAACAGCTGAAGGTAACCCCTACATTTTGAGTTTAGGTACATTTTATGTTTGCTGCTAACCAAGCCCTTTGCAATCTTGCCACAGAGTTTTGCAACACAGACAAAGTGTGATGTAACTGAGGCCGCACACTACCCCTGGGGAAATGCGTACATTTTGTGTGTATGTGTGTGTCTGACGACATGCATATGTATACGAAACCCTGCAGCTGAGTCCTATCACGAGCCGAGTCCCCAGGGACAGGAGAGCTCTGGGAATCCTAGACATGCTAATCTCTTCATAACATCAACTTAGTCATGTCCGCCGCAAGGTGACTCAGACTGCAAAGACCTCAACGCTTTTTCCTATAATCCTGCCTGTGTCGTGTCATCTGTGAGCCAGCAGGGGGAAATCAGACTAATGTTAGGAAGTAAGATTTAACAAAATAGCAGAAATATCAACAAAGATAGTGGGAGATTGAGGCTCCATGCACACTGGAGCTCATAATCTGCAGTTTATTGGAGTTTGGGCGTTTTTTTTTTAAAAAAAGCCCATAAACTCCACTCTATGTTAGCCTATGTGTCCATGCACACATGGACGTTTTTTTAGCTTTAATGAGCAGTGGAGTTTATGGGCTTTTTTCTGAACGCCAGAAATTCGCGTTCAAAGTGCCCTTTTTCACCGCCAAAAAACGGCAAACTCTGATAAACGCTCATAAACATGCGTTAATTAGTGTTTGGCATTCTACTTTTCAATGCATTTGGAATGCACTGTGGGATTTTTGGAGTGTCCTCTGTGTATTTTGTATTGAAAAAGCCCATAAACGCTCATAAACGCTCATAAACGCTAGTACAAAATGCTGTTAAAAGCACGTTTTTCAACCAGCGTTTTCTGCCAGCAATCTGGCATCCAGAAAAAGCTTTTTTGAGCTTCAGTGTGCATGGAGCCTAAGGCTGGGTTCACACTACTGCGATGTACGAGATTGGATGTGATTCGCACCGCACTGCAGTGCAAATCACATCCGATCTGTCTGTGCGATGCGAGTTCAGCCATATAGGTAGTATGGCTGAATTCGCATCGCACCCGCCCCAAACTCGCACAGGACCCTTTTTTTTTGTCCGCAGCAGAATCGGATCGCATGGGTGTTCACACCATGCGATCCGATTCCTGTCCGAGTTTGCAGATCGCACTGCGATATGCGAACTGATCTGGGGGTGTCATTAACATTTCACTGACACTCCCAGCCGTTCGCATAGGGCAGTGTGAACTGCCGCCAGGAGGCATGCGATGCGGGAACCCGCAGCGGATTCGCAGCATTCCCGCATCGCAGGAGTGTGAACCCAGCCTTAAGCCGAACTCTCGGGAACCTGACAGTTTACTAGTGCAGAGGGGGTAGGCGTCCTACCCTGCAAGGGTTAACTGCTAGTTTATTCTACTTAGTCTAAAAGCAATTTTATTTACCCGTTCCTCTGCTCCTTTGGCAGACAGAACCCCCCCCCCCCCCCCATGCTCCGGCGGTGGACTATTCCTCAGAGTCTTCACTTCCAGTGTAGGACTATGGATCCTGCATTGGCCTTGATGATGTCAGGACTTTGAACTGCTGGAGCCTAGGGGAAAAAGACTCTGTGAGAACCAGTCTAGCAGTGCAGAGGTGCCTACAGGAGCAGAGGATTGGATAAGTAAGGGCGAGTCCGTTCATTTCAAAAGTACGGCGGATAATCCGCCGGACCTAGTCTGCCGCAAAAATCCCGTGTGTTGGCAGGTCCGCTCGTTCGGAAAGTCCGGCGGACAGTCTGATACGTGTGTACACAGCATTAATGTACTTTTTCATGCCCCCCTAGACCTAAACAAGCAGGTAACCCTTGCAGTGTGGCTTTTTCCAAGTTTCCTGGAGCTTTAACCACTTCAGCCCCAGAACATTTTAACCCCTTCCCGACCAGAGCATTTTTTGCGATATGGCACTGCGTCGCTTTAACTGACAATTGCACAGTCGTGCGACGTTGTACCCAAACAAAATTGACGTCCCACAAATAGAGCTTTCTTTTGGTGGTATTAGAGGTGCTGAGGGGAGTTGCTGCACCCTAAAGTTTTTTTTTTTTTATCTTCATGCATTAAGATAAAAAACCTTCTGCCTTTAGAAGCACTTTAATCTGCTTTCCTCCTCAGGACAGCACCATCTTTGTTCACGTTAGGCCTGAAACAATTAATCGACATAATCGATTATAATTGCGTATAAAAATAGTTGTTAACTATTTTCAGAATTGATTAGTTGGTCCGCCGATTGGCTGGCCTGCATACAGAATGCATTATTTGTTTACATATCAGGAAATACAGGGCAGCCACATGGGCAGGAGAAGGATGCGATTTAAAGTGATTCTAATACTCCATCTTCCACCCAACTCCACTGCTTGCCAGGCTTCAAAATATTTATGGGTTGGCCCAGCCAAGCCTCCTGCCCGGGGATTGACTAGATTCCTATAAGTCAGGATCTCCTGGCCACCACCCACTAGCTTCCAGAAATGTCTCCAAGTTTCCAGAACCAGGGGGAGGAACCAGAGGCCTGACCTACAGTAATCCCAACTAATTAACCAGACTCACCCAGCAGCTGTGAGTCAGAAAATAAATGTATTTACACTAGTCTGCACACCTAGGGGGTGCTATACATGATATAAGTTTATTTATATATTTTGTTTATTTCATTCACTGTTTCACAGTATACAGTATAATTCTAAATGAAGCCCTTACAGTTGTGCTTAGCTGCTGTTTTTGTTTAACCCCATCGTGACAGATGATAAAACATGCATGCTGCTTCTACTATATGTCTTAGCGACAGCCAGTACAGGTAGTTTGTATCAAGCTACCTGCCTATGACAAGGGAGTCTCTCATGTACAATAGTATATTACAATCCTGTCTAAAGAAAAAAAATAATTAAAAGATCTAAAACACTGCTTTGCATATTTTCAAATAAAAATTTTGATCTCCGATTTTGTTGTCGGAATGTCCGACCGTGTGTACGGGGGGCTGAATATGTTACATATCATCAGACTCAGTCGGATTTTGTCCGAAACTTGTGTTGTATACACACGGTCGGACAAAGTTGTCAGAAAATCCGATTGTACATAACGTGATGACGTTATTTCGTTAGGACGGAACTACGTTCAGGCTAGTAGCCAATAGCTTTGGTCTAGGAATTTGATCTGAGCATGCGTGGCACTTTGTCCGATCGGAATTTTCTGCACACAATCGGACAAAGTCATGTTGTCAGAAAGTTTTATAGCCCAGCTTTAAAACTTTGTCCATCGGATATTCCGACGGAAACAGTCCGATGGAGCCCACACACAGTCGGATTATCCGACAACACAGTCCGATCAGATGTTTTCCGTCGGAATGTCCGACCGTGTGTACAAGGGCTTATAGTCTGTATATATCTCCTGTTATTCTCAGTGGATTAGATATTTTTTTTTTCCCCAATCATATAGCTGATTATTTATTTCTGGATAGCTATATAGTGTGCAGTGGTAAATCGAAAAATTTTTTTTTTTAAAAACACTTTTGTTTTCAGTGACCTGCAAAGTAAAAGGCATAATGTGCTAGTATGCATCACATACTAGCACATTATGTGAAACTTACCTGCAAAAAAAAGCCCTCGTTGTCCCTGCTGGACGCCGCACCCATCTTCGCCCATCTTCCTTCTGGGACCGCAGACTCTGGCTCTGTGACTGGCCGGAGCCGCGTGACATCGTGTGTGGGAGCCACCGGTCACAGGGCTCTAAAGAAACTACACGGGGGACGGCTGTTCCTTCAGAGTGCATGTGCCGATGGCGTCTTTGGTGGCGTATACAGTAAACGTCTCCTAACCTGGTGCAAGTTTAGGAGATATTTACAGTACCTATAGGTAAGCCTTATTATAGGCACATAAAATCAAGAGAAGTTTACTTCCTCTTTAAACTTTATATAATAGCTAATCTATACTCCACACTTTTTTGAGGTTTTTATCTGATTAATCGATACAATAACCGGTCTATTAATCGATCATGAAAATAATCATTTGTTGAATCCCTAGTCTCATGCAGTCCTACTTGTATTTATTGTATTGTAACTGTATTGTCTCCTTTTTATATTGTAAAGCGCTGCGTAAATTGCTGGCGCTATATAGATCCTGAATAATAGTATCTCATGGAGCTCCTACTTATGTCTCCTGTAATTCCTACTTATGGCTTTTGCAGTCCTACTTGTGTTTCTTGCAGCTCTTCCTTGAAAAAGTGCACCCACAATGATATATGCATTAAAAAATACATACCGTTTCTATAGGCAACAGTCCTTACACACACTTAAATAAAGAGGCCCACATCTCCAAAATTTGCCAAAACCAACCCCCTAACTTGCTGTGTTCACACATCAATTATTGCAACACGTGCTGCATAACGTTATTAACCCTTTCATGACTAAGCCTATTTTTGACATTTGGTGTTTACAAGTTAAAATCCATATTTTTTGCTAGAAAATGACTTGGAACCCCCAAACATTGTATATATTTTTTTTTTTAGCAGAGACTCTAGAGAATAAAACTGCGATTGTTGCAATATTTTATGTCACACGGTATTTGCGCAGTGGTGTTTTAAACGCCACTTTTTGGGAAAAGGGACACTTTCATGAATTAAAAAAAAAAAAAAAACAGTAAAATTAGCCCAATTTTATTGTGTAAAATGGACCCTCGCGCCACTATGTGCTAAACGTGAAATGGATCTACGTGCATCAAAATAGAATATATAACAAAGTATAATGTAACAATCTGTGGAATAACACAAGTGCAAGTGCTGCTAAATAAAACAAAAAATGCAGCGGGACAAAATAGTAAACACAGACTATCACTAGAATAAATAAAAAAGAGTCCTGCGCAAATAATACCACAAAAAATGAATGATGTATATAAATGTGAAAAAAACAAGAGTCAATGAAAATATTTCAAAATAAACACACCAATAGTGTAAGTGTGTAGTGAAAAAACACTGGAGAAAGAACAGGACCAAATGTTCCAAAAAATCAGGCTCCCAGAACTCTCACCTCAGAAATGGAATAATAAGGCAAAAGAAAATAATTCCAATGGACTTCTCCTTCACTTCTCTGTGCACAATCATCAAATGGTATAAACTTCTACCACTAGAGGGCCGATTCAACCTCTTATGAGTAATACTGCAGCATATGTATCCTCGTGGTGTGAAACTTAAAGAGGAAGTAAACCCTGATGGGTTTACTTCCTCTTTTTTTCCCTGCAAAGGTAAAGCATAATGGACTACTATGCATCGCATAGTAGCTCATTATGTGTCACTTACCTGACACAGGAGCCAGCGAAGTCGCCGCTGATCCCTGTAGTCCGCCGCGTCCATCTTGCTGGTGGCATCTCGCAGCTCCGACCAATGACAGCGGCGCAACCGCGATGACGTCACTCCCGCGCATGCGCACGGGAGTCGCGCCTCGCAGCTCCGTTGCTGTCATACGGCGAAGCCGCGATGACGTCACTCCCGTGCATGCGCACGGGAGTCGACAAATTTGGCAAATCCATTCTTGGATTTGCCGCATTTAGTGCGCCGTAGACAGCGGTGCCCATTTTCGGGCAAATATCTCCTAAACCATATAGGTTTAGGAGATATTACTTGGACCTACAGGTAAGCCTTAATCTAGGCTTACCTATAGGTCCAAGTTGTTTGGAAGGGTTTACTTCCTCTTTAAAGAAAACACAGAGGGGAAGGGGGAAGGGAGAGAGAAAGGGGACTCCAATAGTGTAGTGGTTTCCAAAACTGAATAAATTTATTTAAGAGAAAGCAATGGACTCTCACATTTAAAAAGAAAGTATCAAACAGAAAGAGATCTGGCGTATACAGCCAGTCTTACGCTTGTTCCGGTATTCCTACGGCCACTCCCTACGCGTTACGTCACCACGTGACTTCTTCATGGGGATGACGCTAGACCGTTCGTAATATGCTTATATACGAGAAAAACCGGAAACGATCGGACCGGAAACGTCCTAACGACCATTTTGAAAGAGGTAAAAAACGTCCGAACGACCATTTTGAAAGAGGTAAAAACAATCATGTTGGCCGGATGTAGAAACTCCGCCATCTTGCTCCTCCAAAATGATGAAAGGGAAGTGTATGTACACCACCATTTTAGACCGGAAATAGTTCTTCGGCCATTTTAATACAATATGGTGTACAGAGAAATATACATTCTCCCTTTAAAGAGCAAAATAGATCCGAACGAAATATAGAATTTCGTTCGGATTCTATATTTCACGTGGTGACGTAACGCGTAGGGAGTGGCCGTAGGAATACCGGAACAAGCGTAAGACTGGCTGTATACGCCAGATCTCTTTCTGTTTGATACTTTCTTTTTAAATGTGAGAGTCCATTGCTTTCTCTTAAATAAATTTATTCAGTTTTGGAAACCACTACACTATTGGAGTCCCCTTTCTCTCTCCCTTCCCCCTTCCCCTCTGTGTTTTCTTTAAGTTTCACACCACGAGGATACATATGCTGCAGTATTACCGTATATACTCGAGTATAAGCCGAGATTTTCAGCCTCTTTTTTGAGGCTGAAAGTGCCCCCCTCGGCTTATACTCGAGTCATCGCTGTCTGCCCGCTCGATCAGCGTGTCGAGCAGACAGACAGCGGCCATTCTATAATTCAAAAGCCGCGCCTCCGGCTCCGCCTTCGCCTGTGATAGGCGGAACACTGAATTTCCCAGCAGCCTGTGTTCCGCCTATCACGGACATCGTATCATCCTCGTACTACGGACGAGGATGATACGATGTCCGTGATAGGCGGAACACAGGCTGCTGGGAAATTCAGTGTTCCGCCTATCACAGGCGAAGGCGGAGGCGCGGCTTTTGAATTTTACAATGGCCGCCGAGGCGCCGACGAAGAGGGCACGGGACGGAGGCAAGGCAAGGCAAGGCACGGGACGGGACGGAGGCAAGGCACGACACGGGACGGAGGCACGGCAAGGCACGGGACGGAGGCAAGGAGGCAAGGCACGGGACGGAGGCTCGGGACAAAGGCTCGGGAAACAGGTAGGCTGGACACACACACACACACACACACACACACACACACACACACACACACACACACACACACACACACACACACACACACACACACGGATGGATGGATACACACACACACAGGGATGGATGGATGGATGGAGACACACACACAGGGATGGATGGATGGAGACACACACACACAGGGATGGATGGATGGAGACACACACACACAGGGATGGATGGATGGATGGATGGAGACACACACACACAGGGATGGATGGATGGATGGACACACGGACACACAGGGATGGACGGACACACAGGGATGGACGGACACACAGGGATGGACGGACACACACACAGGGATGGACAGGCATGTCTCACCCTCGGCTTATACACGAGTCAATAAGTTTGCCAGTTTTTTTGGGGGTAAATTGGGGGCCTCGGCTTATATTCGGGTCGGCCTATACTCGAGTATATACGGTACTCATAAGAGGTTGAATCGGCCCTCTAGTGGTAGAAGTTTATACCATTTGATGATTGTGCACAGAGAAGTGAAGGAGAAGTCCATTGGAATTATTTTCTTTTGCCTTATTATTCCATTTCTGAGGTGAGAGTTCTGGGAGCCTGATTTTTTGGAACATTTGGTCCTGTTCTTTCTCCAGTGTTTTTTCACTACACACTTACACTATTGGTGTGTTTATTTTGAAATATTTTCATTGACTCTTGTTTTTTTCACATTTATATACATCATTCATTTTTTGTGGTATTATTTGCGCAGGACTCTTTTTTTATTTAGCCCAATTTTATTACATAATGTGAAAGATAATGTTATGCCGAGTAAATAGATACCAAACATGTCACGCTTTATAGTTGCACGCACTCGTGGAATGACGACAAACTACGGTACCTAAAAATCTCAATAGGTGATGCTTTAAAAAAAAAAAAAAATTCCAGTTACCAGGTTAGAGTTACAGAGGAGGTCTAGTGCTAGAATTATTGCTTTCGCTCTGACGATCGCGGTGATACCTCACATGTGTGATTTGAACACAGTTTACATATGCGGGCGCGACTTCCGTAGCGGTTTCTTTGCTGCGCAAGCTTGCGGCAACAGGGGGGGGGGCGCTTTAAAAAAAAAATTCTTATTTATTTTAAAATTAATAAATTGTTTTAAAAAAATATAAAATTTGATCACTTTTATTGCTGTCACAAGGAATGTAAACATCCCTTGTGACAGTAATAAGTGGTGACAGGTACTCTTTATGGAGGGATGGGGGGTCTAAAAGACCCCCCCATCCCTCCTTTACACTTCAAAGTATTTAGATCACTGTTTTCGGCGATTCTGAATACTGTATATATTTTTAAATCCGGCGCCATTGGCAGCCGAGTAAACGGGAAGTGACGTCATGACATCGCTTCCGTGTTTACAATTAGGAGACTGGAATGAAGCCGCTTACGGCTTCATTCCAGTCCCTCCCTAGCCGCTGGAAGCGGTGGATTGTGCATCAGTGCTCCTGATTGAGCGGGAGCCCCGGTAAGAGCAGCGGGAGGCGGCGGGAGGGGGGGGGGGGAACGTCCCCTCCCGCTCCTCCGGCATAACAGCCGAGCAGATTTTAGCCACATCGGTTGTTATGGCTGGAAAGCCGATCGCCCGCTCTGAAAAACGGTACCGGGATGATGCCTGCAGGTGCGGGCATCATCCCGGCATATAACCCCCGGAAGCCGAGGCCGCACATCTGCGTACATTCGGCGGCAAAGGGTTAAATAAAAACCACCGTGCATTGTCTATAGGAACATGACTGCCTCTTGCATTCATTCCTGCAAAACGAATCTGGTTAATTATATATCAATTGTTATGTTCCGCGCTTAGATGTAGGATAGGCTGCTGCCTCCCCTGGAGTACTAAAATTGAAGCTCCCATAGTAAAAGATTGTGTATATGGAGGGGTGGGTGGCACTGCCCATCACCTGAAGAGTGATCCTCTGCAGCGAGTCACTCTTCCCAGGTGAAAAAGTAATAGGTGGATATTAATTGCTTCAGATGGCGCTAACGGTCACCAGAAGAGTGATCCTGTACAGTGAGTCACTCCTCCCAGGTGAATATGCAATAGATGGGTGATAATTAATCCAGTCACCTGAAGAGTAATGGGTCACTCATCCCTATATATACACAATCTTTTAATCTGGTTAATTGCTCGATCGATCGGACTCTCTGAGAAATGGCAGGTAGAAATCTGATGGCCGCTCAAAAGGCAACAAGAGCAGGATTTACGCAAAGCATTCTCCTTGAAGGCAGAGGGGGACCAGCTAGGGAGGATTTCTTTTAAAGGTCATTATTGTTATTTTACAGATACCCTCCAGGTGCTGGAACTTAACACGGCCATCTTCTGTGTAATATGTAACCAACAGTGATCTGCTGATCAGTGTACCAACTTCCTAGCTATGTCATGACTGCTGAGAAGCTTAGGCATATCTTAACCCCACTTATTGAAACCAAAAAACCTTGCCCCCCAAAAAAGACGGAGACTGCTTTAAGTTGGAAGTAGGGCAAGACCGCAGATTTATTGAACATGCCAAATATACCAAACCTTCACAATACCATATAACCATGCCAGTCACAGTTAGACTATCCGTGTTTGATGTTGGAGACAGGCCTCTTATACCATGGGCATCCATACCAGACAGGCATTAAACTGACCCCGGAATTATTACTTTATGGGCTATGCCCTCAAGTTTATCAAATCGCTGGCAAGGTAAAACCAATAAAGCTGTCACAAAACTCACAACGGGCGGGTGGTCAACTCTTGTGATGTCAACTTCTCTAGAGTAGTGGGACATGCCTCTGCGTAGCCTTTTTTTTTTTTTAGAGTTCAGGCTCCCCCCAGTCACCTCGTGCCATTGTAGCCAATTCCAATGGAGCCACTCTAACTCCTTGGTTAGACTGGCGCCCACTTACATGCCAAGCATCCAGCAGTCAATGCTCTCTTTCCTTAAGACAAGGGGGGTCAAGGGGCCTTCATTGATATCTCCAGCCCATATAAACCTAATTTCTCTGTAATTCACCGACCGACACAGCTCCTCTCTGTAACAAAATGGGTTGTTAGCCCTATCACTGGAGATTAGTAGGCAAAGTTGTAATACAACACTTCAGAACTTTTAGTTCCGCCCAGGGGTGCTGTCCCTAGGCTACAATCCCCACAGTCTGCCCTAGCAGCCTCCGTTTTATTTTGCCTAGTGAAGGAGATGCACCTAGGAACCCTGCGGGCCCATTTTTTTGATGCAGAAGCTTGGCGCAAAATGAATGATCCTGTGATCTTCTATCAACAGCCGGCTGGGTGACAGGCTGGTTCATTTATCCTTGTAGTCTCCCCAGTCCGGCCATCGAGCGTGTGCAGGTCGCAGCTACGGCTCGGCAGGCCACGACATACCTCAGCATACATATGACCAGAATACTGATGTCTGCGTCACAGTATGCCGGGCCAGTAGACTTCCCTGTACTGATCAGGAGTTGGCTACAATAGAATGTCTCCCAGCTCTTCAGGACTGGAAAGTACAGCTCTCCCTGTCTCGGCAGGGTTGAGCAGATGGGCATTCCCTGGGAGGTCGATTCAGGGGCCCCCTACCCCCCTCTCTACTCTCTCCTGTCCCTAACTCCCCTCCTTTCCCCCCCTCACGGGGGGGGGGGGGGCTGTACATGTACTGAGTGGTGTGTGTGCCCTGGGCTCTCACCTGTGTTCTGGCTCTGCTGGGGTGCCTGGGTCTTGTATGCTTTAATCCCGGAGGGTGCCTGTGAGGTTTGCCCCTGTGTTGGTGCAGCGCTGTGTCTGCCACATGTTTTCTTTCTGCCTCTCATGGCGCTGGCTGGTGGCCATTTTCAGTGTGGGCAAGGGACAGCATGCTTCTGGGCTTCAGGCGGCCATTTTCCCGGTGATTCCCTATTCAGAACACTGATGGCCATTTTCTTGAAGCCGGACCACGTTTTTTGTGCTCCAGCAGCAGCTCCTGTGCGCTCAGCTTCCTGTTTTGTCATCACAGAGCGCTGGGAGGCTGTGTAATCTGGACACGTGTTTCAGATCACTCAGCGATTGTTCACCAATCGTGCTGACGGACTGCCACCGACACAGCTTTGGTCCCTCAGCATCTGGGAGCGCTAAGGATCTACAGGCACTGCTGTAAAACAGCGCATAACTCCTCAGGGCTGTGAGTCCGGCAGGTTAGAACCCCTCAGTCAGTGGCAGCAAGGAGGGTGGGACTGTCACTGCCCTAAGTCCCCTTCGGGTGACAGACAGGGTAGGGTCAGCATGGCTTCAGAAACTGGTGTTTCTTCCCCGGAAAACTAGGCAATTGCAACCGGGTCACCTGCGGACTGCGCGGTCCCTATGGACACCCTGACAGCGGCCCTCAATTTGTTTGTTGCCAAGATAGAGGTGGTGCGTGGGAAGAAAGGTGCTAAAAAGCGGCCCCTGCCCCCAGCCCCGTCCTCTGGGGAGAGCTCTGATGCAGACTCGGGTCCTGCTGCGGCCGGTGACCTCTGCTCTGTCTTGTCAGATGACGCTGACCAGGACCATTCGGACGGTGAGGATGAGTCCCCGTCCGTGTCCTTGTGCGACAAAGCGGTTGTTTGAGCACTTATCACAGCTGTGCGTGATACCCTGAAGATTCAGGAGCCAGCGGATCCATCTGCTGATGTACCGGTCCCTTTTCGGTCCCGCAGGCCAGCACGTTCACCTAAGGTGTTCCCGTATCTGACTTATTTTGACAAGTTCATTTAAAAGGAATGGGGTCGCCCACAACGGACCTTTTCGGTTCCCAAATACATGGCGGTGCATTACCCTTTTGAGGAGAGCCTTCTCAAGAAATGGTCGGCTCCTCCGGTGGTGGACCTCCCAGTATCCAGATTAAATAAAGTAACCACGCCCCCTCCATATTTCTCTGACAGGTTGCCTTCAAAATCAATCTGTACCCCATTTTGAGGTTTCAAGCCAAAACTGCAATCTAACAGCAGACTCCAAAGCATGCTACCTTCATACTGCAGACATCATCTTCTGTGCACCTCTCTGATTTAGCTTAATTTTGTTAATGGGGTCTCACTGCTTGCAAATTGCAATTACAGTGTCCAGTAAATACATTCTCATTGGACAAGTAAATACCAGTTGGTGGAGCTTAGTCAGTAACAGGCCCCAGTGGAGATTAGTCAGTAACAGGCTGTCAATAAACAAGTGTGATTTGATTGTACTTCTGTCTCTGTCTGTTTCATGGTTTCTAATAAAAATAAAAAGGTAAATAGAAAAAAGCGTAGTCAAGCATAGCCAGAGTCCAGTAGCCAGATCGGGTAGTCAGCCAGTCCAAAGTTCATTAGCCAGATCGGGGTAATCAGCCAGGCCGGAAGTCAGTGATCCAAGGAGAGCAACCGCAAGCAGGATAAGAAGCCAGGTGGAATGTCAGCAAGCCAGTCTTGAAACAAACAGCAGGAGATGGATCCTTGTGATGTGACCAACATGAAGGCAAAGGGAAAAGTGAGCTGGAAGGCTTTAAATAGGCAGGTCAGACGAGCATCATCAAGAACAGCTGGTAACTGTGGAAAGAGAAGAGAGCTGGCAATTAGCCGACAGCTGAGCGGCCAGCCCAGAGGAGGAAGGGCTAAGCCAGCCCTGACACAGGCCCCAGTAACAAAGTGAAACTAAATCAGAGAGGGGGTACTGAAGCGGCTTTATAAATATAGATGTAATAACAGACCTATTGTGTTGTCTGCTCTTAAAATGTTTAAATCTGAAAATCCTTTATAAAATGAAGTAAGGTTCACTTTAATCCCCTCGTTTGTTACTCTTGATCTTTGAATCCACTGACTTAAACACGCGCATACACTGCTGGAAGATATCTGGCCCCTGCCAAACTTTCTTTCTGCTTTTCTTGACGGATTGATTTCATATTGTGACTATTCTGTGAAGCATCCTCTTTGTTTCAGCCTTCCATCTAAATCTTCCTTCTTCAGCGCTTCGGCACAGATCACTAGGGAGGAAACTTATTGCACTGGGCCCCCTCTGCAGTTTAATCATGCTTTTTTTTTTTTTGTAATACCAGCTACAGAACAAAAATATACAGTCAGAGGTTGAAATGTGCAATGTCAGGGGCCTGTCGGCAACCTTACATTATCCAAATTTTCTAAAGCCGTTTTATTGTTCCCGGTAAAGGAGGGAGCGGCATGCAATTTTTTGTTCATTCATTAACCCCCACTCGGGGTTTAGTGATTTTGTGCTACTGTGTGGCACTAATAGGACTTGCAATGAAAAATGATCCTTTAAAGGGAATATATGGTCTTTAATATTTTCTGAATAAACATGTAAAAGCTCAATGTAGATAACACAGCGAGTCAATCAGAAGCTGAGCCCAAGCATCGATCTTGCTGTTTGACAGGGATCATATGTCCCGACACGGTGGCTGTGTTTGGGTGCCGCCAGCCACAGGAAACCTGAAACTGCTGATGAGTAAGTATTATACAATTGTTCTTAGCAGTGTTAGTTGGAAGATAGACGTTAAAGCAATAGCGAATAACCGGCTGTCGTGTAAATGGGATATGGTGACTTTAAAGAGGAAGTAAAGGCTATGAGATCATTTTGATTTGTTCTGAATGGGCATAGCACAGGTCCAATTTAAAGAGTGCCTTGACTTAAAAAAGGTTGAGAAACACTGAGCTATTTAAAAAAAAAAAAAAAAAATGCAACCTGCAAGGCAAAGGCATAATGATTATGGCCCACTGGGAGGAGGATGTTGTCTTTCGGAATCGCCCCAGGGAATTAATTTGCTACAATAGATTCATTGATGATCTCATCTTTATATGGGATGGTGACCGACGAGGATTGGATGAATTTGTCAGCACTATGAACACTAATGACAAAAACATCCAGCTATCATGGAATATTAGCCAAGAACGGATGGTGTTTCTTGACCTAGAGATCATTAAAGCAAATAATGGGCTAGTATTGAAAAACCATTTCAAGCCAACTGATCGGAATTCGCACATTCCCCTGGGGAGTTGCCACCATAAGTCTTGGTTATGCAACATCCCCAGGGGACAGTATGTCAGATTGAGGCGGAATTGTTCCCATATGGATGACTTTGTGCATCAAGCCCATACTTTGTCTTCTAAGTTCCAAGAAAAGGGATATGATCCATCTGCTCTTGAACATGAAATATCTATGGTCCAGCAGATGGATAGGTCCCTTTTGATTAGAGATAAGGTAAAAGAATCAGGAGTGGAAGGGGTTAATTTTCGAATGGTCCTTGACTATAACGTACAATATAAAAAATTTGAAAAAGTTGTGGCCAAAAATTGGTTTATACTGAAACAAGACCGAGTGTTGGGTCCATTATTACCTGCTCGGCCCTCTTTCATATATAAGAAGGCTCCATCATTACGTGACCAATTAGCACCGAGTGTCATAGATCCCCCTGTACAAATTGAAAGCAGACTTTTTTCTTTCCTATCCGGCTTTTATGCATGTGGTAGGTGTACAGCATGTAGACACTCCAGATGCAATATGAAAAGAAGAAAATCCTTTACAGCCACTAGTAACAATAAGGAATATAAGATCGATAAACTCATTACCTGTTCCACCACAGGGGTGGTTTATATGTTACAATGTGGATGTGGTCTTCAGTATATTGGCAGAACCTCCAGACCTCTACATGTGAGGTTGGGTGAACACGTAAACAATATTAAAAAGGGTCTGAAGACACATAATGTGTCTCGCCATTTTAAATTGGTGCATTCTCAGAATCCCAGGAGTTTGAGCTTCTGGGGGATTGAGAAGGTTACCAAGCATTGGCGTGGAGGTAACTTCATACGCCAACTTAGCAAACGCGAATCATATTGGATCCATGAAACACGGGTTCTTGTCCCGGGAGGTTTAAACGTGGATTTTGATTTAAATTGTTTCATTTCGGACAGATAATTATTATTTTATAGCATTTGATTTTTGTTCTTCTTGTAATTTATTTATTATTATTATTATTCATTTCATTATTATTATTTTTATTTTCACATATATTTTTTATATTTTATATATTTTTTATTTGTATGTACTTATTTTTGTTTGTTTATTATTATTATTTCATGTGTGGATCAGTGTAGCTTTCTGATGACGTCAGCGGCATTTGCGGGTATATTTGTTAGTTTTTAATGTTGGTCATATTTGACTTACCGGGAGATTCATTTAGTTTCATTATTATGTACTGCTCTCATAGGCAATATCCCGTTTTTTCTTTGCATATTTTATGCGAAAATTACCGGGATTTATTTCTTTGCCAATTAGCAGACTTAATGTATACTTCCCCCTGGTTTGATTTTTATCCTTTTTTTTTAGCTCTTTGTAGCGCATATAATATATTTTATATATTCTCTCTCTTTCCTCTGTGTCTGGAGTGAGCGCAGATGTATGTTCCGGTGTCACGTTCGTTACGTGCTGTTAGCGGTACTTGTCTTGCGCACAACTCCGTTTTTTATTGGTTTAAATTTAGTGTGTTGGTATAAAGCGGCCGTCCGACGTTATTCCGTCACCGCTGATGAAGTCCCGCCTACTCCCTGGGACGCAACGCGTACGGACCACGTGACTCGCGTCGTGACGTCATCCGCCAGCTGACACACTGATCCATGCATGTTACTTCCTGCTTTACACTCAGCACTGGAGATCAGTGCTTGAAAATGTGAGTGGAAATTTGTTTTTTATTCGTCTGTTTTAATAAATTGGCATAAACGGAGAGCACTAGATTTGCCTGTTCTTTTTCATACATGATATCACGTTGATTCGATGACATTGAGGAGATTGTATCTGGAAACGCTTCCGTTTGGTCTGCTGTAGCCCTACACTTCACCCTTGATGGGAACATGCGTTTTTGACCTATCTGATTTATCAGGGGTCCATATGATGAGGTGAGAGTCCAACTAGTTCATTGGTGAAGGGATCACATCGTCACTGGATATACTGATTGAAGACACACTGCACAAGTGGACTCTTCTTCTTTTTTTGATCTTCCTTGATCACTGTATATTCTATCATTTAATATTTGGACTTTCCATTTATTTATTTATTTAGTATTGCACTTTAAAGAATTTTTGTATTTGCGCTGTACTGAGATATTTTAAAGGCATAATGAGCTAGTATGCATAGCATACTAGCTCATTATGAATAACTTGCCTGAGAACGAAGCCCCCGAAGCGGTCCTCCGTCTTCATGTTCGCGCGCTGCCATGTATCGCGGAGTGACTTCCGGGTCTCGCTGCTCCGGCGCTGTGATCCGCCGGAGCCGGGATGACGTCGGCTCCCGTGCACATGCGTGGGAGTGACACGAGCGGCATATCGCTGTGATCTGCGGCCTGCCCAGTGCGCCAGCGCGCCGCTGTCTACGGCGCATGCGCCGTAGACAGCGGTGGCCGTTTTTTTGTAAATATCTCCTAAACCGTATAGGTTTAGGAGATATTTCTTGGACCTACAGGTGAGCCTTAATCTAGGCTTACCTGTAGGCAGGGCTGGACTTACCATTGGGCTTAACTGGGCTCAAGCCCATGGGCCCCGCCCAATAGGGGGCCCCACGGGCCCTGCTGAGATACATAGCGATGTGTACTTGGCTTGGCTCTGCTCACAGTCACGCCCAGTCCCGCCCTATGATGGACATAATGCAGGGACTGGGCATGACTGTGAGCCGAGCCGAGTACTCTCGGCTCTGCTCGGGACTCCGAGAGGACCAGGGAGCTGCCATAAGCTGCCGAGGGGACCTGAGAACTGCCGAGAGCCGCCGAGAGGACCCAAGAGCCGCCGAGAGGACCCGAGAGCTGCCGAGAGGACCCCGAGAGCCGCCAAGAGGACCCAAGAGCTGCCGGGAGGATCCAGGACTCTAAAAATGGCGCCACCAAGATACAAACTTCAAGACTGCAATGACAAGGGTGCAAATGACACTGGGGCACTTGTTATATGCCAATAAATATGGTAATGTATAGATGGTAGGGCCCGAAATTGACTCAAGCCCAGGGGCCCCCACCACCCTAAGTCCTGCCTTGCCTGTAGGTCAAAATGGTTCGTAAGGGTTTACAACCACTTTAAAAGTTATGGATAGTCTCGAGGCACTCTTTAGAATGGGGTGCCTGGACACTGACCATAATTATTAAACTGTAAAAGCTATTCTAATAGTTTTACATAATGCAGCAACATCCACAAGTCAAAGTAGGACACCCAACGTTAGAGGTGATTTATTCTTCCAAAGCAAATATGTTTTTGCAAACTGGTACTGACTAGTATTCCAGTCTTGCTCTTTGCCCTCAGTTTTTCTCCATCACTCAGCTAATGGGACCCCAACGCTGATGCAGATGGGCATCGGAGGGTCAAATAAGGATGCTATGCAGACAACTGACATCCTCTTTTTTTCGACTGATGATGCCATTGGTAAGATGCCAGCAGCTAGAAGAATGTAATGGTGCACAATGAAAACCTGTGACTTACAGGTGCATCTCATAAAATTAGACTATCATTAAAAAGTTAATTTTATTTATTTCAATTCAGAAAGTGAAACTCATTTTATTTTTTTCAAATACAATTTTTTATTGCTCTTATCAATCAGCAAATGAACATAAACTGAACGCAGTAATACAGATAAACTATTGCATAACCATGACAGTAAGCACTGGCTAAATTGTTGCTCTAGCGATTTGTCTGCTTACCTGTTCCCATGTGTTCATCTAGAGACCAGCCGACCCTCACCTGTCTGCTTTTGTAATCCATCCTCTGGGATGGCTCCACCCTAGCTCCTATCAGGGAGCTCGATATTAACCTGTGCACTGCAGGCCAACGCTGCTGATCAACCTTTGTGTGTTAGCTTCCCGTTACCTGCCGTGTGCTCTTCTGTTGTTCCGTTACCAACTTTGGCGTGTCCTTGACTATCCCTGTTTGCCTGTGATCCTGACCTTTTGGCGTGTCCCTGACTAATCCTGTCTGCTTGTGGCCCCGACCTCGACTTTGTCCCTCACTATCCCTATCCTCCTGTTGCCTACTGTGGGTGTGAGCTGGGGGACCCTGGGGGTCGCGACCTGGAGCCAGTTACAACCAAGTCCATCCTCACTACTAGAGGCGCTGGTGAACACCTGCTGGCTCTTAGACTCCGCGCCCCAGGGAATCTTACACTCTAACCCCAGTGGGATCTGTCCCCCGTCTGCAGCAGTCAGCCGTAGGGTCCACAACCTTGCGGTGCACTCCTGATCCCTACAGTGTTCATCTGTCACCTCGCCTCAAGGTGACCTGACACTTACATTGTATCAGTACACAGCAATGTGAATGGTGAATAGTCATATCTGACACAATGCATAAAATATCAACCAATAAAATAAAATCTGCCACAGGCCATTACAAGGCCAGAGAAGAACAGAGAAAAAAGAGTAAGAAGCAGCAATAGAGACAAATTAGAAAGAGAAGAAAGGGGAAAGACTGAGAGGAGGGCGGGGGGCAAATGGGGTAGGGGTAGAGGCTCAACTCCGGGCGCAGGGCGGATCCTCCCAGCGGTGCCACTCCTCCCAGACCTTATCATGCATTTCCAGCCTATCTTGTAGTCTAGCTGTCATCTTTTCCGTGAGTTCTACATTTTTTATTCTAGTGTACAGGTCTTCTTGGGAGGAGGATTGCCGTTTCCAGTGGAGGGCAACCAGGCATCGAGCATCTGTGAGAACACGTGTTAGCAATTTTTTGGAAGGTTTGGAAATCCATAAGGGTGATACCCCTAGTAAAAATTGTTTTGGAGTCAAAGGGATCTGTACTCCCAAAAGGCGGGATAGCAGGAGCTGTGTCTCCATCCAAAAAAGTACAATCTTGGGGCAGCTCCAGTATATGTGGTAGAGGGTGCCCCTGTCTCCTTGGCAGCGCCAGCACCTATCCGAGCAGGAGGGGTATATAGCATTAAGTACATCTGGTGTCTGGTACCAAAAATAGAGAACTTTATAGGTGTTCTCTTTATAGAGAGTGCAATAGAAGCTTTTTGCTGCCTGAGACCAGATCGTCCACCATGTCGCTTCCAGGATCTCTTCTCCTAGTACCTTTTCCCAACGAAGCATGTAAGCGTGCTTACCCTGGGTGGTAATGGAGCATCCGGTAGATATCAGATATCGGACCTCGGCGTGCCGTTCCTTCCAGAATTATGCTCTCGAAAGGGGATGGCGTTGAGAATATCCGGGGCAATAGATTGGGCATAGTGACGTATTTGCAAATAGCCATAAAACACCTGGTGAGGCAAGTCATGTTTTACCTGGAGTTGGGTAAATGATAGCATTTTGCGAGATCTAGGGTCCACCAAGTGAAAAAGGTTTCGTCTCGCCCAAGGCAAGGACATTTGGCGTGTGAGACCAACAGGCAGCTAGGGGTTGTAGAGGAAGGAGGTAAGCAGTGGCCTCTCTGAGCTGAGCCCATGGGTACGAGAGAGTTTGCGCTAAAGCGATCCAAGTTCTCTAATGCCGCGTACACACGGTCGAATTGTATGACGTACTTAGTCCGTTGAAACACATTTCAACGGACAATCCGCTCGTGTGTGGGCTTCAGCGGACTTTTTCAGCGTGAACTCCGGAGTACTAAGAAGGTCGGTTTGCACACCAATCTTTCCGTCGTACTTTGGTTTCAGCGGACAATATGGTCGTCAGTATGCTAGTCCGACGGACTAAGAATGGCGCATGCCCAGAAAGGATTTACAGGGCGAAAGCGCTCTGTCTTGTAAAACTAGTGCTCGTATTGAAGCTAGCATATTCGTCATGCTGCTAATTTTGTGATTTTTTAATATAGCACATTCTTCACTTTTCTTGCATTATGAAGAAGAAAACTTGCTTTGCTGCTTATATTCACACAGAGTTATAACAAATGTCTTTATTCATCCTCATCCTATGATTAATATTCCAATTCGAGAATAAATAAAAATAAAAGCGCGAATCGTCTCTAACCAAACTTCCACTAACGCAAAGTCAGCAGAAGGAGCCCAAAGGGTGCTTTGCTGTGTATTGGACTTCCTATTTCTAGTCCCGTCGTACGTGCTGTACGTCATCACGCAAGCTTTCGTCGGACTGTTTGGGTATCCGTGTGTGGTCAAGTCCGTTCAGTAGAAAGTACGCCGGATTGTCCGTAGGATTGTATGACGGACTAAGTATGTCATACAATTCGATCGTGTGTACGCGACATTAGTCTCTTCTTTCTTTTAACCACTTCAGGACCACCCCACGTACATTTACTGTGGCAGGGAGGCCCAGGTGCGCAAAATCACGTATCTGTACACTATTTCATGCACACGGATTAGGTCCACCGCAACCTGCCCAATCGCTCAGAAGAGAACCGGAGTAGCGGTGTGCCGATGTAAACAAAGCACACCACTGCTCTGTCAGGGAGGAAAAGAGAGAGCTAAGCTGAATCACGATCTCTCTTTTCTTCCAGTGAATCCACTCCCCCCACGGTTAGAAAACACCTCCCAGGAAACACAGTTAACGCCTTTGATTGCTCCTGGAGTTAACCCCTTCCCTGTCAGTGACATTTTATACATTAATCAGTGCATTTTTTTAGCACTGATCACTGTATTGGTGTTACTGGTCCCCAAAAAGTGTCACTTTGTGGCAGACAAATATGACCCTATGTCGCAGTCCCGCTAAAAATCGCAGATCGCCACCATTACCAGTAAAAAAATAAAAAGTCCCTAAATCTATCCCATAGTTTGTAGACACTATAAATTTTGCGCAAACCAATTAATATACGCTAATTTGAATTATTTATTTTTTTTACCAAAAATATGTAGAATAATACATGTTGGCCTAAATTGATGAAGAAACTTTATGTAGCAAGGTCTTTTACCTCTTTTGGTCTAATGAGGACCTCCAAGGCCAAAGATAGCTGACATCCTTTAATATGTGGTGGGTTGTGAGACATATTAGGTACAAAGATGGTGAAAGTCACTGGGCGCCAGACACTTCTTGGATGTAAAAGAGGTTTTATTTCTTTTGACAGTCCTTTTTATATATTTTGGCTGGAAAGAGGGTTAGGGCCAGGACAACCTTAGATAGAGTCTGCCAATTGAGTTTGCAAATGAGACTTCAATAGGAGGACAGCCATGCAGAGAGAGGCCCTGGCAAGAAGCCACATCTGCACTTGCAGGAATGCTGTCTCCTATGGTAACATTCCTTTAACAGTTCCTAACTCAAACAGTTCTTTCAGCTCCACTACAACTGCTCCTTGTAATTCTTCAATATTGAGCTTCTGGTCTCTCACTAGACCCTCTGATTCACTGACTATGAATCCCTTGAGCTTCTCCAGGTTTATGGCGGTATCTCCTCAAACATGACCTACACTTTCCTGCTGGGTCCCTAGCTTGGCACTCCAGATACTTCTCAAGCTTCACCCCTGCTAACCGGCTCAGACCCTGGCTTGACACAAAAGGTTGCTCTGCAAGCGTCTCCTCCGCTGGTTGGGTCCCTGACTTGATCACCGTCTAAAGTTTCCCGATTCTCCACTCTGCCCTTGCGGTGAGAATATGGTTCTTGCTTCAGTTACTCACTGCGGTCCCTGGTAAAGGCGATTGCTCCTTTCGTGGGGACAGCTTCCCTTCTACTTCCGACCACTGACAGGTTCTCAACCCTGCGTTGTTCTCCTACTTCTAGATAGGCCCTTACACAGCCTAGCAGCCAGATGCCCCTGGGAATAGGCCCAATCTCTGGCCTAGTAGCACGGGGCATATGACACATGTCCACCCAGATAGCCGTCCAGGTGGCACCGAACGTAGATCACCTGACCTCATTCAAATATATATAGGTTTTCCCAGCAGGCCAAGGGAGTCAAGAAAACCCTTGCCCATTGGCTAAGATGCCCATAACCTGACCTTGGGTTGCCCTTCTCATATCTAGTACCACCAAGTACCCGGCCACCTAATGGTAGAAGAAAAAAGGGCAACAAGGCTAAACTTAGGGGGAAAATATATCCCTATCAATCGGCCAAGATAACTATTCTTGGCAAGTCATTTTGTGAGGAGCTCGCTGACTAAACATTTAAATTATTTTTTACTTTCTGCTATAATAGATTTGAAGAAAAAAATATATTTTTTTTTGGGATAATTGTCTTTTTTTGTTTAAAGCGCAAAAAATAAAGAAACAGCAGAGGTGATCAAATACCACTAAAAGAAAGCTCTATTTGTGGGGAAAAAAGTACATCAATTTTATTTGGGTACAGCGTCGTATGACCGCACAATTGTCAGTTAAGGTGACGCAGTGCCGTATCGCATTAAAATCGCCTGGTCAGGAAGTGGTGTAATCTTCCGGGGCTGAAGTGGTTCATTTTGAGGATTATGGCTTACAGCTAATGAAAACCCAAAATTCAATATCTCCGAAAATTTGAATATTTTATAAGACCAAAACAAAAGGGATTTTTAATAAAGAGATGTTGACTTAATGAAAAGTATGTCCATTTACACATTTACAGTACAGTATAGTATAGTATGCACTCAATAGTTGATCGGGGCTCTATTTGCATGAATTACTGCATCAGTGCAGCTTGGCATGGAGGCGATCAGCCTGTGGCACTGCTGACATGTTATGGAAACCCATAACACGTTATGGAAATTTTTGGGCAATTTTTAGACATTTTGCCAAGGCAACCTGGTTGAAAAATGCTGCCTTAGCTGACCCCAGATACCTATTCTCCTCTTCCTTTTGCTGTGCTTTCACATTATTTGGTTGTTGGTAGCAAAGAGACAGACCCAGTACTTCCAAATATGCATGTGTTTCACCCCCATTCCTCTCATTTGAAAGCTCAGCTACTTGTTGATTGGCTGCTCTGTCATCTAGTGCCATCATGTGAACTTGAGCAGAAATATACTATACTATACACTATAAGCGTTGTGACTTAACTTGGCTTCCTCTCCTCTGTCCTGGTAGCCTAAGCCCCTGTACACACAATCGGAGATTTCCACAACCAAATCTGTCGGATTTTGTCCGAAACTGTTGCATACACACGGTCGGACAAAGTTGGCGAAAAAATCCGATCTTTCAGAACGTGATGACGTACGATGGTACTACGTTCAGGCTAGTAGCCAATAGCTTTGATGTAGGAATTTGATCTGAGCATGCGTGGCACTTGGTCCGATCAAAATTCTCTACACATGATCGGAGTATGTCCGATCGGCCCAGTTGGTCGGGAAATATTTCCAACATGTTGGAAAATTGGGTCCGACGGATATTCCGACGGAATCAGTCCGATGCATACCACACACAGTCGGATTATCCGACGACACGGTCCGATAGGACACATTCCGACGGATTCTCCGACCGTGTGTACAAGGGCTAAGCCCCTGTACACACGATTGGAGATTCTGCCAACCAAATCCGTCGGATTTTGCCTGTCGGATTTAGTCCGACGGATTGTGTCCGAAACTGTTGCATACACACGGTCGGGCCAAGTTGTTGAAAAATCCGATCTTTCAGAACGTGATGACGTAATTTCGTTACGATGGGACTACATTCAGGCTAGTAGCCAATAGCTTTGATGTAGGAATTTTATCTGAGCATGCGTGGCACTTGGTCCGATCAAAATTCTCTACACATAATCGGATTAGGTCCGACCGGCCCAGTTGGTCGGGAAATATTTCCAACATGTTGGAAAATTGGGTCGGACGGAGATTCGGACGGAATCAGTCCGATGCATACCACACACAGTCGGATTATCTGACGACACGGTCCGATAAGACTCATTCCGACAGATTCTCCGACAGTGTGCACAAGGCTTTAGAGAGTGGTGAGGTATGTGCTGATGTGGACGAGGCATTGGATCACAGTAAGGATCTACTCCATTATACATGAAACCTATTTAAATCATTATGCCGTACTAGTGAAATATTTTTTTTTTTCCCCTAGAATCCTGGCAACAGCCGGCACAGACTTTGACTTGCGAACGTTGAGAGCGGTGAGAGTGCTGAGACCCCTGAAACTCGTCTCTGGGATCCCAAGTAAGTGATATTGCATCATTCTCTGTAATACATCGCATGGGAGTAAAGAGAAGCTCTCGGAGTGGAGATGTAGGCGCTACCATCACTGACTAAAGAGTGCAAGACACGGGGCTTTCATATATACTCTTTTACTACAACTTGTTAGCCCAAAAGAGGTATACAGGTCGTAATTTCCAATGTCACTGTCTGCCTCACAGGTGCCCAGCTGTATCTACATTCACAAGTCCCCATCACATCCTGGAAGATATACTATCCACTTTATGCTGCCTAGTTAATTACACTCCTTGGTCCTTCTTGTCCAGTTTATGGTGCCCATCTGTATCTAGACTATTTTTGTCATGGGGTGACAGGCACCATGGAGTGTAGATGCAGATGGGCACCATAAACTGGACAAGAAGGACCAAGTAGTGTAATTAACTAGGCAGCATAAAGTGGATAGTATATCTTCCAGGATGTGATGGGGACTTGTGAATGTAGATACAGCTGGGCATCTGTCAGGCAGACAGGGATATTGGAAATTGCGGTCTGTATACCAGTCTGTCTGAGAGATGGCCAGTTGGATATGCCCTCACCAGTCTCCATTACCCCATGAAAGGTGGTCTGCCCATTTTATGCTGCCAAGTTGTATCCACATGCCTTGGTCCCTAACGCCCATGACGGTTACACTGTCCAGTTTAAGGTGCTGAGCTATATCTACACTTCCTGTGCCCATCTACCCCATGAAAGATGTGTCAAGTTTAAAAGGTACCCAGCTATACCTTCACTCCCCATTACCCGAAAGGGGTATACGGGTTGCATTTTTTAATATTACTGGCTTTCTGACAGATGCCCAACTGTAGCCACACTCACTTGTCCCCCTCACCACCATGCTTGGCTGCATAGAAATTATTTAAAATTTTTCATTTTTTTATTGATATGTCACAAAATTATAACCGTGCCTCCATTACAACAATGGAAAGCACTACCCCTCATTGCTCCTACACAACAGACACACATTTTGTTAGTACAAGCTGGTGTGAATGAGCAATAAATTGTAATACTCATAAACCCTTGCCAGGAACAGCACACAAACATAATGCAAATTTAAATGGGGGTCAGGGCTACAGCTTTATTGACATTTAATTTATAGGCAAGGCAATAGTTATATTAACTTTGAACTTTATGGTAACCAAAAATACCAGCTGCAAGTAATGTAGGACAGCAACCAACCCGAATACCAAATTCAAGAAAGCCTGCCCCACTTTAAAGTGTATCTCTAGCCAAAAAATGTTTTCTTTCTAATCTATTAAGGAAATCGGAAATTGACAGTCAGGTTATACTGCCACCTACAAGAGTTTGGGTCACTGACAAACAGAAAACTTGTAGGCCATCTCCCATATAACCACTCTTCTACTCAGCACGCCTCTGTTTTTTTTTCCAAGTGTCCTAGCAGGTTGGACGCCTTTTCTTCAGTTCTGCTGAAAAAAAAAAATAATAATTTTCTAGCCTTTCTTGCTTTGTGGATTTTTTTTTTTCCTTAATGATTTCAATAAAATTTCCTTGCTTCACCACTGCTTGAGCCCGTCTCTATATAGCAGCTATATGCATCAGAGTTTACTCCTTTATTGTATTGCTTTAGAGGCCGTACTGGGACCCCTATGGACTGGATGTGTGAGACTAACCTGGAATGTGACCCTCAGGCACTGGGCTCTGAATTTTGGGGCTTTCCAGACCTAGGTGTACTGTGTTAACTGCTGAACACTTTCCAGGTCCCAAGCCATGGCACAGCCCCAAGTGTGACCCTGTCTCTAAAGACTCCCTTAGCAAGTGAGGCTGATTAGGGTGAAGCACCAGGAGCTACCTTAGTGTTTGCACTGATGGGTGCCTTTTCAGATTCCCTACCATGGTTTGTTTCACCAAGGTACGGAATAAAGCTGAAGGACCAAGCGATTACATCAACCACTGGGTGCTTTTTTTTTTCTGCCATTCATCTGGGAGGAAGCACAGTGTTGCTCCTGCATCTATAACACCATGGGGTTTCTCTGTGTCTGGTCTGCTTCCACTCCTAGCGTATAGTGACCTAGTTACCTCTGCCCATCTGAAACCCTTATCAGCACCAACTGCCTGCCTGGATTATTCAGTACTTGAAACCTTGTCTCACTTTGGACCTAGTTGTTTACCACTGTGTGGACCCAACATGTCTTTGCTAAGACATACAGAAGACAGTCCAGGTGACCTCAGCTTATACTCCCTTTTTGGGTTTTGGGAACATTTACTCTGTATCCCCAGATGTAACTGATACATGCAGCCTGGAGCCTGTGACCACTATTGTTATACCGTCATCTTCAGTAAAGTCTTTTTCAGCTCTGCCGGATGAGGTTGTTTCATACCTTACTGATGCAGTGTCTATTATCCTACATTGGGAGGATCAGCTTGTTATTTCAGGCCTTGGGTCTTTTAGAGCAGTGGTCATCAACCCTGTCCTCAGGGCCCACTAACAGGCCAGGTTTTATGTATTACCTTGAGGAGATGCAGACTAGAATACTGCAATCACTGAGCAGCAAATGATATCACCTGTGATGTATTTCAGTTATCTTGCAAACCTGGCCAGTTAGTGGGCCCTGAGGACAGGGTTGATGACCACTGTTTTAGAGCTTCTAAGACTGCAAAGGCTTTTCCAATACGTCTGCTAATTGAGCCATTTTACCCATTCCATTGACGAGTCCTGGACACCATTTGAGAGTGTGTCAGAGCTTATCCCACTTAAGGAGGGAATTAGTAAAATTTGTGGTCTGTTTCCACCATGGATACACCAGTAACCTACTAAACTGGTTGAGGGTATGTACACCTTTTTGTATTTCTACTGACAGGCATTTAGTGTCCCCCTTTAAGCCCCAGTTTGAATTGACTGGCCTGGTTCTCCATCCTGTGTTGGCAGTAACCTTAATCTGTCAAACCATTTCAGGATGGGTACATTCCCTGAAGAGGGATGCCTCTCCTGATGGGGTAGATGCCACTGCATAGAGTATTCGGCGCAAATGTCTAGAGCATTTTATTGTAGCTGGGATGGTTTACTACATGCTTCCAAACATGTGTTTTGCATGGGACTGATATACAGTAAAGTACAATTGTGTAAAGCACTCTGCGTGGCTGGGATGTTGATTCTGTATCTATAAAGTATCTGGCTTAAACTTTCAGGGAAATTGTTTATTCAGACCTGCTCTTGACGCTGTGATTAGCAGTGCCACGGGTGGTCAGAGTGTGCTCCTGTCACAACGCAAGAGGCCTTTGGAGGGGGTTGGAGGAATCCCACCCTTCTCCTTCATCTCATGCAGTAGGTACTCATAGGCTTCTGGAGCCACTCAGCCCATTGGGCTCTAACCCGTCTGAAAGGCCTTCTGCGTGAAGGTACGCCCCCACTTGTACAAGTGGAGGGCTGTTTGTACATCTGGACTTGGGTAGTTTACATCCCTGGCATCTGAGTGTTCAGGAAACCCCTTTTAGCCCACAGACTAACCCCACTATTACTCACCATCCTTTGCTTCTGCACAGAGCAAAGGTACTTCATGGGCCTGTCCGATTTCCTGGTACTCTGGAAGGAACATAAAGTTAGGACTTGGACAGAGACAATGATTCCCAGACACCTAATGCCTTCTTCAGAAGAACCCATATAATTTGACACTGTTTTTCCCCTGATACCTGGTGGTACTCAACATTCCTTCACTCCAGGTGGGCCCCTTGATCTCCAAGATCGACAAGGATTGGGACCTGACACTTCAGTGTCCTTTGGGGGCACTGGCTATTTCTCAGAGTTGTGGATATTGTTGTTCTCTTAGTGCCCTTTCCTGGCATCCCTTGTGTGGGATGCTTGGATGACCATCCTTGAGAAAGGTCAGCATTTTGGACCTTGCAGTAAGAACTTTTTTTTGACTGGGTAGGAACTTGCAAGTATTTATCAATGGTAACTGTTGATGCTAAAACAGCATCCATCTTGTGTATCATTTGACATTTTTTGTCACTTCCTCTTTCTCTTGTTGGCTCATGGTCCCTTCTATGGCAGGTTGCCTGAGCTTAAGAGTGAGACATCTAGATTTTTCTGGGGGGGGGGGGGGGGGGTTAATATGGTGTTTTTCTCCCTTTGTCCTAGAGGGACCCCACTTGCTGGGGTGTCGCTATACCCAAGGTTTCATTCTGGTTCCCTAGAGAAGATGATCTCCTTGTAGTTTATTATAAGCTCACAGTGAGTAACAGCAGCACTAGGGTTTTTCAACTAGAATCCCAAATATGACACTACCTGCCTCGAGTTTGCATGTTCTCCCTGTGCCCGTGTGGATTTCCTCCAGGTACTCTGGTTTCCTCCAACACTGCAAAGACACGCTGATAGGTTAATTGGATCCCATCTAAATTGGTCCTAGTATGTGTATGTATGGATATAACCTTAGATTATAAGCTCCTTGAGGGCAGGACTGTTGTGAATGTACAATATATATGAAAAGCGCTGCAAAAATTGATGGTGCTATATAAGTACCTGTAAAAAATATTTATTTGTTGATCTTGCCAAAAATTATTTATTTTCTATACTTGCAAAAAATGTTCCCAGCCTAAAAAGTGAAAACTAATTCAGCTACCACATTTAAGGACTGGTAAGGTGTGAAGTATTAGCCCTTGTACACACGGGTCGGACATTCTGACAACCAAATCCGTTGGATTTTGTCCGACGTATTTTGTCCGAAACTGTTGCATACACGCGGTTGGACAAAGTTTTCAGAAAATCCGATTGTATATAACGTGATGACGTTATTTTGTTACGACGGGACTACGTTCAGGCTAGTAGCCAATAGCTTTGGTCTAGGAATTTGATCTGAGCATGCGTGGCACTTTGTCCGTCGGAGTAGGCTACACATGATCGGAGTATGTCCGATCGGAGCATTTTGTCGGAAAATTTTACGGACAAGTTGGAAAACCTGGTCCGTCGGATACTCCGACAGAAACAGTCCGATGGAGACCACACACAGTCGGATTATCCGACAAAACGGTCCGATAGGACACATTCCGTCGGAATCTCCGACCGTGTGTACAAGGGCTTACAGTTTGTAGGCTTGATTGCTGACTCTACTAGCAAGGAACATGGAAAAGCAGAAATGTGGGTGGGGCTTGTCACTAGAGGACATGTGGGCTGGACCTGTCACTATTGGAAATGTGGACAAGCCTTTCACGATTTAAAATGTGGGCAGGGCCGGTCACTGTGGAAATGTGATCAGGGCCGGTCACTGTGGAAATGTGATCAGGGCCAAAATTGTCACTGTGGAAATTTGGGAGTAAAACGTTTCATTTACACAAACAGGACGTTACAGGAGATGCACCCCCTTTAGATAAGGGGGGGGGCAGTTTGAGTTTGGGGGTTGATTGTTGGTAAATATAAAAAGTCTAAATTATATAAAAAGTCTAAATGAAATGTGGTCACAAATGTGGACTAAGCCTAAAAAGTTTTGACTGAAATTTAACTTAACCAGTTCCCACCCACCCAGAATTTATCCACTTGAAAGTGATATTTTAGCTATAGTTAGAGTGGCTCTGTGAAGTCACTCGTCTTGCTGCATTCTAAATTTATTATAAAAAATAAATGTGAAAAAGTATAAATGTGCAATGTTTTAGCATACAGCAGTCTCAATCTTGTAAAAATTGTTCATATGGGGAACATGTAAACCGTTTTATTTTTCAGCTTGGTATATTTTATAAAAAATAATAAATGTTCACAGAGAATAGAGCCAACCTATAATGGCCATGGTGGCTGGGTGGGATTGGGAACTTGGGCACTTATATCCATCTGCTAGAGTTTAAAGAGGCCGGTTTCAGCATAAGCTAAATCTTTGGGGTGGATAGACTCATAACTCTTATCTTCTGTCTACGCAGGCCTCCAGGTGGTGTTAAAGTCGATCATGAAAGCGATGGTCCCTCTGCTGCAAATTGGATTGCTGCTGTTCTTTGCTATCGTCATGTTTGCCATCATCGGACTGGAGTTCTACATGGGAAAGTTTCACAGGACATGTTTCTCTCGTGATACAGGTGAGGGGCAGTTGTGTGGTGGTGGAGCTGGAGGTAAAAATAAAGAGAGAATGCTAAAGATCTGCACAAACCAGAATGGCATCGTCCTAAATGAACCCAGCCCCTGCTGTCCATTATAACATACACGGTCCCTTCCATTTTCCTCAATAACAAGCATCTCCCAGTCTGTGGTGTTCAAATTTGAAAATATTCCTCTTTTGCCATTGGTCGGTGTTTAAATTGTTCCACTCTAGATTCCATAAAGAAAGCTACAACGTCCAGTCACTGGTGTCCAGTAGTAGATATATTGCCCAGTCTATAGCACTAAATGCAATATTTATGGCCTAGTTCTTAGTGCTAAGTAGAATCTACACTTCCCAATGCCTTGTAGGTTACAGAGACTGGCAAAAAAAGCTTCAACTGGGCACATTTCTTGGTGTCGTGTGGAAACTTTACTGTCTAGACCCCAGAACTTCCAATGGAATCTGTACTTTGCATGCTTTGGTTCTCTGTAGAATCTATACTGCCTAGTCCTAGTGTAGATAAGATGTCCTGTTTCTAGTACAGAGCTGTATCTGTATTCCCAGGTCCTTGTCACCCCATGGCAGATACAGTACAGCTAGGTGCCAGAAACTGGATGGTATATCTGCACCCTCTGGGTTCCTGTCACCGTATAGTAGGTATACACTCCACTTTCTGGTGCCCAGCTGTATCTGCATTAAGTCCCTTTCACACCATGGCGGATGTATTGTCTGGTGTTTTCCTATGTAGCGGCCACAACCCTTGCAGGACGGCCTTGACTTACCAGTTACCTCCTCTTGGCCTGCTCTTCCACGTCTAGGGGTTCCCAGGGTTGATACCCAACAACTTGAACGCTGACACAAATAAAGTCTTTTTGAAAAGTTTTATTTTGCAGTAATAAGATCCAATAACACAGTCTCTCATGGGAACAGAGGGCACAGGTGAAGAACTCAGGCACCTTGAACTGCAGGTCTAGCAAAGTCTCTAATTCCACCCAGAGAGTAGCCACTCGCAGCTGGGTACTTCAAGGCTGAACCGATTTCTAGCCAGAGATCATGGCAGTCAGCACGTCAACTCGAATACTTGAAACAATCCTATGAACGTGTACAAGTTGTAACTAAGGGTGAACAGGAACCTTTTTTCTCAGTACCTGGGACGTTCTCTGTCTCCTCAATGGTACTGGAAAAACGTGAATTCGTCAATGTCCTTCCCAACTCGGTAACCAGGCACTTCCCAGGATGCCACTTGTCGGCCCTCCTCTGAAGAGTCCTCCCCCGGTAACACTTCCATGAGCTGTGGCGCCTCTCCAAGCCGAGAGCACACCCGGACACCTTGAATCCTCCCTCAGTTACTACGCCTCGGACCAGCAGGTTCCGAGACTCGGGAACAGACCGATCCCTACCCCATTAGGGGCCTCTAACAGGAACATGTTGCGGGATGTCAAACACCCCGTGACCGGGACCCCTTAACGGGGCTACCCCGATCCTGGAACCAGAGCAGACCACATAGGCCTCATGAACTCCTCTCCCTTAAACACGTGACCCACACATCTTAAGTACCCCTTCCCAGACTCCCCAGCGGGGCCCGGCACTCCCAATGATTGGTTTCGAGAAGGTTGATGCCCAAAACGTCCAATCAGACCTGGTTCTGGCCTGTCCTGCACCTCACTGCTCACATGACCAGGCAGAACTTCCAACACAGCCCGGCCAGACTGATGTCAAGGACAACCTACATAATTAACCCTCAGAACCCCTACTGTTCTGAAGCAAAAACTAAATTTACATGCGTATGACATTTTGTCCAAAATGTCATCCGTTACACCTATATCTACACTCCCCTAATCCATGATGTCCAGTGAAGCCTGTAGTGCTCCCTGTAAAAACCAGGAACCTGAGAAGAGATGGGCATTTACTGTCGGCCATGCTTGCCAAAGATGCCGATGGACAGAATTTGGTTATGGCATGACTGGCCAAAAATCAAATGTCTGTGGATACTGTGCACATCACACCCTGACCAATCTCAGGGAAAAAGCTCATTGGCTGCATTCGATTTTCTGTTAGGGTTTAAGGATGTTTGTGTAGTTCTCACAGTAAAACCTCCTGGCTGCTGTCTTTTGGGCACCTGTGCTTTCCCATTTAGAGCAAAGCATTGACTTTGACTTAATCCTCCTTACTGCCAGCAGAACAAACTCACATTTCCTTCAATCCCTCGCTGTTCTGGTCAGCCCAGTACTTCCAGGTATGGAGAAGCATGTGACTCACTCTGTGACAACGCTGGGCCAGTTAATAGCCCCAGGGATTCGTAGCTTCTACCGAGCTTTTATTTCACAATCAGTGGTGTATGTGCTGCTGGGGGAGGAGGACAATAAAGTGAACCTGACTCGCCTGCATGGACACTGCATAAGTTCACTTTTCTTTTTTTTTTTTTTTTTTTTTTTTTATCCAACAAAGATTTTTAGTGAAGATACATCAACATACATTGTCAACAAAACATATCCATGTAAAGCCCAACGGAGACACACCTGTCCCCAAGGTCATTGTTAACAAACCAATAAGCCGGATATATAATAGAGTAAATAATGCAGTTTGGTTCCTTTGGTTAGGCAAGTTGCATTAAGTTTTATACCATACTAAAAGACAAGGTATGCCCTCTTTAGCAGTCTAATTATATACTGTGCAGGAATACACCTAACTAGCCAACAGTGAGCCGAAGTAGCCTATCCATGGTCAAATCCTCCAGAGCAAGCTCCGGAACATCCAACCACGCTGACCATAACCTCTTATATTTATGCTCATTTCCCCTATGTTGGTATATAAGCTTTTCCATTCGTAACAGCTCATCAATAGTCTTGATCCATTCCCTCACAGTAGGGGGAGCCTCTGACTTCCAGTGTACCATGATCAGTTTGCATGCCTGGAACAAAACTCTGAGGATAGCCTCCCTAGTATACACTTCCCAGTTGTACTCTTCCAATACACCCAGTAAGCAGGCTTTTGGGTCTATAGGAAGGACCACCTGAAACACAAAATTAATCCTGTGTATCACCCCTGCCCAGTAGGAATGGAGTTCCAGACACCGCCACAAAGGGTGTATTAGGTCACCATGGTCCCTGTTACACCTTGCTCAAGTAGAATCCTATCTTATACTCCTCATAGACTCTACTTTATGGGCCTAATACACCCTTAGAAGGAGGTACAATTGAGTTAACCTTTGCAAAACATTTTAATAAGCACGTGACCACAGCCTGAAAGGATTCCTCCCACTGTTCACCTTCCAAATGACCAACATCCCTTTCCCAATGATCCATCACTCTCAAGGGAATACAGACTCAGGCATGACTGTAGAAGCAGGACATAAATTTGTGAAATTAATTAATTGGAGGACTTGGCATCCCTGGTGAGACTGCATAGAGTAATTCCTCAGAATGGCCCCTTCCACCCACTCTGATATTAAATTTTATTATATGCAGCTGCAGCACGCGGTTAAGGCACAGACTGTGGTACATTGAACATACTCTGTAATGTAGCAAATGTCAGAAGTGCCCCGTTATGGAATATTTGTTTAAGATGTGTTACTCCATATACTGACCACCCAGCCCCACACTGCAATTTTGCCAGTTCCATATAAGTGTCATTACACAAGATGGGGCTATATTCCATGTAGCTTGTTACCTGACACATAATCTTATTCAGAAGGTTTGCCTTCTGAAATACCTTCAGAAGGTATCTCTTGTGCAGTAATCCAAAAGCTTGTGCTTTAAGGGCCAGTACTACAGATCTCCTATATGTGGTGTGATACATCACCACCATGGATGAACTGCACCCTGTGTCACCTATCCCATTCCCCATGTTGATGGTTCCTATGAGGTGTTGCAACTGAGCTGCTAGATAATACAACCATGGGTTGGGCAAGGCCAACCCACCATAGTCTTTGCAGAAAATCTGATTGTGTGTATGAGGCTTTACAGACAAAACCTCTGAAGTCGCGTGCCTGGATTTTGTCTTGCATACAAACAGCAAGGAATTGTCTGCCAACAAACACGAACATACTGATGTACTACGTGGTTTTTCAGCTCTTTAGCGCCACCCTTTGGGCTCCTTCTGCTAACTTTGTGTTAGTAGAAGTTTGGTGAGTGTTAATTCGCACTTTTCATTTCATGCTTTTCATTTGCTGCTTTTCAGTTCGTCAACCAGGCATGTTGCGGAATCGGAGGAGATAACATGTTATTTATTATTGGCCTTGGCGTTATTGCTTTGACCCAAGTCCAGTCCAGGAAAAGGAGGAGGATTTCTTGGATCAAAAATTGGTTGCTTTATTAATCGTGACAAATTATGTCATATGCCTTTGCTGCCGGAGCTCCAGGAGAATAATCCAGATGTTTTTCATAATTATCTCCGGATGATGGACCCCTGCTTTCACCAAATCTTGGCATTGTTGACCCCTATATTAAGAAGCAGGACACATGTACCTTGGACTTCTTTCCGACGGACTTGCGTACACACACTCGGAAAATCTGACAGCAGACCGCTGTCCGCGGAAATTTTTAAACCTGCTATCCATCATTTGTCTGTGGAAAATCTGACAACAATTGTCCGATGGAGGATACAAACGGTTGGACTTTCCCCCCCAACAGCCTGTCATCACACATTTCCCATTGGAAAATCCAATCGTGTGTATGAGGCTTTAGTGTTCTAACTTAATTCTGAGCATAAGTTCACTTTATTTTTTGTCTGCTAAGAATTTATCTTTAAAGTACACCAAAAATGTATTCAATAAAAAAAAAAAGAAACATATTTTAAAATTCAATTGCTGTAAACACTTGAATTTGAATTGGTCTACGACTAGGCCATATGTGTTAAAGCCTATCCCAAGCAAATTTTTTTTAGTTTTAGAATTGGGGTTAATGGTTGTCACTGGGATGGGAAGGCACAGACAGCAATAAAAAAAAAACATTGCCAGAAGGTTTAACCCTTCCTCATTGTACCATAAATGAGACAGCCTGTGTCCTTATTGGAAAGATTTCCATGTATTTCCTGTCCATGCAGAAAGTGAGGGGAAATCCTCCCAGCAGGACTATAGACCGTTACGAAAACCTTATGGCGGATCCAACAGTAAGGCAGGGCATAGAAGATACTATTTTCTTTCCTGTAAATCACTTGATTCCCCCATCAACAGAGTGAGTGTTGATAGGGGAATCCCTGCAACTCCCAGCAGAGGGTGGAGGGGGGGGGGTGCTGGGAGCCATTTCTGTTGGAGGAACACAGTGATATTTGGTAGTGGCAATAATTGCATCCTAAAAATCTGACATGCCGGTTGTACCCAGGTCGATCGATAGATGGACTTGGGTACAAATCAGCCTGCCCATACATGGTTTGAATTTCAGGCCATTCTCTGCTGAACCACCTATGGCTGGCTTTAGGCTTTAAAGAGAAAGTCAACTCTCCCACTCTGATGCTTCTTTTCATTTAGTCCATTATAATAAGTCATTATCAGACTATAGCCACTGTAATCCAGCCCAAATCACATATTACTTACTGTTTAAAGAAACTTTAAAAAACTTGTTTCCAGGGGTTAGGCAGCGCCATCTTAAATATTGTTTTCTGAGTCCACAGTGGAGTGTATTTCCGCCCTTACATTGAGCACTTCCTGTACTGTTAACCAAGCCTCCTTCTCAATCTTCTGTGGCAACCATGCTTCCCTGTTCATAGCTTACTTGTTTATTTCATAGTATTTACTTGTGCCGATGTCTAATGTTTGCCTTTGTCAGACTTATCAGCTTCAGCTGATAAGACTGCAGTAATGGCCAAGTTTAGACTGTATGTGAGGTCACATGGTGTGTAGGAGGAGCTCTGAGTGATTAGCAGAGTTCAGTGTTGTGCCGTAGGAAGTCCTGATAACAGATAGATAAGACATAGAGAGTGTGCCGTAAATCAGGTGGGATCTGGGCATGCTCAGTGACTTCATTCTACAGAACAACAAGGATTACAGCAATACTAAGCAAGTAAGGAGATATCTACAAACCGTGTTCATTAGGGTTTTTTATGCTGATTTACATGGGACAAAGTTGTGGGGGAGGGTTTACAACCACTTTAACAGCACCATAACATTGGACAACTTTAAACACAATTTCTGCCATAGCCAACGGGACTTGATCTTGACATACACACTCAACAAGAATCTGCCGTAGATATTTTTTGCTCAGCAGAAACTTTAACAGCCGTCTTCTCCCCAAACTGACAGCATTTCTTCTGCCTCGTTATAATTTCAGCTCATATCGGAAACTCTTGTGTCTTAATGGATATCTCAATGACGGCTCTGTTGCCCGCCGATGGCAGCTTCTTTCATTGCCCCCTTTGTCTAATATTTTCAGCTTTGAAAGTAGAGAATGACCTCCAGGAAATGAGAGAAGCTATCTCCGAGAAGCTGGCCTCGCCATTTCCAGCGCAAGTTTTCAGATCAAGCGAGCTTAGAGCCCGATGTCAGGCCAAGTTAATAACTTTTTTTTTTTCTGCCGAATGGCATATGCGAGCGAGTCGAGTTTTTTTTTACCTTTTTAGAAATGAGAATAATTTGAGATAATCCGCTGATGCGTTCTCCTTCGCGATTCTTCTAATGTTATGGCAGAATCTGTGCCAAGGCTTAAAACGGATTATCCCCCATGTTTCTGGTTGCTCCACTTTCTCCACTATAAACAATATTTTGCACCAGCAAAGTTATTGTCATTTCTTGCTCTGCTCAAGGACAAAGAGGCCTCTGTTTAAAGGTTAATTTTAAAGACATGCTTCTTGGGACCATAATGCAGTCTATGACGAGGAGCAGAGTGAGAACGAATGCTGTGTAGGCACTTCAGAGGCCTGGCTATGACCAGGGGCGGACTGACCATTGGGGCACTCGGGCACTGCCCAAGGGCCCCATGCCACTGGGGGGCCCCATCAGGGTTGCCAGCCTCAATAAAACCAGGGACAGTATGTAAAAATCAGTGTTTTTTAAAAATGTATAGCTGCCCCCCCCCTCTCCAGTACCTTTTTAGTGTGTATACTATGTCTGTGTGTGTGTATACTGTGTGTGTGTGTGTGTATACTGTGTGGCCCCATAATCTCCTATTGTCCCGGGGCCCCATAATCTATTGCCCCGGGGCCCCATAATCTCCTATTGCCCAGGGGCCCCATGAGTTTTCAGTCCGCCCCTGGCTATGACTGAGCTTACCATGATGGTGCAGGCATACTGAGGAAAGGTTTATTGCTCAAATTTGCTCAGTTGCTGCCGTGTTAATTGCCTGACCTCATGCTGATAATAAAGGCTACCAGCTCCTGAGTGTTCTTAAAAGGCCATTCACCCAACGCCAGTATTGCTTTTAGTGAATGCCGGAGAGTTAAACCACCTGTCAAGTTCCTTCCATCTCTCAAGTTCTCTATAGAAGAGATATCTACACTGAGATCTGCTTGGATATTCACCCCAGGAATTATGTCGGGGAGATCATGCTGCTATAGTATAGTATTTCCAGACATAAATGGAACCAATGGCTACTCAGGCCACACTTGTAAATAAATATCCCTTTTGGGAGGACCAGGGATATTTTCAGCAGGAACGCAGTGCAGACACAGCCAGCACGTAATGTAATGGCAAGAGGTGGTGACGTGTGCTGGTTGGTCCATTGATGCTGGCTACCGGGAGATCTGTTGCCACTGGGGGGGGGGGGGGGTCTTTTTTTGGGGGAGGGGTCTATTGCTGCTGGGAGGTATATTGTTGCTGGCAGGGGTTCATTTTTCCTGGAGTTGATGTTGCTGGGGGGGGGGGGGGGGCTGTTTTTTTTTTCAGGGGGTCTATTGTTACTGGCTGCAGGGGATCTATTTTACTGCTTTCCTTGTTATTAGTAACAAATTCCATGCAAATTACTTGGCACCTCAAACTGTTTTCTATAAAAAAAAACGGTGGTATTGGGAGGTGGGTAGGGGATGGAACCAAAAGATGGTGTTTAGAGGTTGATAGGGTATGGAGAAAATGAGTGACTTAGCAGGGGGGGGGAGTACCTGAACCTATTCTCTGAGAAATAAAGCCCTGGGGAGGACTGACCCTTCTAATAACATAGGGCTGTGTTAAAGTGGAAGTAAATCCATCGAATTAAACAGTTAAAAAAAAAAAAAAAAAGGCATGCCGGGAATGCTAACTGCACATTGGTTGTGCTCTCAGCCAAACTATCAAACCATCCAATGGCTGGTGTCATAACTGATCACATGTGCAGCACCATAGTAGTTGAAGATTAAACAGAGGCAAAGATGGCCGCTTCCTTGGCTGAAAATGATAGGGGAGTTTACATCCGCTTTAATTGATAGCCTTCCTTTCTCCTGGCAAAACTGTATATTACTAAAAAGAAAATGTCAATAAAGCTTAATCTATACATAAATGAAAAAATATAACAAAATGTTGCATTTTATTTCAGGGGAGCCCACTGGAGATTTCCCCTGTGGAGAGGAGTCCCCGGCCCGGACGTGTGATAATGAGACTTCAGTGTGTCGCTTATATTGGAAAGGGCCAAATTTTGGCATTACCAACTTTGACAACATCTTGTTTGCGGTCTTGACGGTGTTCCAGTGCATTACCATGGAAGGCTGGACTGACATTCTGTACAATGTAAGTAGAAGAAAAATCTAACTTGAAATACAAATAGTAAAGTAGATCTAAACCCTAACTGGATGATACCATGAATTTTAAGAAATTGCCACGTTTGTTTTTCATATAATATATTTTTCTTGTTTTTGTGTCTCAGAACTCGTTTTTTTTCATGTAGTTTCTTTCAGTCACTTCCTGTCTACATGGCTCCCGGCTTTGGCTGCAAGTCATTACTCGTCACCTGTTTCTTGATAGTGACAACAGTTGACCGTGCCTACACAGGATATGTATTGTAGCCAGCTATAGTCATTCCCCCAGGGGTGCAAGTAACAGGGACACAATGCAGGAACACAGCTAGGAGACCGTTTTCACACCTTTAATAGGAAGTGCCTGAACAAAAACATTTGTGCCAGGATTGATTCAATATAAAAAGGATTGGAAATGGCATTTGAAATGACATGAACATGTTAAATCTTACATGCAATTTTTGTGATTGTATTTAGATCCACCTTAAAATGGTTGTAAAGGCAACCTTTTTTACCTTCATGCATTCTATACCTTCTGTGTACAGCAGCCCCTCCTAATACCTACCTGAGCCCCCTGTACAGGGCCTGCGCCGCTTATGCATGCGCAGTGGGTGTCCTGCTGTGAAGCCACAGCCGGGTGCCCACAGTACAAATGACGGCGCCGCGAGTGGAACGGGGGGGGGGCGGCTTCGTTCCCCCGCATCGCTGGACCCTAGGACAGGTAAGTGTCCGATTTATTAAAAGTCAGCAGCTGCCGTATTTGTTAATATCGCTTTAATACAACAGAGGGGGTTCCATGATTGAAGCAGAGCCAGCCATTTGACTTTAACAGATCATGTAATTGGGCTTTCCTCCCCACCTTCTTACAAACTACCATTCTTTTTTTTTTTTTGCAGTCCACTGGCTATACCGCTGCTTTGAAACATAAAAAAAAAAAAGCTTTACATGTTCAAGAAATGATATTTATACTGCTGCTTTTTAAATGTACCTTTTATATAAATTGTCCGTTTTTCATTTGACTTTGTGTTTTTATATATTTTGTCTACGTTTATAACT